>NW_021604678.1:5241567-5272743 GCF_004785775.1 Grammomys surdaster
GAGAGGGAGAGGGAGAGGGAGAGGGAGAGGGAGAGGGAGAGGGAGAGAGGGGAGAGTCAAGAGTAATAGCAAACTTACAAAGATCTAAGGTAGGATAAGAAGATCCATGGAAATAAGTCTTCAAGCCTGACTCTTCTTTTGGAGTGAAATGAAACATGCCCAGAAAGGATGCCTTCTCAAACTTTCCCAGTCCAGAGCCATTGCTTGATCATACAGTACACTGTCAACTAAGTCTCCTTGTCACATATGTGTGAGAGTCAACCAGGAGAACTATAAACCAAACCCAGCCAGAGCCCCCAAACACAGCTCATACATGTACCAGATTATGATTGTTAAGGCTCATGGACAGAGTGAGAAACAGTGATGCTACCTCACATCACCATGGAGAGCAGCATCTCAGATACCTACAAGATCAGTACAGGTGCCCACGTAAAGGTTCTGAACCACTTCTATGGCTCGACCATGACTGCCTTTTTACATGTTTTCTTAAGTTGTATTCCTAACAATAAGACATCAGTTATATCAAAACTTTTCCTTTCGTTAATACTTTTTGGATATCTTTCATATAGCATCATCAAAATAAAACATGCATGCCTGAGGAAATAGAACCATTCTGTAGCCTTCAAAATAAATGTATTTCTCCAAAACAGTGAGTTCTAGGGGAGGAATGTGTACTTGTTTGAGCAGCTCTGACTGTTCTTGTATCTGTTTGGCATGAATTCCTGTAAGCACCTACAAATGAAATGTACATTCTCATCAAAGTAATGATATGATTAAGGGCTTCCAATCATCAGAAGATAGCCTGGAGCTAGCACATGATAGACTAGGGTGAGCTTTACCAAGTGTTCAGAATATCAGTATTGAATAGACAAGCTCTCTTAGTGCCAGTAACCTGCAACAACAGGCACCTGCTTAGCTTATCTAATGATTAATCTAAGTAGAACATTGATAATGGACAACGCTTAAAGCACCAATAGATGAGAGACATTAACTATGGTGTTACCTTTGAACTCAGACCAAACATGGCTACAGGCCAGTGAGAGTCAAGTGGGTGCTGCACTGGAGCTGCTCCCATTAGACCAGTTCACAATGTTTCCTTGTGGTTCCAGCCAAGCAGAGCCTAGTGCCAGGGGTACCTTGGCTGCGGGCCCATCTTGCTAAGCGTGTCAACTCAACTTGCTTGGCTCATCTGCTAGGTCCCTGTGTCTTACCACCTCCCTCACTGTTCACCCAGATGACTTCTCCCAGGGTCTGTAGCACACTTTCTATTTCCTGAGATGACCTGGACACTCTTATGATGGAGAAAGGAGCTCCAAACACCTCAAAATCCAAGCAAGATGATGGCACATCACCCCTCAAATCTGTCTTTTAATTTTTGATGGCCCAGATTGGAAGGGGTTCCTGCCAACATCTAGCTAAATTTTTCTGCTAGGCAGTGAGATATTCTGGGGCTTATGAGATCCTTTCTCCCAGACTAAATCTGTAATTACTTAAGTGTTTGCCTCATTGTATAAGGTCTGTCTTATTGTATGAAACCAAGAAATGCTTGTCATGATACAAAGGTAAAGTGGGTTTTCCAAGAACAGCGACAGTCTAGACATTTCAGACACAGAGGGCAGGCTGTAGAATTACCTGCAACACTTCAGTTTGAGGCAAACTTGAGAAAATGTGCTTTTCAACATCTTTTTATATTGTAAGCCAAGAATGTGTCCCATCCCAGGGAATAAGCAGGTCTCTATTACTCCTCTAATGTGTGAATTGGACACATGCAATTGGTGGAGAGCGGAACGCTCTTCGTCTCAGTAATAGCTATTAAGTTATCCTAGCACATTTAGCAGCAAACCAGTTCATTCTAATCTTATTTTATCAATCGTCTCAAAAATACCTTCTTCCGAGGACCTGTGTTAAAGCTGTGTGACTGTGTATCCACAATCACCATTGCTAAAACTACAAACTCAACAAGCAAAATGGCTTCCTCCTACAAGTGCTTCCACTTCACCTTAGGAGGGGCCTAGGGAAATCTTCCAGAAAGAGCATCATGTCACAAGAGAGTTAACATCACCTCATTCATCAGACCAACTATACAAAACTGTATTCAGGTATACCTCATGATTACCTACGAAAATCAGAGTGTCCAAGGAGGAACTGTGTTTACTACAGTGCAATATTGGAAAGTATGCTTTATTTGAAGAAATAACTGGAGTATAAGTTTTGGAGGTTTAACACAGTGGTCCATGTATTCAAAGGTGTTGGCATTATCTGAAATGTAGGGCTAGCATCCAGGGCTACCACAAAAGAGATTGTTGTCTGCTGATAGTGGTGGTACATGCCTTTAATCCCAGCAGGTGGGAGACAGAGGCCAGCCTGGTCTACAGAATTAGTTCCAGGACCTCTAAGGCTACACAAAAAAAAAAGCCTGTCTAGGCATAGAAGATAGATAGATAGATAGATAGATAGATAGATAGATAGATAGATAGAGAATAAATGGATGGATGAATAGATAGATTAGGAAAGTGGAGATTCTGACTCTGTGTGTGTGTGTGTGTGTGTGTGTGTGTGTGTGTGTGTGTAGTAAAACCTTGTAACCTACTTCCACAGCATGCGGCCAGATTGTTTTGATGCCAACTCCATAAAACTTAATTTTAAAAACCTAGGAAAGAACATGAGCATAATAAACAAAACTCAAATCTCTATTTAACCCATTTGTTGGTTTCATTTGGCAAGTTATTTCGTGTGCACTCTAAGTCTGTCTCCTCCTCTGTAAAATGAGGACAGAATTACTCGTTACTGTCACACAATATGTAGAATTAAATCCATGAAGAAAGGTTACAGATACAGTGTATACAGTATGTATTCAAAATGATGGTTTTGCATTAAATGACGTTTGCGAATTTCATCAAGACTATAAAAATGAGACCTGGAGGCAGCTCTCAGGTGATAATTCATGTGTGAATGTGTAATTCATTACTCAGACTGAGAAACTTTAAGTAAAAAGAGATATTGTTGATAATTATGCTGAAGTGTCCTATACAAACCCAAGGCTATAAAATCACCTTAATTATTGGTGAGATAAAAAGCAATAATAAACTCCATATGCTTTTGCTGCATACATACTCTACATGATTCTAAGAAAGAGAAAATGTTTGTAGCTGACTTTGTAAAACCTGTAAAGTCTCTGTTACTGAGCTTGTTACATCTGGCAACTGCCTTAAATGTGCTTTCCTGTGTTCTCAATGCTTGGTGCCGCGTGTGGAATGTTCTAGGTCCCTCAAAAATAATTTTATTCCTGCTTTAATCCAAATATTCCCAATTCTTTTAAAAATTTAAAATTATTTGAAAAGAAATAATTCCCATTTTCTGTTGTGTCTGAAAGTTCCCAAAAAAAAAAAAAAAAAAAAAAACCAAAGTGACAAGGATCATAGCACAGTCCTGTCCAGAGTCTTCATTCTTTTCTCTTTTCTCTCCATGAATCCCTGAGTTCAGGTCAACTTCATTTATCCAAAGTTGCTCTTGACCCTGAGTAACTGGTTGGTGTTTGCTTTTCCCAGATATTCATCCTTGCTGTCACTAAATACTTACGTAGCCATAATAAGAGGCTGAAAAAAGAGATTTGTAGCTTTTTAATTTTATTGAAACTGGAACAGTTGAACACACAGAAAAGGAAATATCAAGAAACAGCAAATTAGAATATTTATTACGGAGGTTTGTTTTAGCAAGAGACTAAAAGAAAATCTATGAGCTATAGGGTAGGTCTTTCTAAATTTGCTGTTACTGTTCTCAAAATGTAGTCCTTACACCCCTTGGGTTGCTGAAAGGTCAAAACTCTTCACCTAGAAACATGAAGCTCTCCTTCCTTTTCTTGATGTGTTTGTCTTTGCACAGATAGCGCAAAGGGAGCGGTGGGCAGGACGGTTAAATCTCAGCAGAAATCAAGGCACCAACTCGAACTGCAGGTAATCATTACATCCGTTGCCACCAGCTAGTTTTGTTTACTTTCAAAGGCCAGTTTTACTTCAGACTGCTCTTGATGAGGCAGAGCAAGTGACCAGTTTCATTCAGTCCTGATCCGTGAGTTTCTGTCTCTCCTTGCACTGAGAGACCGTGTGAAGTACCTCTGATGCACATGTGCTGAGAGCGCACGGCCTGTTGTTTTAATTGCAAGTGGAACACTGACATTCTTCATAAAGAAGAAATAACTGACAGGCACACTGTATTTCTTAGGAATCGGTTATTTGGCAGATATACAAAAACGGTGAAGTGAATTGCAGCACTTAGAGGAAAACAATACAATAGTCCATATTTATTGACAATGGTAAAATTCGAGTTTTCAAGAGAAAACTGGCATTTTGTAACCCTCGTCTTTGCCCCATGAACTTTGTAAGACTCTGAAAATGTTGGGGAGCATTGGTGGCAATACGTGAGTGTAATTTTATGTTACAACACAGTGAAATGCATCAACATTTAGGAAAGGTAGCTAGCAGAGAGCTTATTTTCAGAATGATTAACAAAAATCAGGCATGGATAAATGACTCATTCAAAACTTACAATTAAAACAAAAGATTTTAATGTGGTAAGGTAGAAGTTTATTGATATGCTTTCAGATTCTATATTGTAACTAAACTTTAAAAATTACTACTATATTGAATTTTTGTTTGATCAGAGAACAGTAATCACAGTGGTATGGAAAGATAATGTTTGTTGTTTTGGGGTTTTTCGTTTGTTTGTGTCTTGGTTAGGGTTTTATTGCTATGACGAGACACCACCACCAAGGCAAGAAAACATTTAGTTTCGGCTGGCTTACAGTTTCAGAGGTTCAGTCCATTATCATCATGGTGGGAAGCATGGCAGCATGCAGGCAGACATGGTGCTGGAGGAGCCAAGAGCTCTACATCCTAACCAAATGCAGCCAGGAAGATACTCTTCCGCATTGGGCAGAGGCTGAGCATAGAAAACCAAAGCCTGCCCCTCCCCCCACAGTGACACACCTTCCTCCAACAAGGCCATACCTCCTAATAGTGCTATTCCCTATAGTGGGCCAAGCATTCAAACACTTGAGTCTATGTGGGCCAAACCTATTCAAACTATCAGTTTGAGTTTTTTTATTTTTTTCCAATCAGGGTTTTTCTGTGTAGTGTTGGCTGTCCTGGAACTCACTCTGTAGACCAGGCTGGCCTAGAACTCAGAGATCCTCCTGCCTCTGCCTCCCGAGTGCTGGGGTTAAAGGCGTGCGTCACCACATCCTGATGCTTTATGGCAACACCCTTCACTTTACCACAGACAGATCTGTATCTGACCAGATCTCCTTTGCATAATTTAACTAAAACGATATTTTATAACAAATTGAATGCAGAAGCAAATATGAGATCCCTAGTGTTTTTAATTAGGCCAAAAATCAAACAGATATATAAATTTTATAAAGTAATATAATTTTTCTTTACTGGATCTTTGAAAATATGGTTAATTTTAATTTTCATAAAATGTTTTTGTTCACTTAAAATAGAATTATTCATTTAACTAATATACTTTAAAATTTTTACCAAGATTAGTTTCTAATATATAGGCATTTATATCGACATCAACAAGAACTGTCCAAGGTCTTTCTTAATTTTAAAACTTTATTATTGTGCATATGAATATATGTGCACTTGAATGTGTATGTCTGGGAGATGAGTGTGAAAGTATGAACTCTCATGTGTTAGGGCATGCATATGAAGAGCAAAAGATTTCCCATCAAAGGTCCTGGGGATCAAACCTAGGCCATTAGGCTTAAATGGTAAATCTTTATGTGCATAGTATCCTCTTATTTATATAAAAAAGAAAAATTAAGAAGATATCTCTATATTTGTAGATACATAGATTACATAGATATAATCATTATTAACATACTCATTGCATATAAATTTAGAGATACATTATGAATAAGGATGATTACATCTAAGAAAGTATCTAGAATTTGGGTAGATTAGAGAATAACTTTCCATGCTATGTCTTTATGTATTTTAATGTTTTTCTACAATGGGCCTAGGCTATTATGAAAATTATATAATGACTTCAGTTAGTTTTTGTTTGCTTCTGAGACAGGGTTTCACTGAATAGCTCCGGATGGCCTGGTATTCACTATGTAGACCAGGCTCAAACTCACAGAAATCAGCCTGCTTCAGTATCCAGAGTGCTAGGATTAAAGGTATGCACCACAATGCTCAGCTTGAAATTATGTAATCATTTTAAAAAGCAAAAAATCATGCAAATAAGTGGTAAACTACCCAATATTGGGTGAAAATTCTCAATAGAACTGAAGGCCACAGACCTTCAGAATAATAACCCTGAGCTTTCCAGCTCCGACTCCTTATCAATTAAAAGGAGTCTCCTCTTGAATTCAGTTTCAGATTTTAACACCAGGCTTACCAAATAAGTACTTTTTGTCTCGCTTCCCATCCTTTTGCAAACATTTATCTTTTGTAAGTATGAACCAATCTTACTGGCAATGATTATTTTTGTTAAAGTGGAAAGACAAAAACCTCATAGGCAGGAACTGCCCTCTCCCCTCCCTCCTCCCTGGATTTAGTTTTGGAAGAAAAGAAAGATAAACAGTATGGGAGGGACAAAAGTGCCCAGGATCCTGTGCAGGGTGCCAGAAAGAACAGGGGAAAGATTCAAATGAGAGGAGACAGAAGAGGGTAGGGGCGGAGAAGGGTAAACGGGGAGAATGTGGGAAAGAGAGTGGGGGCGTGGGGGCGTTGGAACTGGTAAAGGCTCCAAGAGCCAGATGTTGAGGATGAGTGGAAAAGGGGGAGAAGAGTAGAAACTGGAACAACAGAAAACGGGCTATAAACAAAAAGCCATATGACTGGGGAGAAATCGTGTCCTTGGGATACTGAAGGATTGCTGAATTTGGTTCCAAGGGAGGTGGGAAGGAAATTTTGACAACAGAAATTCAGTAAAGCTAAGAAATGGAGTGGGAGGTGCCACTTTGATGAGCTATCGAGCATATTTTGACTGTGATGAGACTTCTTATGAGGGTAAACCTTTTTCTGATAGTTTGCTGGTGTCAGTGACAGTTGTCCTTAACTTTTTGTCTCCATCTTCCAACCCGAAATCAGAGAGCATAAAACGTTCATGGGTGAGAGAGAGGCAGAAATGAAGCAGCTTCTATGTTCCCTTATCCAGTGAGGAGGAGAACCCGGCGCTGAAAGAGCGCTTTATCTCATGGCCATGCAGCTGGAGACAGCACGTCTGTCTCTCCAACGAGCAAGCGTCAGTCCAGGCACTTCTGACCCAGACAGTCCTTGACAAGCGGCACCCCACCCACCGGACTGTGGCCAAGTAGCTGTAGGAGGCAGGGAGTTCGCAGAACAACCTCCAGACTCACTGGGGAAACGGAAAATCTGAGAGCAAACCAAATCAGGACTAGCATTAGCAAAAACGAAACTCACGGAGACAGACTGGAGCAGGATGTTTGAGAGAGGCGGGTAGGAAGAGGAGCGAGGGCTGAGACCTGCAGTCCAGAAGACATCCAGCTGGGTTCTGACTTCAGGATCCTCTTAAAATTAATTTTGAGGAAATGCAGTTTACCCGGTGATGACAGAAAGTTTGA
Source organism: Grammomys surdaster (assembly GCF_004785775.1). Taxonomy (NCBI): domain Eukaryota; kingdom Metazoa; phylum Chordata; class Mammalia; order Rodentia; family Muridae; genus Grammomys; species Grammomys surdaster. The sequence goes on from NW_021604678.1 coordinate 5,249,162, forward strand.
GGATTTTGTATTAGCAATGTGTAAATGCTGCTGGAATCTCCTAAATGGGGACCCACTCCAACTTCTGTGTTTCAGCTTGAACTCTGGTAATCAGAGAATGCCTGACCACAGACCTGCCGGTACCACACCGCGAGTGCCTGCGTGTCACATGAGGCAGAGCTGGCTTTCAGGGGTAATTTCCTGACTTGCTACAGTAAGACACTAATTAGCCTACAGTGGATACTGTGACCAACATCCCTAGAAAACAAAGTTGGGACAATTTAGTCACCATCTTGTCCCAGGTTGCTGTTACCGGTCTGTCTATATATTCTCATCCTCTAGAGGAATTATTAACTGATTGGCCCTGATGGCTGGCTTGATACTTACAAAAGAAGAAGCTGTTCTCAAGTGATGAGAAAATAGAAAAAAAGAAAAAAACTTACCCTAAAACTTCTTGTGTAATTCATTTAATATGGCTAACAGCTTGTCTTTTGAAGTATCTTGAGTGTTTTATATAAATAATTTTTTCACTAAATAACACAATACAGTCTTTGTTTTGTTTTTTGGGTTTTTTTTTGTTTTTAAAATATGCTTGGGTTATATAGTTTTGTCCATCTTTTGCTTCTCAGCGTCTGCTCTTGTTCAAACTGAGATTGCCCTCTGCACATCTGCAGTGATAGTCTGGGTCCTACTGAGGACCCAGGACTTTGTATGCACAGATATTTACTAACTAACCCTTAGTGGATCAGAGATTATCAGAGGAGGATGTAAAGGGTGTGGCACCTGCTGAAAGCATGGCAAGGAAAGGGGCCGAAAGGCCTAAAGTAAGACTCAAGAGAAAAAGCCTTACACACCTCTGTGACAGAGGAAGTGCACACACATGTGAACAAGCTTACATCCTTAGTTAACACACTGAAACCCAGAGTGATAGCCATGAAGGCTGGAGTTTGGGTGTCCAGGCTGACAGCCATGATGGCCGAAGTTCAAGTGTCCATCTTTCTCTTGTACTGACTCAGAGCCTGTTCTGTTGCAGGGTCATGGGATGCTGAGAACTGATTTTGTTTTATTTATATCCTTATCTATGATCTTGTTAACTAACATGCCTGGGTGCATTCAGAAATAATGAAATGCTTTCAGTATAAATTGAGGAAATCCTGGGCAATTGTGACTTCATCAACACAAATGGTAGCAAAAATAGTTACTGAAAAGAAGGGTAGACTCTTCCTCCCATATCAAGACACATTTATTACTTTAAAAAATATTCTAATTTATTAGAATTTTACTGCTGTGAACAGTATTTCATTCTGCTATGACAGAATTTTACTGTCTTAGAGGTTTACTGCTGTGAACAGACACCATGACCAAGGCAACTCATAGACAACATGTAACTGGGGCTGACTTGCAGCTCCAGAGGTTCAGTCCATTATCATCAAGGGCAGGAACGTGGCAGCATCCACGCAGGCATGGTGCAGGAGGAGCTGAGAGTTCTACACCTTCATCTGAAGGCAGACAGGAGAAGACTGGCTTCCAGGGAGCTAGGATGAGGGTCTTAAAGTCCACAGTGACACATCTATTCCAAAAAGGCCACACCTATTCCAACAAATAGTGTCACTTCCTGGGCCAAGCACATTCACATCACAACAATGTTTATTTTATACATCTTAAAAAAATATAGTAATTACCTCAGTAGCTGGCCTTGAACTTAGGAACTTCTCACCTCTACCTCCCAAGTGCCAGGAATAAAGACATAAGACACTCTGCCCCACCTATTTTACAAAATTTTTTAAAATAAAGAAAACAAACCAAAAGTAATCTCAAAAAACCCACCAAGGAGTCCTATTATTAATATTATGATGTTTTGAAACCCCATATGACTTGTATAACTTCTCTTATGACACACTAGTTAAGAAATACCAGTATTTCATTGTCTAGAGAATCTTGTAAAGTCTCTACTTAATGTGCCCTAAACATCTCTAGCCTTCTTTATCCAGTCTCTATAGTTCAGTTGTTGTATAACACAGTGAATGAATTAAATGGACACTAAGGTACACATTTGTTGGTCACTATACACATCAATATATTTCTATTTTTTACTTATTTTTTATGAATGTATGTATTTCAAACAAATAGTTCTCTTATTAGAGTGTTTTAAAAAAACCACTTTTCCTTAACATTTTGCTGGTTTTAACCACACTGTTCAAGATAAATTTATTTTTCTAGCAAAACATATTTCACCAAGATATGAACTGGAAAATAGATTTCATTTGGATGGAAATTGTCTTGACAGCAAACTCAGTGAAAATACTAATCAAGGACAGCTGACAGTGTTTTGCTCACTCAGACGTCAAGGTTTTTTTCTCTTTTTCTACTTGTGTAAAAGGAAAACTATCTTCCTTTCTCGATTAAATTAGTGATTCTTTTAAAAGGCTACTCTTTGTATCGATTACCCATATTCCCCAATTTAAATAAAATAAAATGAATAGACTTCTTAATCTCCCTTTGGGAGAATGGCGACTCCACTGAACCAGGTGTAGTATTTCATAATCTTTCCTAACAGACAAAGGTGTTATCTTTCAGTGCCCAAAGAAAGTGAGAAATTTACTACGTATTGAATGCCCAAGAAGAGGGAAATCTAGTCTACAAGAATCTTCACAAATATATCGAGAAAAATAACAATCTTTTACCTCCCCCTGCTTCTGAGCTTCATGAGACACACAACAAGGAATTTGAAGTCAGATTATATTACTTACCAAATTTAAAAGAATTTAGTAGTGTCATTATCCACTATAAATTTCTGTCAAGAGGAAAAACAAAGTTAGGTTTGGAAACCCAGTTGCAGATTTAAAATCCCTGAGCATTGCAGCTTTTGCAAATTCTAGATATTCTTGAGAAAGACCCTAAGTGTAGTAGGCTAAGCTAACCTAGATGGTGGGACATGTTGGACAACTTGGGTTTATGGGTAATAGGCTTTTTGATTACTTTCTCTAGACATCAATTCCTCCACTGAAAATATGAAATGGTTAAAGGTTATAAGAAAAACATCTCTGAGAATCTGATAGGCTGTTACCTCTGACTGGACTCTGAAAGAAAGCATAAAGTGCTGGGATGAAGAGCTAGGGGCTGTAAGAAGCCAGGACACGGGCTCTGACTCTAATATCCAGCAAGTACAGAGGGTGAGTTCCTTCTCACTTTCATGATCACAATAGCGAGTTTTGTTTCCTCCTTTGTAGGAACCCCCTTTCTCTGACGTAGAGGAAGGATGCTTGAAATAGAAGCAAAAGCAGAAACTCCAGACCATATAGGAAACCCTAAGTGAACCTGCATGCCGACACAGGGCTCTGGCTCTTTACTGTTCTGAGTCACGTGGGAGGAAAGGTATTTAGCAATGTGCACTTCCTCACATGAGACCTTTCTTAAGTGAATGCTCTGTCTGTGTCGAGCATTCAGGTCCAGATTTGAAAGCAGAACTTCCCTGGGAGTTTTCCTTACAAACTGCTGTCACCGACTATCAGAAGGTCAACTGGAATTTTTTGATGTAAATTACCATCAATTTCCTAATTCAGTAAACTAGTCAGGGGACCATCACATGGAAAAGTTCTTGGACTTGGCTTGTAGTAGAGACAGCTTATTAAGGAAATAAATAAATCCACCAAAGGTTTATTTTGGAGTAGGATATTTCAAGCCCACCTAGGGTAGTGGCTGAGCATCCTGTAAACAAGATGCTTTGCAGTAGACACATTTTGATTTTTTTTAAAATATTTGCCTATGTGTAACAAGATATCTTAGGGATGGAGCCCGAGTCTAAGTACAAAATATGTGATATATTGCATATGCACCTAGACCTGGAGTGTCTAAGAGTATTTTGTACAATATTCTTAGCATGTCTGTTTTGCCTGAGACCTATCAGGTTAACTATGAAATTTTCCATTTGTGATGTCATTTCAGTACTCAAACATATCTGGATTCTGCCTACTTACACTTTGGGCTTTTGAGGTTACCACTGTTAAACTACACCACTTACTTTGCTTGTAAGGCAATGGGCACACCGCTCCGAGGGCCACAGCCATTGCTCAGGATTCAGCAGCCCTCTGCATGGCCGCTCCAAAGCACCAAGCTGTTGGAATAGCTACAGCTCTGATACGGAGTCTGGAACAGCTGGAATGGCTAAGAAACTTACCACATGGTGCAATAGAAACTCATTTTAAAGCATGAACCAGGACTACAATGTGCAAGTGCATACGTGCATACATGCACATATATGTGTAAATACTGCCAAAAAGTCTCAAAATTATATGTTCACCATGTTTGATATGCTCTGAGATTTTGGAGTTTTGACTGTGTTTGCTTTATTTGTTAAAGTAGTGTAGTGTGTGGTGGGAATATAATCTGGAGTAGGATGTTTGCTTAGCATGTTCAAGGCCCTGGGTTCAATTTCCAGCACTAAAGAGAAAGGAAAGGCTAGAATGAGGAGGAAGGGGAGGAAGAGAAGAGGGGGAGGAGGGGGAGGAGGGGGAGGAGGGAGAAGAAGAAGGGGAAGAGGGGCAGGAGATGGAGCATGGAAGAGAAGAAGGGAAAAAAGATGGAGGAAGAGAATAATTGGGGGAGGAGGAAGATGAGCATGAGAAGGGGAAGGAGGAGGGGAGGAGGAGAAGTACAGAAGGAGGAGAAGAAGGAGATGATTCGGGGAAAGAGGAGGATGAACATAAGAAGGAGGAGGAGGGGGAAGAAGAGGAGGAAACCTCTCAATTTCTTACTTTTCACCATAAATGAGAAGTTTAAAATGGGGCACAGTGGCGCACTACCCATCCTAGCAGGCAGAGGCAAGTAGATCCTGAGTCTAAACCCAGCATGAGCTACTTTGGAGTACTCTGTCTCAAAACGAAAATAAACAAAAAAAATTATGTGGACTCACTATATTGACTGTCCAATCTGCAAATAAGTTTCTGCCTATACTTGGGAAGCATTAGATGAAGTCAATAATAGTTATGAAGAGTCAGTTGCCTCAGAAGAGTCTAGAACAGATGTGAACGGACTTCCTCCCAGCACAGGAGAGTGTCTGGGGAGACAGTTAAAGAAACAGTGCAGCTACTCTGGAGGCCATCTGTCTTGTAGGGAGCTCCTGGTTTGCCCAGTGTGAATGTTTGAGATCTACATCTACTTTGGCTTCAGCAGGTATGGGAGTTAAAAGATAACTTACATAACACATCACTATTTCATGAGTTTCTCAGAAAAGTAAAAGCTTATACGTGCAAAGTGCCACAGATTATAACACATTTAACTGAGATGTTAAAATATGAAGACAAAAAAATTATCTACCTGAGGTAGTGACTCACACAGGAGATAGCTTCAAGATAGCTTCAAGCCTTCTGGGTTCCCTGTGCTCTCCTTCATGGGACCCTTGGGGTTTACTTCATCCATGGAGAAAAGTATCGAGGATTGTTTTATACACTTGATGTTGTTTCATAGATCCTAAATTTGAGTGGCATTGTTGGCGATAGTCAAGATTGCACTTCCCTGTGTTACAGGGAAGAACCTGATAGCTAGGGTGTAATGTGACTCGCCCCAGACAACATATACAAGCAGAGACACAAAAGACGTTAAGAAGGGAAAGATCAAATTGTTAGACTAGCAAGGGAAAATAGTAGCCCAGGGAAATGGAAGTTCAGACCCCAAGCCTTGGCCTTGGTCATTTTCTCCTCAATATGGAATTGGTTGTATGAAAATGAGGTCACAAAAAAGAAAGGGAGGATGAGAGGCATTGTCTCTCTTGGCCTTTGGGTTCAATGTCTCCAATGTAGGGAGAAGCATAAATTATCATCAGAGACTGCTTTCCGTATACACCGTTTCCATCACAGTATTCTTCTCTTCTTAAGAACTTGGGAGCAACACTGACTAAATGCAATTACTTCCTGTCAGGTGACCAGGATCTTCCAGTGTCATCTTGTTTGTTTATGGTAAGTTATGTCCCACCCGCTTCCTGTAAGGATTATGGCTGGACTGACTTTTTACCTACGTAAAGAGGTCATATTGTCCCCATCTCATGGGACAATATTTACTGGGCACAGATATCTTACATCCTCCTCTGATGTCAGTCCTCTCTCTTCTTCTGCTTTTCTTTGCCAACTACCTGTCTCCCCTTTCTTTCTCTTATCTATCTATCTATCTATCTATCTATCTATCTATCTATCTATCTATCATCTATCTATCTATCCATCTATCTGTCTGTCTATCTACCTACATCACAAATGCTGCCCCCCAGTTCCCCTCACAGAGTCCCTTCTTCCACCCTCCCTCCCCTTCTCCTTTGAGAGGGTACCCCACCCCTGTATCCCCCAACATCAAGTCTCTGCAGTCTGATGACAGATAAGGTAGCCCTGTTGGGAAACATATATCGTAGTCAGGCTACAGCTTTAGGGAGAGTCTCTTCCCCACCTCCCCTTTAAAACTTCAATATATGCCCTTTCTGGTTAACATTAATTATCATTGTTTTGTGGCCCATTCATTTTCAAAACATCTATCTTCTTTACATTTTAACTCAGCAATTTACTTGAAAGATGCTGTCTAGCTGATCACAGTGGTTATGCAGTCCTTCTAAGGGTACTTGTTACATCACCTATGGTGCTAAGGACAATGCTCAATCCAACATTACCTAGCCCTGACTCTCTTACCTGTGACTCTTCCCTATGAGTAACTACTTAGGAGAAAGAAATATTCAAGGACACACACACACACTCACACACATACACACACACTCACACACACACTCTCACATACATACACACACACTCATACACACACACTCTCACACACATACACACACACTCACACACTCATACACTCACACACTCACACACACTCATATACATACACTCACACACTCTTACACATTCACACACACACTCTCTAACACACACACTCACCGCTAAGATACAGGAAAGAACATGTGAACAGCAAAGCTGTTACTGCTCATTCATGAAGGTCGGTTCACTCTCCAGGGAAGAGCTGAAGAGACGGCATTTGGCTATAGACCATTTGGCTATAACCTACTCTTTGAACATGAACAGTATCTTCCCATTTTGAAGAGTTTTAACCATTACAGACTATTCCTAGGATCACACACTAGCCACCCACCTATCCATAGCCTCCTTTTCCTAGCCCAACCCTCATGACCTTCTTCTCCTGCATTCTTCATGCCCTTCCTCAGATCTCTCTTAGGAGGTGCTTTCTTGCTCCTACTCTGCCCTTCCTCCTCCACTGAGCAGCCTTGGAGTCCAGGGAGCTCTCGGCCCATCCTCCCCATCAGGCTATGCTCTTTGGCTGCTCACCTTTCTCTGGGTCCCATCAGCTGGGACACTAAAGTGCCAAAGAACCTTTGGCTCCGATAAGGGACAGCTACAGTTGGGGTCAATTCTTATTGTCTCAAGAAAACACTCAAATGCTTTTGAGAAAAAAGCCTTCTCTTCCACAGAGGATAAACATACAGAGGAATTAGTCATTGTATGTTCTAGAAGTTATTCACAGAGCCAAGTTACTGTTTACAAGTTATCTTTGACCCTTTAGAATATCTGGGTGAAAAAGAAAATCTCATCTCCCAAAAGTTCAGAGCCTCATCAGGCCTCTGGAAAGGCTGCTAAGTTTCAAGTTCTCTGGTGGTTTTAACCTGCTGCAATATCGACTAAGTTCCGTAACTCGTTATTTTGTTTTGCCGGTGGTTTTAATATCACTGCAATAAGGACTAGGTTAGATGACTCACGCTATTTTGTTTTGCTCATTTCTCTTGAATTGCGAGTTTCTTTATTCTTTCAAATGTGCTATGTATGCATCAGCTGTAGTAAGTTGCTTTTGATTGTTATTGATACCATGCCTCCAACGAAGGGGAGAGACACTCTTTAAGGAAGGGGAGGCAACTGAGATTCATTCACAGGGAGCCCTTTTTGCAGCCACTACTTCATCTGCATTCAGGTTTGCATCATCTGAAAGGCACTCCCATTACCCTGAAGTGCACAGGAGGGCTTCTTTAGAGCCCATTGCCAGAGTTTAGAAAGTTCAGCCTTGGAAAAGCAGAATGGACTCCGGAGACCTAGAAACCTCTGTGGAGTGCCAGTCCACTGACAGGTGATGGACAACACACGAGACATCTGAGTCACAGGCTTGATTTCATCTCCTGTCTGTTTGCCACCTGGATTGAGTGGTTTACTTTAGCCCCTTGCCTCAGTTACCACATCTGTGAAATGAGTTGTAAACGCTCGCCTCTGAGGTTGTTGTGAGATGTATTTGTGAGACCGTATTAAAAGGCTCGTGCTGTTTATCATCAGATATGTATGGAGTGCTTTGGCATGTGGCTTTTATTAGTGTTGTCACTTATAGCCTGTTTTCTAAAATTATTAAATATTAAGTAACTGTCATCAGTCTCTTGCATCATTCAAAGGTTCATGAAGGGGTGAAATTTAGAAAACAGTGCCCAGTCAGGCTTGTTCCCGGACAGCCACCATGTTCCTGCTGCTCCTCAGCTCTGATGGGGCTCTGGCTAGCTAGATGCACAGGCCCTGGCACCGACAAGACACCAGCATGGGGGATGGCTCTGCCAATTTCCCACGCTGTAGCCACAAAGCTCAGCTGAACTCCAGACAATATCTGCCATCCTCGCAGTTCCCGGTAGAAATGAGACTCTTAAAGCTTAATGATTATCTAAAGGATTTATATATTTAGAAATGCTCAATCAACAAGATGCCCACATAATTAGAGTTGTTACCCAATATCTAACCTTTTGATAGAAGTTGTTACCCAAGACAGCTTTCGACCCATTCATGGTTCTCCATGGCTGAAAGCCTCCCTCTTCTCTTCCCCTTCCTCTATTTCTCCCCTCCCCTTCCTCTTTTTCTCTCCTCCCCTTCCTCTCTGTCTCTCCTATCTCCACCCCCTCTTCTACTGCCTAATCACTGAGCTCCACTGTGAATACAATGTAGCAAAATAAGTATTCTGCTACAGGTTTACATCTAAAAATCTAGTCTGGGTTTCAGCACCAGGATCAACACGGTAGAGCAGAGCTTCCTACAGAACTCATTTTATCTTGCTGATTCTTGATCAGTATTTACCATTGCCTTGTTGGATGCAAGCCCAAGTGTTATTACGAAGTCAATTTACACATGGATCCAGAGAACCATTGTGGGCTCTTAAGAGAACACTTTGTCTGGGGTCCTTTGTAAAGCTTGCTGGTGGCTCATCTTAACTGAGTGTGCATGCATGCCTGTGTGTGTGCACATGTATGTATGTGTGTGTGTGTGTGCATGTGTATGCCAGAGGGCAGCATAAAACGTCTTACTCCATCACTCTCTGCTGCATTTACTGAGGCAGGGTGTCTCCCTGATTCTGTGAGTCTAACTAGCCAGGTTGATCCAGGGATCCCAGTCTCTGCCTTCCGAGTAATAGGATTACAAGCAACTGCATTTACGTGCGCACTGAGGACCCAAAGTCCAGTCTCCAAGCTTACATACCATTCCCTGAGCCATGGGCCCAGGCCCTGAGTAAATTACTTTACATTTTTTTATTGATGTGAGGAAAACTAGAGCTGGGAATGTGAATCATTGCATGACTCATAAAAGCTGAGAAGCAGCTTCCAAACTGTTCTGTCTATGACATATAGGAAGAGACCCCTTATCAAGTCAGTAACAATTGGAGGGACTCACTGTGAAAAGCAGTGTGACTGTGCCTACAGAATGCCTGGGGTTATCACAGCTTCTGCTTCTAGAATAAAAGGCAGGCAGATTGTGTCAGCATTTTGAAAAGTTGATCACAGCTCACACAGAAAGATAGAGTATAAAATGAAGAAGATGTACACATGTAAATATCAAATGAGTGCTGCAGTCTTCTTCTTTGTATGGTTATTTCTAACTGTAAAACACATACACACACACACACACACATACACTGTGAAGTGAGAGTCACATAAAGAGGAAAGTGGGAATGGCTCTCTCAGTAAAGTATTTGGTACATGTGGGACCTATGTTCAGTGCCCTAAGCTCGCATGAAGGAAAAATAAAGTACATCTAGGCTCAGTGCACGCTTGGAATCTCAGAACTAGGAAAGTAGACAGATGGATCCCTAGGGCTTGCTGGCTAGACAGCCTAGGCTAATTGGTAACCTCCTGGCCAGTGAGAGACCCTTTTTCAAAACCAAGGAGTATAGTGCCCAAAGAGGAAGGATTCTTGAGGTTGGCCTCTGTTCCTCTCTCTGTCTCTGTCTCTCTGTCTCTGTCTCTGTCTCTCTCTCTCTCTCTCTGTCTCTCTGTTTCTGTCTCTCCATCTCTCTCTCTCTCTCCATATATATATCTGTCTCTGTCTCTCTCTCTATGTCTCTGTCTCTCTGTCTGTCTCTCTCTCTCTCTCTCTCTCTCTCTCACACACACACACACACACACACACACGGTTTTAAAGTGAATACAATTCAAAATTTATCCACATGAAGTTCAGGAACTTTTATGGCAGTTCTTGACATCATGTGTCAAGTCATCTTGGCTACTGACGTAACTATGAAGTGAGAAGAGAAGAGAATTATGATGTAAGTAAATAAATAAGTTATTTTTTAAAAAAGAAAAAATGTAAAGAAAACAAATAACATAATAAAATAAAGAAGAGTATTACATTAAGATTGTCTAGGTGTGTGCCTATAGCCTCTGTACGTGTGTGTGTGTGTGTGTGTGTGTGTCTGTGTTTATTGATGCCTGGAAGAACAATGACTTTCTATTTTCTCTTCATGTCATGAAAGCCTCTTCCACAGAAGATTGTTAATGGCACTCTTACCAGACTACTGAGACCCACACACATCCTTTCGTACTTAATAGTAGAGTTATTTACTCATAGATTCTCTCACCTGAGAAGAAAAGCCTTCTTGTCTCCACAGGGGTGTGTGGCATAGCAGCCTTATGGCAAACAGCTGGATCTCCTGTTAGGGCTAAGTCTGCAGATCCCTTAAACCCAGATGCCCAGAAAAGCCAAACATACAGAAAATTATCTTTAAAATCATAAAAAAAATTACAATTGACCTTAAGAAGCAGATACTTTTACTAAAAAAGTAAAAATGTGGTGCTATCCTCAATTAAAATCTTAATTAGAAGTCATATACTAAGTAATCATTCACCACCAAAGAGCAAAAAAACCCAGCCACTGACTCTTACAGAGCCCAACTCCTTTGTAACTTGGGAAGACAAAGCCAGTCTTGTAATACTGAGGGCTCTGTATTTTAAACTTTTAGGTTCCCAGCAGCAAGATAAGAAACATGTTTTCTAAAACTGAAGCCAAGCACTCTGGAAGGTGAAGTCTGCTGGCCAGTAGCCAACAGACTTTGAACTTGTGGTTAGATCTCTGTTAAACTATACTGCAAATCAGAGAAGGAGACATCAAGTCCGATGACTTCTTACCTACTAGTGGGTGGGCCACACCCCATGTGGGTTAAAAGCTGGTGTTGGCTAAGGGCAAGGGGCTCTTGGGGAGAAGCGATGTTTACTGACGGGGTGTGTCTGGGCCATAGAATATTGACTTGCTCCTTCCGTATGCTGGTCCCTTCAGGCATCAGCATCTCATGGCACAGGAAGTAGCCTGCAGATTATACAGTTCTTTGCTCTAATGAAGTTCTGTGATTAGGCTCTGCTTTTTCCTGCCTCTCTGAACACTATTTGTCTTGAATTACAAGTTACATGGTCTGTGAGTCATTAATCTTTCTTAATCATTTCTTCTAGTCCAGAGATCCATGAATAAACAGACCCCACCAACAAGCTACCCAAGAAATGACAGATGGTGGAGGTATCCTAATGGTTCATTTGTAAAGTTTTTAGAGGAGGGACATGAAGGAAAATATTAGGTCTACCTTCTGTTGAAGGAAAGATGAGATTTACTCTTAGAGGATCACTGTTAGTGGAGTTAGGAAAGTGAGCATGATTGTCTCCATCCAGAATAGACTGGGAAGAGTCTTGGTGAGGGCTTTCTGTGGGAGACTATCACGATCATGTTAACTGACATGGGAAAACCCAGGCTAAACGTGGGCGCCATCGTTCCATAGGTTTGGGTTCTGAGTTGTGTGAGTAGAGGGGAAGTCAGCTGAGCAGAAAGCAAGCATATACATTCATTCACCTCAGCTCTTGACTCTGGGTGTGATGTGACTGATTTGCCTTCCTCTGACCTTAACCTTCCTGCTCTGAGGAGCAGCAACCAGTGATCAAGAGTTAAAGTCACTCCCTTTCCCCTAAGTTGCCTTTAGTCAAGGTATTTTTATCACAGCAACAAAAATTAGACTAGCACAGTGAAGTTGTGTGCTACATTATCACATATTAATATATATTTATTTTCTACTAATTTTGGAGTAGGCATAATAGAAACTAAATTGTGAGTCTTTGTGTAGGCTTCCTGATCATCTGAATTTAAATGCCAATAACTTCAATTAAAGTAGAAGATGCTATTTTTCTTAAAATTATATTAGTGCAAAGTCTTTCTTAGATATCTTTAAATGAAGTAGTTTCTAACTTCCTGCCCATACGTATAGATATTTGATCATTCTAAAACCTGGAGTCATATTATTTTAAAAACTAATATTTCTATGCATTGGGTACAAAATAAGTATCTTTTTAGTTTTTAAAATTTTAGCTTCTCCTAAAACCTTCTTGTTACCAATATATAGATATCTAGTTGTATGATTTTTAAGTATAGATTTTGAATCCTCATAGATATATTTAGTAAGCACTTGTTATTGCTAGCTAACAGGGCAGGGCTTTGTGATCTCAAGGCATTTAAAATCTATTGGGGACACAGACAAGAAATAAGAAGACATTGATATGATCAATGTGAACTTTAAGCAATAGATAATAAATTTAGTAATTCATCAGCCTCATTTTTTTCCCTGTGGATCAGGCAACCACATCAGTACTACAGTGTCTGTTTTTCCTTCCATCTCTCAGCTTCCCTGTTTTGGGGGATGACATTCTAAGGCAAAAGACAGATTTCAACAGCCCCAAACTCACTGTCACAGAAACAGGAACATCAACTCTTTAGTTCCTGTGAATGTCAGGGCTGGCTCTGGTCAACCATTCATAAGTCACATATCCACTTTCCATTGCCTGCACTGTGAGATTACTGACACATCATTCTCAGTGGTTAGTTGATCTTGTGGACTGAGCTAGGGATGGGTGAGTCTTTAAGGAGCAATCAGGAGGCTAGAGTTCAGATAAAAGGTGATTCATGTTCTTCTGTAACCCTGGCATTGTAGGGGATATAACAAGATGCCTGAGACTTGCAGGTCTGCAGCCTCACTCTAGGTCTAGCAAAGACCATAACTCAAAGGAATAGGTTTATGGTGACAGAGCAGGGCACTGAGCATCTTCCTCTGGCCTCTGTGTGTGCACAGAAACAAGCAAATGTACTCGTACCTATGTGTATACACACTAGATACATATTGTATTAACTAAGCTTGACACATCTTGAAAGAGGGAACCTCAGTTGAGGAATTGTTCAGAACAGATTGGCCTGTGACCATGTCTGTAAGAGACCATCTTGGTTGCTAATTCATTGGGAGAGCCCAGCCCATTGTGGACACTACCATCCCTAGGCAGGCGAGCTTTGACCATATCAGAAAGGTAGCTGAAGATGATTCTAGAAATGAACCAGTATACAGTGTTCTTGCTTCTGGTGGTTTCTGCTACTGTTTCAAAGAATGGAATATGATTGCAAAAACAGTGAAGTTGAGAAATTAGGACCAATGCAGGCAATGTGATCCTGATGCCACCAAAGTACTTGTTACGTTTGGCTCCTACTTCTTTCAATGATGGGTTGTGACTTGATAGCAAAACTTTCCTCCCCAAGTTAGTTTTAGGCATGTCCATCACAGCAATAGGAAGCAAGCTACCATGTGCATGTGAACACACACACATACACAGTGAATATTTTAATGTAAAAATATGTTACCTTGACTTCTAAGTGCAGTGGTTAAAAAATTCCAACCTCAAAGAAATGTTATTTAACTTTTATATTTTCATCTTGTATAAATAAATCCATAAAAATAACAAATATTTTAATGAGAATTTATTCCTTCTTTGAGAAAAACATTTGCTCTTTTTTTTGGAGAAAAACTTAGCTCAATTTATTTTTTGAAATATTGCTTGAATAACTCTTAGCATGGCAGGTCAGTTACATAAGCAGGAAATAAATTATCAGTAAACACATAACTGTGTTTTTCCACCAGACCAAGATGTTCCAATGGTTTCCTAGTAAATGAGTTTGCTTGATTGAAATATATTTCCATAAACCTAGAGGCCATTGCTGGTCACTGATACTACAGTTGTACCATAAATAAACCAAAACAGAAGTACATTGAGTGAATCCTGTAATAGAAATATAAGCTTGAAACAGTCACGCATCAAAAAGTGAAGCATACTATCTTTTGTAAGATCACTGATTTTCCTGGTATGGGGACTGCGTCATGAATATAATAAAACCTTGCTGCCTCCTTGTACTTCACAGCATTCATGTGTCTGTTACAGCCTTTACGTTCCATGCTGATAAATTTTTCTCATGCTAACCTTTTTGTGGAGGATTTGTGGCAGTTGGTATTGGTGTATTTTCATATCTGCATTTACACCTAGACTCTGAGATCATTAAGGACAGAGACTAAGTCACATTTACCTTTCTATCCCTAGGCACTGTGTTTAACTGAGTAAAGAATAAAAACTAGAAAATTCTTCTTTGACTCCGAAACTCCTGCTTGTTGTCTTTGTTAGATTCCTGTGCTAAGTGCCTGGGAGCTCAGTTTTACATTAACCAGCCCCCAATTATATACCTGTCTACAGAATTAAATTATGATTTATGAAAAGAGTGGCAGACATAGCAACTTGAAACAAGGTGTGGTTGGCAATGTCTGTTGACTTCCCCAGATAAATCTGTGGTAAACACACACACACACACAAAACACCACCACCACCACCACCACCACCACCACAACAACAACAACAACAAATAGCAAAACCAAGCAAAGAAAACCTTAAGTTTATTGATAAAAATGCATAGAAGTAGAGGAGGACTCTTTGGGGAAAGAAGGAAAACATTAGGAAGGAGGAGGTTGGAATCTGAGATTTAGGAGGATGTAACTATGATCATGAATCTCATTAATTTGTACAATTAATATACACTAAAAATGGAAAGCACCTCTTTCAATTGGGATTTGACCTTTACCAATCTGTTTGGCAAGTTCTTGGCCCTGTGCCAAGGAGTTTTCAGGTAGGATGGGAGCTCTGACATCTTCTAAGAAAGTTAATTCTAAAGAAAGAATTATCCAGCATGAAAACCCAGGCCAACAGTGTCTTCTTTTACTCTGGTCACAACTCCATGGACAATCATGGTGACCACTTTGTTTACTCTGCCAGCCCCACTAGAGCCATGGAAGGAGAAACTTTCCTAAATACTATCTGATACGGGGGTATGAGATAGGGGTCCGCTTTGGGGATCACATTGGGGTCCCTCTTGTGGAACATACAACACAACTGGATCAAGGTGACCACTTATACCTGCTCCACACCACTTTCTCCCATCCACCTACATAGTCACCAAGGAGGATATTCCTTGTCCCAGCTTCTCCTCGGAGATCATAGGATTTCTAACCTTCTCTCAGAGCAATGGCTTTCAAAGGACTCTCTTAGCTTCTCTGTCAGCAGCACACTGACCCCTGTCAAGCTTAAAGGGGGCATCTTTGACTGATAAGACTGTTCCTGCCCACATCTCTTGCTCTTTATGCCCAATGTTGGCACCCACATTTCACAGATTTCACAGATGAAGCACAAAGGAGCTGAGCTGACCTCTGACCTTTGCATTCTGGTCAGCCAAGTTGGGCTGATGAGGAAGACTTGTGAATCTCCCATGTACCTGACTGAGGGATGACTTTGCTCAAAGCTCCTTTACCTCTAATTCTCTAGGTTATACCAGGCTCCAAATAATACTATATCCTGAACGTTAGTGGGGCTGTCATGCCACATTTTGGCTTTTGATCCAAATTACATTCTCCAATTCATAGTTACCATAGTTTACGAGGCCTCTCAGCACTTGGCTAGCTAGCTAGCTAATAAATCTGATTTCTGATAATCCTGCAAATGGTCATCCATTAGCCATCAGTTCCTTGAGTCTGTACTAACTGTGGAAATAGGGTAGATCATAACTCATCTCCCATACAGGAAGACACTTCTCTGACCCTGTGCAGAGAATTGTCCGGTGTGTCCTACATGGTAGTGGCAGAGTACCCTAACTGCATGCGCCCTAATGGCAAGCCTGGTAGACCAGATGTATTGACAAGGCACAGAGCACAGCACTGCCTGGTAGAGAGGCAGGAGAGGACATAGAGTCTCCCTGAGCGCTAAGGGGCTGCAGTACCCAACAGACCTCTGTCCTGATCACTTGTGTAAGAAAGCGGTAGTGGAACTCTGGGAAATGCTGGATACTTGATACTTTAGCTACCTTTCCCTTTCTAGGATGAAAACATGACCAAAAGTAACTTATAGAAGAAATAGCTTATCCTGACTTAGAGTTCTAAAGAGAGAATCCACAATGGTGGGAAAGGCATGACAGCAGGAAGCAGGGGCTCATGGACCACATCTTATCTACAGACAGGCAGCAGAAAGCCAGCAGGGTGACTAAACCCTCCAATCCCACCCCCAATGACTTACTTTCTCCAGCAACACTCTATCTCCTAAAGATTCCATAATCTCCCCAGATAGAGCCATAACTGGGTACCATGTTCAAATACATGAGCCTGTGAGGGTCATTTCTCATTCAAACCACCACACCTGACTGTTGGTAGGTGAAGTCAGTGGAAATGAAATGACTGTTTGAAGTAATCTCTTCATCTCCACAGGCTTTGACATGTCTTTCCGTTCTCAGCCTGAAAGTGAAAACAAGGCTGGATTAATTTACTCAAGGGGAGTCTATTTCTCATATTGCTGTTTAAGGAAATAGTTGAAATAAGAAAGCCACTGTTATGAGAAGGTACTGATATGCTAGTGAAAGTACGTGTGTGTGTGTGTGTGTGTGTGTGTTTCTGTGCACACACATACATACATGTTTCCCTAAACCCAGAATTTAGAATATGGTAAAATATAAGCCTATAAGTCAGAAGAGAATACTTTCTCCTTAAATCATTTTTCAAAGATGATGGCCTTATCTAATCCAGTTTCTCTGTCATGAAGAAATTCTCTTTGCAGATCAAAACTGTTTTGGTTTAAAGTGAATTTCTTTCAGTGATTACTTCAAAAGATAATACCAAACCCATATACAGTTTATACTTAAAAACTTGCAAGAAGTGAATGCCACTTAACGCTCTTTTAAAAATTGGACTTGGTACCTAAGACATGTCCTTCTGCACATTCCCACTAACTCCAATTTTGGGAAAAAAATACAGCTCTCCATCTACAAATATATTAAATATTTCTCGAATTTTATTATTTGTTTCCATTTCTATAGCAAACAATCACTCATTTTTATCCTTGATAGTAGAAACATTTATTTCCCATTTTCAATAAAAATGCAATCTAATATAATGTTGAAAGCATAAAATATTTTTGTGTTAAATTATTTATATGCTCTCTATTATTTTATCTCTTTTTTTTTCCCTCAGAGGCATTGGGGAGGTTGAGGTATAGTCTCTCTGTGTAGTCGAGGCTGGCCTGGAACTTGTAGCTCAGACTGCCTTCAAACTCTGATACAGTTTATCATAATGCAGTGGGGATATGGTTTATCAGGATGCAGTGAGAATATGATTTATCATGATGTTGTGGGGATAGGGTCTATCATGATATAGTGGGGGTACAGTGTATCATGACGCAGTGGGGATATGGTTTATCATGACGCAGTGGGGATATGATGTATCATGATGGAGTGGAGTATGGTGTATCCTGATGCAGTGGGGGATGGTGTATCCTGATGCAGTGGGGGATGGTGTATCCTGATGCAGTGGGGGATGGTGTATCCTGATGCAGTTAAGAACTGGAGGAAGACCTGTACTCAAACTTCAGCCCTGCTTCTCACTAGTTATGAAGTCTCTTTCAGGTTACTGCAATCCACTAAACCTTGGTATGTCCATGTGAAATGCAAACTGTGTTTGTGTGCTAGGCATTAGTGAGACAAAAATGTTGGCTGTTTGTAACATGATAAGAACTGAAATTAGACAGTTTTAATACCCACTAAAACATCTCTTTCTTTCTCTCTGGAAGCCCAGCTACTTCTATGCATTTGCTATGTCATTTGTCTTTGTAATAATCATAAAGTCATAGGTCTTTTTTGGAGCTAGATGTCTCCCTTGAAGTTTAATTAATGAGTAGTGTTTCACAGATGGGGAGATCAAGACAACAAAAATTTGAATAGTGTGAAAAATTCTTTTATTTAGTTTTCTATCTGTAAAGGGTGGGATAAATCAATTAAGAGTCGTCGCACTTTAATTTTAAATTCTTAGCATATCCTTACTCAATTCCTACTCCTTCCCATGACTCTTCAAATGAAGCAAGATGTTTAAGGACAAACATTTCTAGCCTCAAGTTCAGGATCTTTGATGAAAAAAAACATCCTAGATCTATGAGTTTGGGGGAACTTGTGGATGTGGGTTTGAATCTATAAGAAGATAGGAAAGGAAGTATAGTTCAAGTTCCTGTTCAAAGTATTGGTTTAAAAGAGCAAAGTAGCCTGAAGGGATATCTCAGTGGGTAAAGACACTTGTGACACAGCAGGACCCAGATAGTTAAAGGAAGAGAACAGAGTCCCAAATATACCCCCAATAAATATAATTTTAAAAACTGAACCAACCAGCTCTTTGGTCATTTTTGAATGATTTCCAATAATAATAAATTGAATACAAGTCTTCATAGCATGATGTTTAAGAATAAACATATGAGTAGAAACATGTAGAAGAAAGCACATAGGATTACCCTTCATTAATGAATAACATGTATGTTGTTAAAGTTCCTGGAGAATTAAAGGAATCTCAGCCCTCTCACTCACATGCCTCAGAAGATACTCAACTCTTGATTGAGCTGGTCACAAAGTCACCTTCTACCTCAAGGCATTCTAAGATTTTCTCAAATATGTTTTTCATAAATATAGAAGTAGGATCATGGATGTTTTCTGTGTGATATATAGATGTACATATATACACGCACATATATTAACTCATGGACTGTTTCACTTGAGAAGAGTTTAGTTTGTACTGATAGCAGCATCATTCAAGCTATGAACTACAATTTTCATGCCAGGTTAAGTGTCTACTCTGTTAAAAAAAGGATGCATGGCAAAGCGATGCTGATAAACACAGGATGATTGTGCAAAAGCATTCTGCACATTTTGAATTCTCAGAAGTCTCTTCCATAGCTCTGATGGAACTTGAGAGATTCTGCGTTTCTGACAAGCTCGCTGGTGATTCTGAGCCTGTTATTCCAAGGACCATACTCTGAATATCAGTTCCTTAAAACAATATTTATCAGAAAACAATCTTTCCCAATTACATACAGTTAATCCTTTAAGAATTGTGATTGGCTGAGGCAATTGTTTGTTTTAGATGACTTCCAATGATAACAAATCAAGTCCAAATTTCTCACACCAGCTTGCCCTGACCCAAGGAATGCCAAATAAAAACCAACAGTCTTTATTAAAATTCTTAAAAGTTACCCCTGAATCCTTGCATTTAATTTAATACCCTCTGTCATAAAAATCATTCTCCATTTAAGTAGTATAAGTTAAAACCTGCTTTTGCCCCTTCTGTGGCTTTGCTTTACTTCACTCAGATTATACATTGGAAACTTCATGAATCATATTTTAGTTCAAGACTTGGTAAATTGCTGAACACGTAATCACGATATCACATAAAAATCAGTCCACTGCTTTAGATGTCCAGCAAAGCAGCCGCTATCATTCCACACCTACTCACCTAGCTTGTCAATCAAAACGCTTATCCACTGCCACGCCCAGCTCTCCACAACTCTTCCTCATGTTCTTCCCCTCTTTGCACCTACCTCTCTATCCACAATGCATTCCTCTGTATGTTAATGTGACAATGTTTGTGTGTTTCTTTCCTTTGTAAATTTTCAATAAAAACAAAGTTTATCCAGGTTTAATGTAGATAGAAGAGTAAATTTATTTTGTTCAATAATAATAAAATTACATATTATTTTATGATTTTTTTCTAATACTTCCTTCTTATACATGCATTAAGCCTTTGATCTCCATAGAGAGGCATCAGGGCCTGGTGTGTCAGTAGTATATGTAGTGAGAGAGGAATGTAGTATGTATGTACATGTATATGTAATATATATAGTGCAGGCAGAGAAGCGTGCTGCCCAGAGAGCGGTCCATCCTTGCTTTTGAACCTGACAGTCCTCATCTTCACCCTATGAGGGATTCATTCAGTCCTTTCTGTCCTGACTAACAACTCAGTTTTTCAAACTGTCTACCCTCAGTCTGGTTCCTAAGCCAGTGTGTTTCTTCCCTTCTAGAAGAGTCTTTCAGGTCTGGTCATCCCTGATTTGTCATCTATAATCTCATTGCACTTGATCTTGTACGCTAGTTATTGATGACCATGGTGACATCACCTTTGGACACAAGGGTCCCTAGAAAAGTTCCTAGAAGGCTCCTAAGTGATTAACCCTGACATGCTTCACCTAAGCTCACACAAGGTTGCTTAGTGAATATTTCAGGAGTGAACGAGTGGCCTGACCGCACTTCTGAGTAGGGGAAGACGTTGGGTGTTGAGCTTTTGTGACTGGTTGGTGAATCTGAGGCTAAGAAATACTGCTGACTGTCAAGTTCTAAACTGACCATGTTAATAGCTTACTGTTGACGAATCTTTTGCAAAGCAGTTTCCCACATCTCCATCTTAGATAGTAGCATGTTTAAAATGTGGTATACGCCTGTTTCGGTGATAGATACATCTTTATGGAGGACAAGCTACTAAACTGTTGTGTCTTTACTCTTATACAACTTACATCTTCCTCTCTAAAGAGTTCTTTCAATTAATAATATCAAACTTGCAAAGAGCCAGCAGGGTTGTGCAACTTCTCTGCTGGCCATTTCCCTGTTGCCTTTGGCTTTCAGAGCATGTGGGGGTGCATCAGCCAAGCTCCTGCTTACCCTTCCTAGTTCACAAAACATCAACAGCTTCTGTTGTTGCTGCTGCTGCCTCTGCTGCTGCTGCTTATCCCTTTACATTGCTCCAAACACTGTGTTTACATTGCTTCAAACTTTGTATGAAAGAAGAGAAGCAAAGGAAAGAAAATGGCTCAGTGGGTAGCTTGGAACAGGAAGCTAAAGACAAGGGTTATTTTTTTTTTCTTAAAACTTCACTTCTCTTACGCACTTCTGAAACTTTCCAGGTCACAGTAGCATTTCTAGAAAGAGCATGATTTTGTCCAGCTAGACCTAGATTTAGTTAGCTCTGCCTTTCCCCACCGATATCAAAATCTCTGCTCATGTAGGGTTGTGTTAACATTCATTCAGTTGTTGATTGAATGTGCCTGGCCCTTTAAGGCTGGAAGCAGAACTGTCAAGCTCACCTTAGGGAGCTTGTTTTAATAAATACAGAGACCCGTGTCACAACTCAGGGACAATACAGCTGTTTCACACCTGATATACAGTGAACTCAACTGCTGCAGGTGTTTTTGTTTTGACAATACTAATAGGGTAAGTTAACAGTATCCCCACACCCCCAGGTCTTCTCTGTGAGGCTTCATCTCTCCCGACCCACCACCTCAGGCCTGTCACTGCCAATGTTAGCCTGTAGGTTAGGACCATGGCCTTGGGCTATCTGACAACTGACAATGAGGCTCTAGATTTGGGTCCCTAGCATTTCCCTTTCATTAAAACAAAGAGCAAAAGCAAAAAAACACTAAGTGCCAGTCCGCTGAATGGAATTTTCCTTCCCTAGGAGACTTGAACATTTGACAGACAAATGTAAAATTTTACCTTGCAATCTGAGCCCTCCTGAAAGGCACACTTTGATTGGTGTTGACATGGAAACCCTCTTGACTCTTGCTGGAAGCCTGTGTTGGCCTTATCTGCCATTGCAAGGCTCCTTGTTGGTGTTCTCCTCAGAAAGATCCCACCCCTGCACAGCCCTCTCCTCTCATAGCAGCTGACCAGGATTGAGCTCCATTAGAATAATCCCCCCCCCCCCCCCCCCCCCAGCTCCCTCCTACCCAGCTTTCCTTTGTTGACTGGATAGTCCTGCTCCAGCAGGAGGCTTTAGATGTGGGGGAGGGGAAGGGATAGCTGTCTGTACTTTCTCCTTAAAGACCTGGAGAGGGACTCAGTCCTTTATTACCAAATTATCTCTATTGTAAAAGACAGTTTGCATTACAGAAGGGATAGTTGCCAACGCAGCTAGGGTACAGGCCTCATTTGACTTGAGGACTGTCTTTGCTTACCTAGAGACAGCAGGGTCACCAGTGATATCCGCCTTCTTCGTTATTATATACATGTAAATATTCCAATTTTGTCAGGATGGGAAACTGCAGGCCATTGCTTTCTCACCCATCCAAGAATCACTTTGCTCCTTTCCAGGAAAAGTTGAACTGTGAGGTAAATGGAGAGTGTCCAGTGGCTTAGGTACCCAGGCTGCCATTCTGAGGACTGTTAGGTATGTCCACCGGATGGTGTGTTAGAGATGGAGCCTCAGAGAAACACTTATCTTGCTGCTTGAAGATTAGAGGAAAATGAGGACGGTGCAGATATCCAGAGTTAGAGG
Source organism: Grammomys surdaster (assembly GCF_004785775.1). Taxonomy (NCBI): domain Eukaryota; kingdom Metazoa; phylum Chordata; class Mammalia; order Rodentia; family Muridae; genus Grammomys; species Grammomys surdaster. The sequence continues at coordinate 5,271,890 of NW_021604678.1, forward strand.
GAAATATTATGTCATATCTCAGAGCCATGCCCGTGAGTTGAGTAAACAAAGATTTATCCTGTCATTTCCAAGGCACTGCACGAAGCTAACTTCATGTTGCAGAAGCAGAGGTGTCTGGGCCGCTACTCCATTACCTGAGAAGGTGCTGTTTTAGAAACACAGGTAAATATTAGATTTGTACCAGGGATAAACATTTTGTAAATTAGATTTATTTCCTGCCAGGCAGTAGTGGCACACACCTTGAATCCTAGCACTCAGGAGGCAGAGGGAGGTGTGAGTTGGAGGTAGGACAGGTCTACAAAGTAAATTCTAGGATAGCCAAGGCTTCGAGTGAAACTGTGAGTCAAAAAAAACAAAAACAAACAAAAGATTTATTTCCTTACAAATTCACAATTTTTTTAGTGTTGGATAAAAGAAAACATAAATAGCCTAAACTTTAAATATGTAAATTACAGCGCAGGAGAAAACCCGCCCCCACCTTAAGAGTGCAGTATGTACTGCCATTGAACATGTATCCTTATTAATAATTAGTGTGTTGTTAAATGCTGCTTGGTGTTTGAATGTCACAGTATCACTGCACACAGTGTTAGTATTCTGTCTAAACTCCACCTCCACAGTTACCTGGCAATGGGCAGGTATGCTCCTCCCCACAGTTACCTGGCAATGGGCAGGTAGGCCTGCCCACTATAAAAGGGGCTGCCTGGCCCCTCCTCTCTCTCTTGTTCCTCTCGTGTTCCCTTGGCCCCATGTGGCACCCCTCTCCCTTCCCCACTTCTCTTCCCACTCTCTCCACGTGGTCATGGCCGGTCTCTCTCTCTCTCTCTCTCTCTCTCTCTCTCTCTCTCTCTCTCTCT
>NW_021604678.1:5272753-5290906 GCF_004785775.1 Grammomys surdaster
TCTCTCTCTCTCTCTCTCTCTCTCTCTCTCTCTCTCTCTCTCTCTCTGCCTCTACTACCCTCCTGGCTCCCCTCCTCATGCCCTGAGTAAACTCTATTCTATATTATACCGTCGTGTGGCTGGTCCCTCAGATGGAAGGGATGCCTTGGCATGGGCCTGCTGAGACATCCCCTTCCATCATTGGTCCCCGTCCATCCTTTCACACAGTATATCATGAAAATGGTAACACAGCTTCATCCACAGAGTATATAATGCAGATGATAACACAGTATCATCACACACAGTATTCAATGTAGATGATAACACAGTATCATCACACATAGTATATCGCGCATATGATAATATAGTATCACCTATACTACTCTACATTTTGTTTCCTCTTTCCAGAAATGTCATGTTTCTAAGATTTGTCTAGGGTTTAGACTATAACTTAGTTTTGGGCCACATGCTGAACTGTGTGAGGTCCTGGGTTTTATTGCCTGCACCCTAAATAAATAAATCCACAAATTAAATTTTGGAGGAGGACGATTTCAAAATAGAGACTCTAGAACCTTCCTCTCTTGCTTTAGAATAGAATCGTTTCAGGGCAGAACTTCTAGTTTTCCTTCCAAGTGAGGCAGGAAATGTTTTAGGAAGAATTCAGACCATATTTCTACAATTATGAGAGCACTGGGTCAGCCTTAGATCATAAATTAACCTCATGTTCTTCCTTAACCTCATGTTCTTCTTCAAAAACAATTTTAAAACAGTAGAAAATTTTCCATTTCTGAGATTCTCCCAGCACATTTTTTATTTTTAATTATCATATATATATGAATTTACCAAGTAGTCTAAATTCTTATCCATAAAACTGTCCTGCTTTTTAAATTTTTATGCATGTTTGCAAATTATTAACTGATATAATTTTCATTGAGAAATTGTTTATGAAGAGAAAGTGTTTATTTTGTAAAGTCTTTAGCAGTTAAGAATGAGAATTTATGATGGAATACGGCTGTAATCTGTGTAGTAAGGCTGGTGAGGCAGGAATCATTGAGTCTGAGGCCAGCCTGGGCTACAAAGCAAGATCCTGTATAGATTTAACAACAACAACAACAACAACAACAATAATAATAATAACAGACAAGAAGCCTAGCGGCAGCCTGCTTATTCAGAACCTAGCCCTTTTGTTTATTTCTTGGGTAAGTTATTTGGGAAGTTCTTCTAACACTTGTCCCTGTACTTGTTCACAGGAGATAGCCCATTACAAATCAACCCTTAGATGCCATAATCTATGAGGCCATCAAAAACAGTGTTTTTGTTTGTTTGTTTGTTTGTTTGTTTTGTTTTTGTTTTTGATTGGTTAAGTTCCATACAACCCAAGATGCTCTCTGCCATTTTTTCAAGCTGTAAGCTCAATTCACTCTGTAGTTTCAAATAATGTTATCACACAGAAAGGTGTTTCCTGTATCTATTTGCTTCCTCAACTAATTTTAAGCCCTTGAATCATGACAAAGCACAGGCTACTCATAACAGTTTTTTTATGGAGATCAAACAAACCCTAAGGCTACAGTATTTGTTAAGTGAATATTGACTGATTATTGATCAGTTGAAAGCCACACATCAGGCAGCAGGATTATCTATACCTATAATCCCAGCATTTAGCAGGCAAAGGTAGAACGATGGTAAGTTCTAGGGCAGCCTGTGCTCTACTGTGAATTTAAGGCCAGCCTGGGCTACACAGCAAGGCCCTGCATTAATTAACCAAAAGCTGGAGCTATAGCTCAGTGAGAGGCCACTTGTCTAGCAAATGCAGGTCCTGGGTTCAAGCATCAGTATCATAAAAACAAAGAAAAACAAATGAAACTTCATGCCAGCTCATTCTAGAGTCCAAAGAGACAAGGCCCATAGTTTCCTCCAAAGGAATACAGACCTAATAACACCAGGGTTTTCTCCTCTCCTCTCCTCTCCTCTCCTCTCCCCTCCCCTCCCCTCCCCTCCCCTCTCTTCCATTGACTACTTTCACAGCCTTCTCTGACACATCTGTGATCTGCAGATACAGCAGTACGTGGAGGTGAAGCGCAGATAGATTTGAGATGTTTGGGAGTTGGTTCTAAATGTGAGAGAGGACTTTAACCTCTCAGCACCTCAGGTTCTTTTTATCTATGAAATGGTGTGTGTGTGTGTGTGTGTGTGTGTGCAAGCGTGCACACACGTGTTTATATACTGAAGACTGGAGAATATTTCATGCACAGTGCTCAGCTCTGAATCTTGTTAGGTTGTAAGAAAAGGTATCCTCTGAAATCCCTACTGAGGGGTGGGTACTGATTTAGCATTTACTGTTGGCTTCCTGGAAGACTCCCACCATATCCAAAATCACATGTGTGACATTTTCCATCCCTAAACCCAGGGAATTCACCTTCAGAGAAGACACTACCATCCATCTCATTACACAAACCAAAAGTACAGACTTCCCCAACACATCTCCTTTCTCCTGCCCTGCTTCCCATTTCCAGACCCACTCAAACTTGTGGCCTTCTAAGGCCTTCCCCTGCTATCCACAACCACCAGACGGGTAGACTTCCTTTCTCTGGTTGACATATTACAGAACAACTGAGCTTTCTACATCTTCAATGCCTGGCTCCAGCCTGCTCAGGTTTACAGGATCTGGTCCCACCATCTCTTGCTGTCTATCACTTTTAGAAAAACTGATACCAGAATTTTTCACTAGGCCAGTAAAATCTGCTTCCTATCCTACAGACTATTCTCATCTCCCTAAAAATCCACTCCATCCTTCTCCACCATCTCCTGTGCCCTGGGAAGAGGATGGGTATGACACTGTATAATTTTCCCCTGGATCTTTCTTTGCTGTGCAGCCTCAGACTGTGTCCAAGTCTTTGCAGAAGGCCACAATTACTGAGAAGTAAGTTGTTCCTGTAACTATCTTCTCGTAGACAGCCCTGCCTTCCACTTTGGTACCCAGGCACAGCTGTAGCTTTTCATTCTTGCTGTGCTGGGGGACTGTACATCCCTTGTTGATTATCCTTTAACCGTTTAGACACCACAATAAAGAGCCCTTTAATTAAACTGTCCTCAGATGGCCTCTGAGTGTGCCCGATGTTTTCTGCTAGGATCCTGACAGGCTGGACATCTACTTTCTCCTTCAGTTAGTGTTTGCCAAATATTCCACATCTCCTTCTCCCTCTGTCTAGGTAGTCATTGCTCACCTTAAAGTCTTAGCTCAAATATCATTCCCCATGGATGATTTCCTGTCTCCCCAAATAGGTCAAATTTGTACCCCATGCTTACTTAAATCTGCTTAAATTTCCATGCCTTTTATGATAAGATAACAACAAATAAGCTAATTACTTAATTATCAATGTAACATCATCATACCAGTCCTTAAATAGGGAGCATGGTACACATGAAGGTTGGAACATACATTGACACTTCATTTGCTATTCCTTAGCTATAAATAGGCTACTTCTAACAGTAATTTGGTGTTGATGTTATTTATCTATTATTTGATAGGATAATATCACATATATTAATCATATTTGGGACAAAGAAATTACTTGGGGGGAGGAGATCAGGGTATTTGGCAAATATTTTTTCTTTTCCAGTGTCCCTACTTGTAGCTTATAGCACCTCTCTACCCCAGAATCCATGTAGCTGAATTCTCCACCGTCTTCAAGGTTTCACTCACACATTTGCCCGGTGAAGCCTAAGCCAGAGCCTCTGGCCCAGCCCTCTATGCCTTGCTCTGCTTCTCAGGGGTGTCAGGATCCACCCTTGCTTTTTAGGTTCCTATACTCCACTACTGCTCTATGTGTACATAGTAAAAGCTATGTACATAAGGGCTTGCACACACTAGTACCTGCCACACAGCAAGCATCTAGACATGATTTCTCAAAGAAAGCAAATTGGCATCCCTTTCTCAACCCTGGATTAGGCCATGCTCCTTCTTTACTTTAAGTGTTTTCTTAGGAACCAAAGTTTCAAAAATGCTCGTTTATTCTTTTAGCTGTCTGGATGAAACATTGGAAACTCTGTGTGTGTGTGTGTGTGTGTGTGTGTGTGTGTGTGTGTACACCATGTGTTGGGGTTTTGTTTTGTTTTCTTGGTTTTGAAGGGTTTTATTGTATTGTAGTTTTGTTCTTTTTGGTATTGTTTTTGTTTTTTGAGGAAGAACATGAAGTTGGAAGGGTAGAAAGGGGGAGGGACCTGGGAGAGGGAAAGAATACAGTCAAAATATGTTTAAATTTAAAAATTGTTTTACATAATCAATGTATAATAAAAGAGAAATAATATTGAGACAGAATCAAAATTTTAAAATAACTTCAAGTATATAATTCATTCTTCTGTTGTAAAGAATATTCCTTTACTTTCTCCTTTCTTTAATTATATAATGCATTCTAAAGTTTGGAGTTTTTTGTTTTTGCTTCAAGCATGTTAAAAGATGATTATCTATCTATCTATCTATCTATCTACCTACCTACCATCTATCTTCAGTGAAAATCTAGCCACCAGGGTTAAGGTTAGTGATGGAAGTGACAGTTAGAGACCGTGATTTGCTTCTCCTAAGCTTAGAGCTTTCAGGAGACCGAGTTTATGATCTTAAGCATCTTTGTTAGGGGATAGGGGTATTGGTAGGGGTGGAGGTAGCAGGGGCTCAAGTAGCCTCAGCTATTACATTTGCTTCACATCCCCACTTAAACAACTAACCTTTTTCTAATTGGTCTGGACTCGGACAGTCGAAGCTTGAATCACAGAGCTGTTCTCTCCCTAAATGGCCTTTTGTGCAGAGATAATAACCCCACTCTATTGAATAGGGTTTCTCTCTACACATTGTAGTTAAAGGCAACACTGGGGAAACAAAGCCAAGAGATACTGCAGTAGAATACAGCAAAGAGCCTCCTGCCTGGGTGGACTTGCCTACCTACTACCTCGTTCTCCAACTCCCTTGTTTTCGCTCAGCACAGACGCTGCAGACATAGGACTGAGCTGGTGTGAGTATGGGAGTTAAACACAGAAGCTATCAGAATTGATGGCTGTCTATGTCTTCCCCATCCTTACAGTTCTGCTTGCCTTCCTTTTCCCAGTAACTGAGTCAGAGTCTGCTGAGTGCCGGTGCTCAAACACAGTTTCTTCAGAGGCCCAGGCTATGGGGGCCCCTGAAGAAGTTGCCTTTGGTCACGCTTTTTCCTGTGCTATGTCATCTGAATTTCCATGTCCCTGAGCTTTGAGCAGCCTTGGGGACAAAGAAAGCTCTTGAACCCCATCTTCATGGTTTATTATCTCAGGTAACAAAGCAATCCTAAGGCCTAAAGAAGAGATTGTGAGTATTAGTGAAACCTTCCTACCCAAGACAATTTGTTACCAGACATAGGAGTTATAGCTTGTGCCCCAGTAAGTCACTGTACCACCCATCCCTACTATGCTAATTAAAGAACCCAAATAATTAGTGAAAAGCAGAAACAGAAGATATAGTCAATATGGTCACATTGAGAGGAGAGATAAAGAAACCCAGTGACTTCTGGGTTCACTTCACTGGTTCATCTTCAGGGATCCTGACATCCTTGAAGGTTGAGGTGGATTGAGACAGAAAGCAAGAGACATGTATGATTAGTCCATCAAGGAGTGGCTCCTTGCACACTGGGGTCTCAGATTCTTCTTCTTCTTTTTTTTTTTTTGTTTTGTTTTTTGAGATAGGGTTTCTCTGTGTAGCCCTGGCTGTCCTGGAACTCACTCTGTAGACCAGGCTAGCCTCGAACTCTTGAACTCAGAAATTCACCTGCCTCTGCCTCCCAAGTACTGGGATTAAAGGTGTGCACCACCACTGCCCGGCCGGTGTCTCAGTTTCAAGTCTGTCTTTCAAGATCATCTGACAACTTGGGAATCTTTGTCCAGAGCACAAGTTCCTCCTCTGGCTTAGCCCAGGGCTTCAGCCATTTCCTTCCTGCCCAGGAGATGTCTGGGGAGATTGTAATTTCTTCAGGCCCATTATTCCAATAGTCTGAGAGCCAGAGAAGGGAACACAGCTGTGTCTTTAGAACATATTTGTTCCTTCCAAACAGGGCAGTTGCATATTTCTATTCTTTGTTTTAACACTTCTATCTTCATGGAAATGTGTGTGTGTGTGTGTGTGTGTGTGTGTGTGTGTGTGTGTGTGACATATATAAATAGGATACAAGTCAGAATCCAACTTAGAATACATTGAGATGGTGCCAGATCACATGAAAAGGAGCCATTTCTACATCTCTTGGTTTAGCTACTTTCCAGCAGCTGACACAAGCCACTTAATTATGTTGGTTTGAGATATGGTCTCACCATGATGTCTACCTATGCTGGCTTCAAACTTCTTCGGGTTTCCAAGTGCTGGGATTACAGCCTAGTGCCATAATGTCCCTGCATTGACTTCATTTTAATTCTGACAACTCCCTGCCTTGTCTCTGAATGTTTTCTGAAGACACCATGGTTAAGATCTAGCAGTTTCTTCTCCATTGTCCAGAATCCCTAGTTATAATTTGTTCCCATTGGTCTGATTTTATCCTGTGCTGATGGGAGGTAAGTGACAAATGCCAAGGTCTTTGGTGCTGATAAACTCCTTTGGCCCAGCTTTAAGGAAATGAGAGATACAGAATGAATGGCCTCTATGTCAGGCACAACTCAAGCCCAGTCTCCTTGTTCTATGGGCCATGTCCTGGCATCTCAAAACTATCCTTCAGTTCCTCACTTCAGTGGAATGTTAAGTTAGTTACAGGACTTTATAGAACAAGGGTAAAACTAATTTAAAATGCAAGTGATTATGTGTGGATTTATAGTTATCCTATACCTATCAACCTTTTGAAGGCTAACATAGTACAAGCAGTATCTGAATGTATAACAGAACCAATAGAAATTAGCCTCCTTACATAGAGCAATATAGAAGCCCACGGTGTATTTAGTTTCTACTTCTACCACAGTATTTAGAATGTTTGGTTTAGTGAGATAAATCTGCAGTACAAAATTTTAGATATCTCATTCATTCAATATGTTTTTTTTTTTACTACAGATTATGCACAAGTGTATGCCATACATATAATAACAATACTTAGTTTGTTGAGGCAAGAAGATATAGACCAGGGTTCCAAACAACAATTGTCCAGGTGGCAGACATCCCCAGATGTCTTTTAAGTCCGTAAGACATTAAGTAGTCTGCACTATATATATACCACACATGCAGCGAGCCTTTTAGGATGTGGTCAGGATTTATGAAGGCCTATCATTTCCAATTTTAAGCAGATACAAGTTGGTTTCTGGAGTCAGAGACTAAGCAAATATGTTAGCTAGGACCAATTCAATGTGGGAAAAGTCATCATTTGTATCTGTTGTTCCTTTAAAAGATCAAAGTTAGGTACATATGTGTGGATGGGTGGAGTCCCCTTGTTAAGCCCCCCTCCCCGTAATCCATCCTCTTCATTAAAAACATTTTAAAGCAGAATATAAAATTATGTTTTCCAAGTCAGTCACAGAATATTACTAAAAGCAGAACAATATCCTTAGGAAAATGTCATTTCTTTAGATACAGAAATTAGTTTCAGTTTCACTGCCATCTTTAAGGAGAATATTATCACTTTTTAAAAACAGATGAATCTTGTCTCATTGGTCCCCAAACTGTAGAATTTTGTAGTTGGGGGATGGCATACTGATTTCTTTCCTAAGTTCTTTTTCTCAGCCTTGTTTTAAAGAAAGGCCACATTCTCCAAATAGATACAACAAGATCCAACAATAGCAATCATTAATATCTAAATTTTAAAATGTCAGAAGGTGTCAGGCAGCTATATAATGATGTGGACTGCCTTATATTTGTTTCCAGGCCTCCAGCAGACAAATGCTATACCGAGCACACACGCTGGCTTATGAACAGTCATCCACTCTTACCCATATACATGGGGAGAGCCCAACCACTCAGCCACCACTCTCAGGATCCTCATGGCTCCCAACTGTAAACAGTCTGTGGCGAAGACAGAGGAACTGGTGGCCATGAGGGGGAAAGGAGCCCCTTCTTAGAGTCTTATTAGAGCCTCCATCAGCTGAGAAGCAAGAATTCCTGCACAATTAGCATGTGCTAGGAAGGCTTCCCACAGAGAGTTAATGTTCCTTTCATGTATAAATATTTTATGCTAAAGGAGCGATGGTCAGGTTTAAAGCCTGCCTGGGTCTGTCTGGCCTTGAGTAGAGCCCAGTTCTTCTTCCCTGCCTTTGCTGGAATCTCAAACAAACAGAAGCCTATATTAAAATGTCTCTCCAATGCTGTTTTACTACACCAGCTGGTCCTGAAATTGCCTTCAGTGTCAAAAACCATGTGTCCTGCTCAGACCTGAGTTATGGTCCCTAAAACTCCAAACTTCTCAGGCCACTGAGAGGCAACAAAAAGATGTGTTTCCTATGTGTCAGTATTTCAAAACATCCACAGAATTAGATTTAATTTTTAATTGAAATTATTTTAAGACTTTTTCAAAGACCAAAAGCTTAAACAAAAACCAACCAAACAAACAAACTACTGGGTTTTTTTTTCCTTCAACAATCATAGTCCTAAGAACATCATACAAAAACTGTCATTTCCTTTTGCCAAAAGGCCTTTCTCTTCAAGGAGGCTGAGGCAGAAAGAGAAGCAGAGCCTGCAGTCATTTCTAGGTCTATTCTTTGCTCTGCTTCAAAAAGAAAACTGATCACTTTTAATTAAACCAGACAGACACAGAATAATGAAGATAAACACTGTTTTTAGGATTTGTTTTGTCCTCAAAAAATATCAAAATAATTAAAATTAAAAATATTTTAATACATCCTTTCCAGTAGAACTTACATGCAGCTCATGTACCATGTGACCCAGCAAAGACATGGCATTTCTGTTTTAAACAGTCAACACCAGAAGAAAGATCAAGTTTTCCAGGAGACAAGTTTGAGTTCAGCCAGAAATATAACTATCTGAAAACACACTGGACAGAGAGGGGAAACTAACTCTATTACTGGGAGGGAATAGGAGTTTCTCGGAAGTGGGGAGAAGAAGCAAGCTCCCCTGTGGATTTTTGGTGCTGAGAGTCTCCCAGTACTGCTGATAGCCACAAATACACATTCACCACCACAGTATTTTATTTAAAGAATATCTGAACATAGATGAATATTGGCGTTTTCTTCATGTTCATCTGTCAGAGTTATACAATGAATTACACATAATATCAATGTTCTGTCTACAAACATGAACATCGAGTTTAATAATTCAATGAACAGAAGTTCAACTAATGTCACTGTGAATCATGTTGGTTTTAACTTAATTGTTTGCAATGTACACTTATACTATACTACTAAAACAAACAAGGAGACAACTATTAGCAGACCTGAAGGGCAATGAGGACAGACCTGTCCCTTCATAGTCACCTTGGAACCCCACCTCACACTTTGCACGCAACGCACACAGAATGGAAAATACTACGACTGCACTTTCCCAAGACCCAAGAGCAATGTGAAAGGAAGGAGGGTAGAGATATCAGCCTTTCCCAAGGCCCATTAATGGCAATGACTTCCTCTTGTCCAAAGAATAGAATCTTGCCTGCTTTTCACAGCTCTGATTTAAAAACTACCTACCCCCCTTCTATCTTTTCTTCAGATATCAGTAAAGATTCCAAATATATCTATCTTTCCCCTGGACAATTTTATCCATCCTTTGAAGACCTTGGTTCTTCCATGTAGCTCTGCTCAGGCTGCCACTCCCAAGACCACCCACTTTGCCTGTCTTTCAGTGTCATGATCCTTAAGTTCTATTTCCAACTTGCACTAACAAGACTGAGGAAAAAAGAAACCATAATTCTCTCAGCAATAAATTTAGATATTAAAATACATAATTCTATAACATTATTTATAGCACAGTACATTATGTCGCAGCAACTATCCCAAAGCAAAATTAGCCCATCTCAACATTGGCAAAACATAAATCAGGGCAGAGATCTTAGCACCTCCTTTTCTCTGTCTGAAATAAGTCAACAGAACCTCCAATGGCTGAAAAGAGACCCAGCTTTTTTTGTCACATAGCAGATGTCACATAAAGTTCAACAGAATTACAAATTTGTTCACAAGAGCTTTCAAATTGACAAGGCCTGTCCTATCAATGACATTACTGTTTGATTATGGGCCTGTCCCTTTAAGACACCAGGCATTCTCTAAGTCAGAGCTCATAGCCTAAGAAACCAAGTCCTATCCCCTTCCAGAGCTGACAGGACCCTTCTGTGAGGATGAAAACTCTGCAGGGGAAAACAAATCCAAGATAAAGGAAACCTAGCCTTGCCTTGCTCCTGAAGCCAATGCCTGCAAAAATGGCGGAGTGGTGTCTTCCTAGTTCCTAAATTATGCTCAGATTCCCAGTGTCTCAGAGAGCTAACTCTTCCCTCCCTTGCTGTAGCCCCTCTCTTTCTGTACTTAATAGACCCAAAGAGCACAACAGAAGGATCCCAAAGACTAAGCCAATCAACAATTGGAAGGACCTCAAACGGTTCAAAAGAATGTCAAAAGAGCAGGAAAGCAGGCCCAAGGTGCGCCGAGAGAGAAGAAACTTCCCAAGGGTTCGACTTTCTCTAGAAATCAGAACAAAATCCTGTTCTTAATTTTGTGCTTTTCACCAAATCTAGGTAAAAAGACAGGAAATGTCTCTGAAGATTAGTGACTCTGGCTGCTGCCGGCAACTATCTTTCCTATCCATCCACTGTCAAATACTTCAGGCAACAGATATCCTCAAACTGTGCCTTTATGTCCCTTCACGGTGGCTATATTGTCACCCGACCTAGCTATGGATTATAGCCTGTGCTGCAATGAGCCAGATTGTACCTCCCATCTTCAGTATGCTAAGTCGAGGAGTCAAATTATTCGTGAGAACCAAAAGACAGAAGATATATTCAATATAGTCACATTGAGAAGAGGGAAAAGAAGCTCAGTAATATCCCCAATTTTACCGTCAGGGATCTTGACATAAGGAGGTTTAGAAAGAAAGCAAGAGACGTGTATGATTGGCCCAGCAAGCAGTGGCCCCGCCCACCGGGTTCTCAGCCTCGAGTCTGACCTTCAAGGCCATCTGACACTTTGGGAATTTTTGTCCAGAAGACGAGTTCTTCCTCTGGCTTCCCCCAGGGCTTCAGCCATTTCCTTCCTGCCCAGTAGATCTCTAGAGAGATTCTAATTTCTTTAGGTCCACTGTTCCAATAGTCTGATAGCCAGAGATGGGAACAGAGTTGTCTCTTTAGGATATAGTCATTCCTGCCAGGCAGACTAACAACAAAATCGCTACCCCCTCATCCACCCCTTGCTCATGTAAAATCACTGTGCAAAATCACTGTGATTAGAGGCTTTCCAGTACTGCTCAGTGCGAGCTAGACCTGGCTTCCCCCTCATCCACCCCTTGCTCATGTAAAATCACTGTGCAAAATCACTGTGATTAGAGGCTTTCCAGTACTGCTCAGTGCGAGCTAGTCCTGGCTTCCCTCTCCTCCTCTAAGTCCCCTCCACTGCATCAGATTTACTAGGTGTCTGTTAATTCTACCAATCTATTTCTTCCCACTCATCCCCTGAGTATTTGGATGGTTCGTTTAATTAAATAATAACCTGTAATAGGTTAATAATGGGCAGTTAGTGAGCTAGGGTGTGGCCCTTTGAAGGTCCCCTCCCAGGGTGATTTCATCTGTTCTCTCTATTTAGTTTTCTAATGCTGACAGAGGAACCAAGGGCTTCACGCATGCTAGGCAAACAGTCTAGCACCATGCCAAATCTTGAGCCCACATTCCTTCTGGGTGCCTCGTCTTACAAAAGAGTATGGATAATGTATAATCTTCATATGCCAGCATCCAGGTACATAGCATGAGTTGGTTTAACATTTTTTAAGCAAAGTGTCTACACAGGCAAGGAGACAAGAATCTCAGGAAAATGCTGAACACCCCACATTGATCTCTAGCCTTAGCACATGTGTGTGGGTATGGGCACACACACACACACAAACACACACACAAACACACACACATACACACACACAAACACACACACATACACACACAAACACACACACACACACACACGTAACCCCAGCACTGGAAAGCAGAGACAGGCTAAACCTCGGGGCTTGCTGGCCTGTCAGTTTAGCCAAATCAGGGAGCTCTAGGTTCAGTCTCAAGAAAGGAAGTGAAGAGTCAATTGAAAAAGACATCTAGATCAGCCTCTGGCCTCCAGACGCACTGTCATGGGGCAAGCTCGTCGTGGGGCAAGCATACATTACTCACACATACAACATACATGAACATATGTCATATATACAAAAGAAATTTTGAGTAGATTAAAATGTGTGCTTCAACTTTAAAAGATATTTGTTTTAAAGATAGAAGAAAGTGAAGTTGGAAGAGAATTTAAAAGAAATTCATCCTATGATGTCATACTTCAGTCATTTACTTACACAGACAGTCCTTTTCTCAGAAATGAGTGAGACCAGTGTGGCCCTGCCCCATAACTGCAGGCTACAGCTGCAGGGGAGGAGAGTGATGTTAAGGGAAGACCCTGACTGGTCTGCGAACCTTTACTTCCTACTCTGACAATGTGCCTTTTGACTCTACTGAGCCTGTGATTTAGATGTGACCTAGTTTCTGTGACCCATGTAAGAAACGAATAAACGATTAAAGCTTTTGTTACCAAGGTTGGTTACTGCTCCACTCTTCTGTTTCCACCTCCCCTGCCGCGCCTCCTCCTCCTCTTCCTCCTATTCCTCCTCCTGCTCTTTCTCTTTTTCTTTGTTGTTTTTTTTTTGGGGGGGGTGGCTGTTTTATATAGCCCAGGATATCCTGGAAGTCATTATGTAGCCCAGGCTGGCCTAAAGCATTAGTCTTTACCTCGGCTTTTTGAGTGCTGGAGTTATAAGTGTGCACCACCACACTGGTCTAACCCTCCTCCTCCATGGGGCCCTGTCCGAATTGTAAGGGTGTCACCATGAGTTGACTCATTTGTTAGCAACTGGAGCAGTGCTGGTGGGCTTTGAGCAAAGAAGAAGAGTACAGACTAGAGCACAGACAATTAGAAGTGGATCACTACTATGAAACTTTCTCTAGCACTTTGCCCATGTGGAATCCCTTCACAGCTCTTCACAGTGCATCTCATAGTTGCCAGATGTGATATTAGGATCCAGAGATGCAGAACACTCAGGAGGTCAGAGGTATGAAACAGTACCTTCAGGAAGTCACAGACTATGGGAAAAGATGGAATCATGAGCAGATTAAATAACAAAATAACAGCTCCATGTATTTATTCCACACAAGTTTCTGGGGGCATTAGCTCATACACTCTCATGTCCTGGGAGACACGAATTGCCATCACAGGTGACCGCACTGAGATGCCCAAGCTTTATATTGCTATGTAGCAGTCAGTAATGGAGCCAGGGGTCAAAGCCAACCCTGGCTTGTCCCTATGGTCCCTGATGATGAATTCTAAAAGAAAGGTATAATGTAGGACCCAAGAATGGACTACCTCTGTAGGTAAGCTTTTGTGTTATTCCTGTCTCCCACACTAGTTGAATTTACTTGTCTTGAGCGATGGGTTTTAGTGATTAAATATCATAGCTTTTATATATAGATCTTGATGTACAACTCTGGGCTGTCTCTAGGCCTTGATACTGTCAAGTAATGAGAGGGAAGTCCATGAAAATCACTGCTTCAGGGGTGTCCAGCTCAAAGGGTCTGAGTTTACTTTAGGTACATTCAAAACAATCTGACTTGCAGGAAGAGTGGGGCTTAGAAGTCATGTATTTCCTCAAGCACATATTACAACCCTAAGCAACCTGAAGAAGAGTCATGAAGAACTGCCTACCTGCTGAACTAGCAACTCCCAGATAGCAAGATAATAGCCTACATCCCCTCACTTCCTGAAGTTAAGTTAGTGTCTTGCAACTGTAAACACAATTGCCAATTTAAAAACATTTCTGGAATGATTTAGGAACTCAGAACAATGCTTTTTTTTTTAATAAAGTTCTATTAAAAATGGAAATCAAGGAAAGAAGTAAAATTTCTAATTAGACCTGGGCTTTCTGTGGAGCATCTGTCTGTTTCAGCTCTGATCCTGACAGATGTGCTGGGCACTCTGTGAGCTGAACGCATTGCTCTCTGAACCAGGCAGGAGGAACTTGCAATGATAATGTAGCAGCAGGTGAGGAAGGCTTTTAGACCATCGATGGCTACTTTCCTCTCAGAAGCCAGTTCTCACATTCAAAACCCTGCCGATCTAAGCAAATTGTTGAGCTTCCCAACTAATGAGTTCTTGTTGCTTGATTTTCTCTCTGCTTCAGTTGTTTTCTCAAATAAAATGCTGAAATGCCGTGGAAGCAATTTATGAGGATTCACTGGTGACTAACTCTCAGCCGTGTGCTGTGATGGCAGGTAGGTGGGGTTCACCACTGTTACCCAAAGCCTCTGGAGCATCCCTGCACCCTGCATCATTTAACAGGAGGAATAACCAATGCTCAAGGAGGAGAA
Source organism: Grammomys surdaster (assembly GCF_004785775.1). NCBI lineage: Eukaryota > Metazoa > Chordata > Mammalia > Rodentia > Muridae > Grammomys > Grammomys surdaster. The sequence continues at coordinate 5,287,261 of NW_021604678.1, forward strand.
CAACTCAGCTTATAGAGACAAAAGCAAATACCAGGGCATGATCCTCAGAGTGGCTGGAAATGCTAGTCTTCCTTATAATACACAGACCTCATGCTAACACGGACTTGAGAACAAATCCTTCAATACATGAGGCTCTTTCCTTATTCCTGTGCTTGTTATATACACATAGGTATTTTGACTGCATCTATGTTTGTAAACCACAGGAAGGCCTGTGTTCAAAGAGATCAGAAGAAGGCATTGGTCCTCTTGGAACTGGAGTTACAGGTACTTGTTGGCTTCCAAGTAGGTGCTGGAAATCAAACCTTAGTCTACTGGAAAAGCAACCAGAGCTTTTTAAGCTCCAAGACATCCCTCCAGCCTGATTTTTTAAAATTGAAATAATTTTAAAATTGCACACAATAGTTTCATTGTGGCATTTCCTTCTCCGTCTTGTCCCCCACCCCTCTGAGCCTTATCTCTTCCCACCTCCCCCAATACCCTCCCCTTCATACTTCCCTGTCTCTTCTGAAGGTCAAATGTTCTAAAGCTTTCGTCCAAGACAGTTTTTTTTAAACTGTTCTGTCAGTGCAGACAACTTTATTTAAATTATCACAGGCACTCTTCATAACAAAGCGGTAAGGGAGCGACTATAATTTCCTCCATTTTTTCAGATAAGAAAGTTGACGTATAGAAAAGTGAAGTGACTAACCCAGTTTACTGATAAGGAGTGACAAAGTTGGAATTTGAACATGGGGAATGCTTCCCAGAGCGGTACACTTTTCTACCTTTTCACTTAACACTTTCAATAGCTAGTAACTTATGAATCAGATTGATGTGAGGTAAACAGGCCTTGGATATCTTTGGGGAGAAAGGAGTGAATGAAATCCAGCTTTGTGTTTCTGCTCTGCCTCTGAACTGTCTGTCCCCACACCCAGATCCAGCCCTGGCTGAGCCACTTGCTAACTCATGTTTTCTGGTTTCTAGTTGGGCACAAGCAATAGGCCCAAACTGCTAGTCCAACATCAATGGCTCCATGTGAGCTCTTGCCCCTTCATCCTGGAAGCCGGTATCAGTCCCATATGGCTGACGCCTGCTGCCAAAACATCTTTAATTCTTCCTGTAACTCCTTCCAACCTGCAAGGCATACTTTCATTGAGCCCTTTTCTTTCGGTTTGTCTTAGAGGAAATTCTTTTTCTGCTGAGACTTAACCCCCAGACCCTGTGACTGTGGTCATCTCCCACCTCTTCCCTGCATGTGTGGACACATGGATTCACTGAACAAATATTTACAGAGCCAGCTACTCATCTCCAGGTTTGTAGTGAAGAGTGTCATGGAGACCGACAGGTCACCGCATTCCTGCACTTAGGAAAGTCAGATGCCTCCATTTCTCTGTGCTCAGGTTCACGTGCTGCTCCCCATTCAGCTTTTGTGAGTTGTCATTTGTGTGCTTAAGACTTTTCTTTGAGTGTGTGTGTGTGTGCACTGCGTTCCTGTGTGTGCCCATTAAGTAAATGTACGAGCACGGGCAGACCAGGGATGGCTATTGGCTGTCTTTCTCAATGGGTCTCCACCTTAGTTTTTGAGATAAGGCCTCTCACTAACCCTGGAGCTCTCTGATTCATCTAGACTGACTGGTCAGCAAGCCCCAGGGATCCTTCCATTTCAACCTCTGGGCCTGGTCTCTCAGACTACAGGAATGCTGCTGTGTCTGTGTTGGGGACTACACTTAGGTGTTCAGGGTTGAGGAGTTACCACACTATGTCTGAATGAGCCATCTCCACAGCCCGCAACCCCTAGAAGTAATTCTTTCAGCTCTAGTTGAAATATTGCTTCCTCAAAGTTCTGGCATGTATTCTTTTCCAACCATAGGAAGGTACCTATTTCTTTTGTTATAATTATTTATTGAATTTACGTCCCATTATCAGCCCTCCTCTCCTTCCAGTACCCACTCATATAAATGACTTCCTCATCCTGCCCCCCTTTGTCCTCTATGAACAGGGAGCCTCACCCCTGGGTATCACCCCCACCCCCCAGCATATCAAGTCACTATAGGACTAGGCACATCCTCTCCCACTGATAAGGCAGCCCAGCTAGGGGAACAGGATCCACAGACAGGCAACAGATTCAGAGACAGCCTCTGGCTCCAGCTGTCTGGGGTAGAAAGTACCTATTTCTATACTAGCAATTAAGATACTAAATTACTTCTGAACATATTTACTGATTATTCCAGGTCTGAAAAATAAATACTAGCAGTGGGAAGTCTCCTGAGGAGATGGAACCTGCCCATGTGCTCCTTTAGACGGACTGGCTTCCAGATAATATAGAAATGATTATGTCCTACTGTAACCTATAGAATGACTAAAATAAAATCTCCCGGCCACTGCTAAGCAGTAAGAAAAGCATTTGAGTTCTTTTGCCCGGGGAGGGGTGTGTGGTGAAAACACAGGGTTTGCATGTACGCCATACTCCCTGACTTCTGTTGCTAGAGGCCTGAAGTTATAGGGGAAGCAGAATGGAAGAGCCGCAAAGAGGCTGAGGTCTCCAGAGTGGGCAGAGGCTGCCGCACACTATTCCAGAGAGATGGTGGTGCCTGTGTGTAATGCCAAGTCTTCCCCTGGGCTGCCAGCCAATGGAGAAAACCCAGGGAAGTTGGACTGAGTGAGTTTCTTGTCTCAACATTGATTCCTCTGTACAAACTGGAACAGTGTCAGGGAACTCCTGCCTTCAAAGGACACAAGCAACAAGGTGTGAGCAAACCTTAGGGAGTAGCCATGCTCAGCAAGCAAACTTTAGAGAGCGGCAGTACTCAGCAGTAACCCCAGAGCTTTGGAGGCTCCTGGAAGATGAACAATTTTGTGGTCAGTGTGAGCTACATAGTGAGACCTTGCCAAACAAACAAACAAACAAACCGAACTTCTCAAGTTTCTATTTCAGATGAATGAAAGACACAGGTTCAGACTCTATGGCTGCTTGACATCCTAGCCACTGGACAAGCTGTCTACTATTTTATCACATTTTCACTGATGCCAATTTAACTCATTACTGTATTTGAGTTAGGATATAAATCTTTAACTAGGATTTGCAGAAGCCTAAGTGGCTGTTGAGAGAGGTAAGACTGGAGCTCCTTGGGTTTTACAGCCATCTCTTCCAACAGGGCCTGTGGCCTTCCTTGTTTGCTTGCTCCTAATAGTGAGGGAAAGGGAGTTGTTCCTATTGTGGCCTATAAGGTCCAAAATATTCCCTTCTGGCTCCTTATAGAAGTTTGCTTGCTGTGGGGTGAATATGGGACTCCAGCTCCAAGGCTTTCAACTTAGCTGTCCAAGAGAGGGCCTACTCACATACTTCCTATTTATATAGAGTTGACCATGGTTATTACTCCCACCGGAGTAAGGTTGTCATCAGAACAGACTAAACCCCAAAAGGGACCGTCTCCATGGGTTAAATACAAACCAACACATATTAAATATGTTTGTCCCTGTAACTCAGGTTCTCCCCAGAGGTATTATAGGAATAACAGCATCTATTTAGAGAACGCTGCCTACACGCTGCAGACTTCCTTCAAGACTCAGTCATCAGAACAGTGCTGATGGTGTGTCATGAAGTAAGAGGAAGTGAAGAAGCCAGGGGTGTGGTCAGCGGGACCCCAGAAACAGGGCCAGGGGTGTG
>NW_021604678.1:5290916-5375665 GCF_004785775.1 Grammomys surdaster
TCAGCGGGACCCCAGAAACAGGGCCAGGGGTGTGGTCAGCGGGACCCAGAAACAGGGCCAGGGGTGTGGTCAGCGGGACCCCAGAAACAGGGCCAGGGGTGTGGTCAGCAGGACCCCAGAAACAGGGCCAGGGGTGTGGTCAGTGGGACCCCAGAAACATGGCCAGGGGTGTGATCAGCGGGACCCCAGAAACAGTAGTGTGTAAAGTGTTCACTGCAAATGGCTGGTTTTCTGCCCACCCGACATGAAGTCTTGCCTTGCAGCAGGCAAGATAAAAGGCCAACTTTCCAGAGACGTTCTAAGGAACTGTTGACTTAGCTGAGAAGAAAACTCCTACCAGTGTCTGTTCTGTAAACGGTTCCCTCAGAGCCGCTGGCCTTTTTCCTTCCTCTTTTTTCTAATTAAATTTAATATCTGCCAAAACCTTAGGAGGGGCACACAAAAACAAAAAAGTGGGGAGAATATAACAATAATTAATAAAACCATCATCGGAGGGGGCTATGGAGGAAGTCCAGGGCAGATGCTGTCAGGAGAGAAAGCTCAACTTTACTGCATAGATTGGTCTAGTTGTTTTGGTTTTCTGCCGTTAAGTGTGCTAGCCATCAAAAATCCTTCCTCCTTCATCTGAGCCTTGCCTGATAGACAGGTCTACTCACCTTTATGGCCATTCCCCTATATTGACTTTATTCTATCCCAGTTTCCTCTCTCTGTCTAAGATTTAATCTGTTCCCAGACTTAAAAATACAAAACCATGACTTCTTTGTCTATGTAAATAACTCCTATGAATAATCTGGATGCTTCAGGCTCGCTTTCGTGCCCCTGACAGCATACTGTTGCACTGTTTACAAAAGGACACGTGGTCTGTACTAGGTACAGCACTAAACATTTACCAATGCTGAATTAAACAATAACATGTTTTAAAGCTAGAAGGTCTTTTTTAATTTATAAACACACTCCAGTGGCTTGTGAAGATAGAAGGGAACAGATCATTATTTCTTCCAATACCCAGCACTGTGTTCAGGGTCTGTCACCCTCTTGCCCACTCCCTGATGCCCACTGCTTCCTTCTCTGTGTCATTAAACCACTTCTGGTCTCAGCATCACTGAGCTGTTTCTCTCCTAACAGCCACCCACCTAATGATGAAGCACGCTTCAACAAACACTGGATGAGCTGAGGTAGGACCGATAAGCTTGCTTATTCTAACTTTGCTGTTAATAGAACAGGATAAACACTTAACGCACCGTCCCTTTTAATAATCGCATATGAGTTTTTAAATTATTAAAGTAGTTAAAAATGGATCAGTGTCTCCTGACTATAGTGAGTATGGATTCAATCTCCATGTAAAACGGTTGAATCAAACTGTACATTGTAGATGATCCCAGGGCTTAGAATAAGACCCAGAGGAGGAGACAACTCATTCTACCCACTGGCTCAGATGCCCTGGTGTTTCCCAGCCAGTCCTCCACAACAGCATCTCCAAAATTCTTTCACTATCCTTCTGAAGAGCTCACATGTCAGATTGTTAATGAAAAATTAGTCAAGCCTCGTTATTGACTGTTTACCAAATATTTATTTCTGAAGTCACAGTCAACAAGTAAGTTCCTTGTCTCGGGCAAGTGAGTTTCTGCAGATCCACCTTCCAACCTGGAGCCTTATTAATTAGGTGCCCTGATTTGTTTGATTTCAAGGTGCTTCATGCTGCTTGTGCTAGTTAGAATTCTACATGTCAAAAAATGCCTTGAATAAAACCTATTCCTGGCCCGCAATGTTTCTTAGCACCAGCTGTTTATGCTAACACACCTAAGCACTTTTCTATAGCACCCTAATAACTTCCCACTTGAAACATTTTGTCACCTCAAATGGAATATTCTTCTAAGAAACACATTGGGTTCTCCAGGTTTTTGTTGTTTGCTTGTTTGTTTTTATCACTTTGTGATGCCTCCCACAGGGTTGGCAGGGCTGAGCAGGAGTTGGAAACATCACGCCAGTCCATTTGGGCCACTGTGATGAAGTACTGTAGACTGGAGGACTTCTTTAGAAGGGAAGTTTGTTTCTCACAGGCCTGGAAGTCAGCCATTGAGATGCTGGCTAGTTCCTTACCTGGAGAGAACCACTCCCTATTTTTAAGATGGTACCTTGAGTGCTGCCAAGTTCTCACCTTGTGTAGGGCAGAAGGGGAAGCAAGGCTCTGCCTGCTCCCTCAATCTCTTCTATTAGGGACACTAATCTCATTTGTGAGGGGGATCATAGATGGACCAGCCTCCTTTGAAAGGCCTCTGTGTACTACCTGAGTTTTGTAGAAACCACAGCAGATACAGTTGAACTGAATTCTCAGGGAAGAATTTTCAACTGGAAGAAATAGAAGGTGTACAGAATATCTGCCCTGGTGGGTATTTAATCTTTCTTACTTAAAGGCATACTCACAGTGTCTCCCAGAGAACCTGGAATTCACTGAGTCAGCTAGACTGGCTGACCATCAAGCCCCAAAAATCCTCTTGCCTCTGTCTCCTTGGGTCCGTGGTACCATGCCCAGCTTTGCACATGGATGTTAGAGATTAAACTAAGATCTTTAGGTTTGCACAGCATGGTGACTGCAGCTTTGGGCTCTGTCATAGTTAATTCACGAAGAAATCTCGAGTTGGATATATTTCAGGACAGCAAGAATTTTGAAATAAACTTTCTTTTTTGCCTTAAAAAATAGATCTTTTAAAAATACATGTCCCTTTTTTTCCCTGTCTTATTTAGCTTTAGAAGGCTAACTGCTATAGCCCTGCATCTTAGTTTCTAACACTTTCCAAACAAAGTCGAAGGCTGGTAGGCCAGAGAGATAAAATAGCAGAAGAGCTGTGTCCTCGGCCATCCCACAGCTGGTAGAGGGCATCTGGGAGTGGGCGTTGAAGACATAAAGGAGCTTATTTAGTCCACAGTTCTGGAGTTTGGGACACTGAAGGCTGCTGTGTGGCATATGATGAGGTTGCATGCAGCCTACAATATGAGGGGACCTCACATGAGAGCGAGCAAGCATTCTCACCCTTGGCAGCCACCTACGTAGCACCAGTGACGCCACCAAAGTCACCTCCCCTTCTGACCTCATGGCACTTGATTACCTCGCGTGAGGTACCGTTAACATGGTAAACCAGCATTTACCCTGCTTCTAGCAGAGGCTTCCTTTTGCCTCACCTCATGGTAGAAAGCAGAGGGGCAAGTGTATTTATGGGTGTGGAACAATCAGAAGATAAGGGCTAGCCTTGCCCTACAATACACTGCTCTGAGAAAGGTTCAAATCCCACTTGATGTCCTTAATACCTCTTAAAGTCCCCACCTCCCAAAATAGTCAATCAGATTTCAACATAAGCTTTGAAGGGAATAAATCATAACAAGAAGAATTGAACATTGTTGTTATTGTGGTGGTGGTGGTAGTTGTGGTTGCGGTGGTTATCACTGTCAAAATCTGGTTTGTTTTTCCACCTCAGTGCTATCTATTCTCTCTGCTTTAATGGTCTGACTCATTTCTTTCATCCTTTATTCTCTGTTGACCATTTTCTCCCTGGAGAGATGCTCCATGGTGGAAGGCACTTGCAGAGTGTAGCAATGCTGGGTAGAAGGGAGATTGTATCACCACATGCATGAAAGGCCAAAGAGACAAGTTATTCTGTCCCACAGCAGGGTGACATCCCCAGGAAACATTCAAGCCCTTTAAGTGCCTTTAAGGTCCAGCCTCAGAATGAGGGCGGTCCTGAGAAAGATGGGAGTGGAGATGGCACTGGTTCCATAATGACTCGGGGTCAGGAGTAGACGCAAGCCGCTAGCTTAGGTGTTCTCTGTGTCCCTGACAGTTCTCAGTACTCTCTATTCTTTGCTTAATAACCAGAGGGTTTCATCATTGTTAATAATTATCAAGAATTCTTAGATTTACATAAACTTCATGAATCCCAGATCAATAGTTCCATCCCCCGTTTCCTTGGAACAGAAACTAGCTCAAAGCAAAAGCATATTTCCTTATAGATTTACACAGCCTGTTCTTCACAGGTAGCTGGGCACAGGTCTTCAAGTTTCCTGGTACAGCAGACAGCAGTCTTTAGTAACTGCTTCCATGTAAGAATAGAAAAATGACAAAATACTAAAATTAAGATGATTCCTTACAAAGTTTTGAATTTATGTAAGTAAAACAGTTAGCTCTGTCTAACAACTTTCCAGGCGTAGTTCTCCCCAATTCTTCAATCAGCTAGAAACACAGAGCTGTTTACACGATTCCACATGATCTTTTAATTCTCTAATCTTCATTCTCTCCTCCTAGCAATTCCACGGCCTCATGCACTCTCCTTCTGATATTTGTTTATTCCTAAATCCTATATAATTTCCTAATTTTTCTATCCATGCTTTTCCTCTTGAGACCACTTTTTGATGTCCCCAAATACACCCTGGGGAATCAATGTAGCAGTCCTTGGACTAGGGGCAGGAGTGGTGGTGGCACATGTGTCTCCTCATGATTCCAAATTCAAGGCCAAGTCTGGCAATGGACTACTTCTACCAAGGGCCATGTAGGCTTTTATGACGTCTGTGGTTATATTGTCTAAATCCTTTCTCATGGCCAAGTGGAAAGCCTGTTCCTCGTCCTCCACAGCCTCATAACCACCTCTATTCCTCATTCCTGAGAAATGCATCTGTTTCATTTACTATGGCGTGTTTAGTTCTGAGTAATGGAGGAAGTATATTCCCCAGAAAGAAAGATTGAAAGTGGAGCAGTAAAGACAGCAGATCAACTTTGGGACAACAGCAAACATCAGCGTACGTGGGAGTCATGGGGTCAATGGCCAGGTGACACTTCAGAGACAGGAACTATGTCACAGCTCCCCTTACACAGCCACACCAGACCCATGCATTGAAGTGAAATATTTGAAAATACGTTTTACTAACATCTCCCTGTGCTTAGCTATACCCCTTGCTTCTTTTGCTGGTGAATCTGTAAGCACAAATAACAAGGCATCAATAAGCCCTACAGATAGCATTCCCAGGCTGGATAATAAGAGGAAGGGAAATCAGCAAGGGACTTTCTTAAAGTGTTGAAGCTTTTCTTACAGAGAAAATAATTTCTCTTTATTTTAACCCCAGGCTTGTTTTAATTTTAAGCTAATAATTTGAAACAGTGAATCAGTAGCTGCAGACACATACACACTTCTATGACTACAAATATTTATATTTATATCTATGTTTAGGCTTATGTCTATGTCTATCTATCATCTATCTATCTATCTATCTATCTATCTATCTATCTATCTATCTATCTATCATATCCTAGATAGATCCTATATCTGTCTGTCTGTCTGTCTGTCTGTGTAGTCTATCTATCTACCTACCTATCTATCTATCTGAAGTGCTATTAGTCTGAAAGATGCAAGCTCTTCCTACAAGATGATCTGCAGAGGTTACCTAGTAGAACTTTCTAATTCATAGTAAGGCTGGGAGACCCTTAGGAGATTGCAGTGTTTTAGACACTAAATGAGAAAATGAGTGCACACACACATATTAAAAAAAAACAAAACTCTGGGAGTCAGATTCACAAAGCTTGTTTTTACTCATGTATCTAGACCCATGTTTTATTTTTGAATATTTATCATTCTCAGTGAGATCCTAGTAGAAATGTGCCCCCCAGGACCCCTAAAGAGGGTTAAGGTTTACATAACAGAGTTCTCATTGCTGCTTTGATACCAAATATTTACTGGGAAGGAGGATGAGTTTCTTCATTTAAAGAGAATTATTTGGTTTGACTTAATGAAGCAAGAATTAGCTGTACGTTGTATCACTTAGCCACTGCTGTGATAGATCTGATTTTATTAAGAAAATTTAATATATTCCTAGCAGGTTGAAACAACCTACACATTTGAGGGAATTGGTAAGAAAAAAAAACATTGATTCTAATTGGAAGGACAGCAGGAATTTGAACAGAATACAGTAATCTGCCATGAAATATTACCATTATCTCAATTAAAGTTCATGTCCTGTCTTCTACAAAAACAGCCTAGCAGACTTCCATAACCTTGCAAACATGTGTCTTTGCCACCTTTTTAAATAAGACGAAACTAACAATATGAATGAATGAACAACTAAATAAATGCCCCTGGAGGTTCCATTCTGGGGTGCTATCTTCAAGAGAAGTCACACTTCAGCATCATAAAATACCCAAACCAGCATAGCTGTGTGCTTTGGACTTCTGCCATTCAAGTCAACTGTAGCATTGACCCAGTGGAGATGATGTAATAGCCTGGGAACATGATGATCCCAGGGGACGTGGTTACGAAAGTTCTGCTTACAGGTTTACACATTCTTAAATTTGGCTGAACCATTATGTCAAATGAAGACATTCCCAGTTCTATGACTGAAATATATTCACCTTTAAAATAATAAGATCTGCAAGATGAGACATTTATTTACCATCTAGGGCCACTGTAGCATTTGGGACGGGGAGTTGTGAGGTCGCAGGGAAGGAAGAGAGTGATGGGTAAGGAGAGTCACTGGAGATGAGTTTTCACATAAACTCTATTTGATAGTCTGCTTCCCAAAAGAACAGTTATGTTTTAGAGTCTGCTCCTCAAAGAGCTCAGCATACTTCACCATATATCTCCTGCGTAGTGCATCTATCTCTCAGGCTCTACATTTTATGACTTCCATTGAATGACATTTCCTGGTAATAGAGATTTATTTATTTTTATTGCCAATCCCCGAAATATCACTTTGGTAGAGAAATTGGTTTGTCTTTTTCTGTAGGTCCTCATAGATGTTCCTTGAAATAGTATTTTGAGCAGGAAAGATAGTCTGTAGTGTCTAGGGTAGACAGGAATGTAGGCGTCTTTTAAGGTTTGTTCTCTTGATGGAGTTCCTTCATCCTTTTGAGGTAGAAACTTAGAGAAATAAGTAGGAGAATACCAGAGAAGCTTGGACAGCATGTCACCAAGGCTTGAATCCTATCAAGTGGGTCTGACCTCAGATTCAATGCTTGCACAATACTGTGAGGACAGCTATGTATTGAGCAACTATTTGATGAGGCATGACTGCAGGACACATGGACATGGTGGGATGTGATACCAGTAACTTGACTCCTTTTGGCCAATTCTGAACAAGCCAGTTTACATCGTTAGGGGACCCCCATGTTCCTGCTAGCATTATCCTATTCTAACTAACTTAGCCCTATCTTAACATATCTATTTTCCATCAAGATGGATGTCACAGTACAGGAGACAGCTTCTGTGATGAACAAGGCACATAGATCTGATTTATCTCACACTCTGGAAAAACCTTGGGTTTCACAAATGGTCTAAATTTATAGTTGCTAGTTTTAGGGTAGGAGTTAATGTGGGAGACTGCCATTCAAAAATGGAATTTAACATTTATTTGACTTTTGATATCAAAGGAAAAGTTCTCTTTTTTCCCCCTGTGGTTGGCTCAGAAGTGGAGTGGAACAAGTTAATTAAAAGACTGGTGGCTTAATACTTCCAGCTGCTGACAGCTCCCAACCAGATCTCTGCAGTGTTCTTTGTGACTGGGAAGCTCATCTGGAGGTTATGAAAGTTCCCCAAAGCAAAGCAATTTTTTTCTAAGTTCTTTCTGCTCTCTATTTTAACATTATATGAAGGCAACAACTTTGTGGACTGATATCCATTATTCTAGTTAATGTCCTCACTTTTCAGTGCTGTTCTGAAAAGTGTTGGGGAGAATTGTGTTTTGTAGGCAAGTGTTGTTGGGGAGCATTGTATTTTGTAGGCAAGTGTTGTTGGGAGCATTGTGTTTTGTAGGCAAGTGTTGTTGGGAGCATTGTGTTTTATAGGCAAGTGTTGTTGGGGAGCATTGTGTTTTGTAGGCAAGTGTTGAGAGCATTGTGTTTTGTAGGTAAGTGTTGTTGGGACCATTGTGTTTTGTAGGCAAGTGTTGTTGGGAGCATTGTGTTTTGTAGGCAAGTGTTGTTGGGAGCATTGTGTTTTATAGGCATGTGTTGAGAACATTGTGTTTTGTAGGTAAGTGTTGTTGAGAGCATTGTGTTTTGTAGGTAAGTGTTGTTGGGAGCATTGTGTTTTGTAGGCAAGTGTTGTTGGGAGCACTGTGTTTTGTAGACACACACCTTGGAAATGTCTCAGTCAGCACAGCTGAGCTCAGCCTTCTCCATGCATGCCTGGGAGCAGTCAGCTGACTTCCAGGAATAAGTAACAGCAAACTCCTTCACAGCTCATCAGGGTTATTTTTGACTCTTTGCCTCCTGCAGACAGAAATATGCGGGAAGGGACTTACTTATTGACTATGTTGGTTTCTTTGCACTGAATGGAATTATCTGAAACATTATATTCAAACCGAAATTCATCTTCTAGAAGTTACATGCTGCATCTCTCAGACTGCATGGCCAATCTACAGATGTGCTTCTAAGCTTTCTGTACTTAGTAACTGTATTAGGAGTCATTTTGTGAGAAATGAAAATTTCACATATACGTATGGATATAGGATTTTTTAATGCAGCTAATATTAGGTCCACACCACACCCATAAGGCTCAAACTCACAGCTACGTTTAGTGATATAGACCCTTTTATATCCCTTTAGAGGGCAATGGACCCTCTTAAATCAGATATAAAATTTTTAGTTGCCATCTATGCTTGCTTTGTATATGTACATGAGTGTATCTGTATGTCCATATAGGGATGTATAAGTCTCTTCCTCCTTAAAGTGCACATATACTTGTATGGTGTGTGTGTGTATGTGTGAATGTGTGTGGGGATGTGTGGGGGTGTGTGTGAGTGTATGTATGGATGTGAGTGTCTGTATGTGTGAGTGTGTATGTGTGCATGTTTGAGTGTTTATGAGTGTATGTATCTATGAGTGACTGTGTCCATGCATGAATGGTATATGTGTGAATATAAGTGTATGTGTGTATATGAGTGTCTATGTTAGTGTCTGTATATGCAAGTATGTGCATGTCTTTCTATGTGTGACTTGTGTGTATATATGGGTATGTGTATGTGTGAATGTGTGTGTATGTGTGTGCATGTGTGTGTATGTGTGAATGTGTGTGTATGTGTGTGCATGTGTGTGTATGTGTGAATGTGTGTGTATGTGTGTGCATGTGTGTGTATGTGTGAGTGTCTGTATGTGCGAGTATGTATTTGTGTATCTATGTGTGACTGTCTGTGTGTGTATGTGAGTATGTGCACATGAAGTGTGTGTGTGTGTGTGTGTGTGTGTGTGTGCGTGCTCACGTGTGTGTAAGCCAGAGGTCACCTTGGGTGCTGTTCTTTAGGAGCTGTACACCTTGTTTTTTGTTTCTCTCGAAGATTTGTGTTTGTGTGCAGTCCAGAAAACAGTGGCAAGCGTCCCTCTCTGCAACTCCCAGACTATTCCTTTGGGAAAGAGTCTCTCACTAAACTTGGAGCTCAGTTTTCTCATCTAGGCTGGAAGCCAGGATGCTCTCTGTCCCCACATTGTTGGAGCTGGAGTTACAGGGATGCTTGTTATGCACATGCTGGGGTCTGAATTCCAGACCTTATAACTGCATAGCCAGAGTATGTAATCACTGATCCATCTCTTCAAAGTCAAATTATGAGCTGGGGCTCATCAAATAGTCTAGAGTGGCTAGCCAGCAAGCCCCAAGGCCTTCTGCCTTGTCCTCTCTAGTGCTAAGAGGTCAAGCCCATACGTAAGTTTCCCAGATTTCTCTTTAAACATGGGTTCTGCTGACTTAACTTAGGTCTTCTGGATTTAGCACATCACCTCCTTAGCACTGGCTGCATTCTTTAGATAGGACAGGGCTCTTCCCATTTGCCATAGTTCTTTCTTCCTCCACTCAGACAACGAAATAAAGGCTTAGCAAAGCATTTGATTGGTGGTCTTTGACAGAACCTTTTGATACCACACTTTTCTTGGCAATTACAAGAGAGAAAACATGGAGAAATGAGTTTCTTAGTAACTTCCTTCCAAAGGGCATGGACACCATTCACTGACTATCTAGCATGAGCCAGGCACTTTCCTTATCCTGTCTTACACACTTAGCACAATGGCTCCATTGGGCAGGGAAAGGTGAGAACCGAGAGACGGGGTAACTTGCCTGAGACCACACAGCTCTTGAATGGCAGAACTGAATGGCATTTTTAAGCCTGCCTGCTTCTAGATTTTTTTTCCCTTTGAACTTCCCAAGACTTCAGGTGACTTTCCACTGTTCACATTCCTCTTACCAGATCTCTGTCAAGAGAGAGGGGAATTGAGAAGAAGCAGGAGATGGGGGAGACTTTGTACTATTATCTGTAGCTGCTCCCTCAGTCTTACCTTCTTAGAATTGCAATAGAGTTGCTTATTTGAGGTTTTGAAATTATTCACAAGACAGAAAAGAGAATGCATAGCTCCTGTTAGCTACTAGAAGGCTCACTTCCACATAGCTTTTAATTGTTTCATTGGCTGTATGTTCTCCCCCCCCCCATGGCTGCACAGCTGTATGGGGGCTCAATTTGTAATAAAAGTGGTTTAGCGCAAACCATACATACATAATGGTTTTTGATTTCCCCCTAGGCTTGGGAAATCTCTCTTAATTATCTGCTTATAGGGTTGGAATTTCTTCACCAAGTCTATCTTCATTTACTGAAGAGTCTCCAGAGTCCCGCTTTTAGAGGAATTTTTTCAAAAGTGAAAACTGGCCCCAAGTCCTGATGTGGAGGAGGAGCAATGTGGAAATCACGTTGACTTAAAGCTCACCCCAGTGGGGGAGCCTCTTTAGAGCAGGTAGTCTTGCTAACTTGAGAAGGAAAGTTGGGAAAGTGGGAGTGAGAGAAGCAAGTGAGAAGAGTGTGCACATCAGAGCACAAGCAAACAGCAATGAACTGAGCCCATTCCCTTCAGCTGTGCATGCACCAGGCTCCTGCTTGACCTAGTGCTGCAACACAGGCCTCTCTGCTGAAGTGAGAGAGGAAGGGCTAGGGTAAAAATAATGAGAAAATGTTGGCCATCTTGGGGGCGAGTCACTGAAGCAAAAGGACTTATCAGGGGAATCCTCCTTAGGCAGATATGGTCCAGCTATGGACCACATGTGCATACACACACGGGCATGCACACACATCAGCCAAAAGCTTCCAGTAGCCCTGAGGACTCAGGGAAAGAACATGAACTGGAGACTTATCCTGCTGTGTCCTCCATAGAGGCTTCCATGCAGCAGAGCTGATTATGGGTCTGTGCTTTTGATATGCCCTCCTGAGGCTGAGGGCGGGCTTCCAATCATTTTTGCAATCATGTAGTCTCTATGTTGGAAGAATGATGTCATTGAAGATGGGGAAGGGTGGGGGTCCCAAGCATGTGTTAGAGCACATATTCATGCTTTGGCTGTGTAGCTGAACACCTGCCTTGGAACTAACTTTGGTCACCAGTGAGAGTGGCTGTGGGCATTCAAGAAACATTAGCAGAAATCTGTCATTTCTGCTGAGGTCAGGGACATGGGAGCCGCAGCTACCTGCCAGCCCAGGTGATGACACTGAAATTAGTGTCATACTAATCTGTGGATCAGATTTCGTACTTGATAGATCTCTAGCTAAGACTTTGAGGATGGGTACCACACCTTGGATAGACTTCTATGGGCCTGGAGGAATGTTCCAAAGCTTAGCTTCTTCATTGACTCATAAAATCTCCGGAGTGGGCAGGGGGAAACACTTGCCCAGCTGTCCTAGTGACACGAATATGGTTTGTTTGTTAAATGGCTATAAATCTGGCTCTTTTATTCCTCCTCTAGAATCAAAACATTTTAGCAATTCAGAAGATTTGTGTGGACCTGGCTTCCACTGTAAACACTTCCCTTTCTGATTGTATTTCTCTCAGTGTACAAATTAAGAGACCCGTTGAAAGCCTGCAATAAACAGCCTTGTCGATTAGTTTTGATGGAATCATGGTGATAAGACATTAGAACACACTCAACAGGAGTTTGCAGATCCATTATTGTCTCATATGGGGAAATCCAAACCCAGAGAAATGAGTGACAGGGTCACCTGGCTGGAAGCCAGCCCAGATTTTGCTTCTCAGACTGATCACTGCTTACTGTGATCCAGAGTCTGGATCGTGGGCTTCAGATTGCACCTGCTTTTTATTTTAAGCCCTTACAGTTAAAGGAGAAGCTGTTACCAAAGGGACTTTCACATCCCTAAGAAGTGTGGTTTCCCTTTTCCTAGGAAATGACTTTTTCCCTCTGGCCAAGAGCTTTGTGACCTTAAGTTAAAGGAAATAAAACAAAATAATTTTAAAAAGTCATCTTTCAAGGTCCTTTAAAAATTCCATTACTTAAAAAGTAGGCCAAGGATTAACCTTAGCCCTGTAAAGAGAGAAATGAAGTAAGAAGTTGAGGCTCCTGATGGCCCTGTTTGGCAAGTGATGTTACTGATACTCACTTATAAGAAACATTCCAGAAGTTCCTTGACTATAGATACAGAAACATCTTTAAACTGGAAGACATTTCAATCATTACCTGTAATGAAATAGCCCCAGAAAAAGGCCCATGACCAAGGTTAAAATCTGGGGCAGATTTTAATTGGAACTTGTGCTTCTCACTCCTAGCCAGGGGATCACATCTGACAGACCACCTCAGCGAGTCCAAGGATGTGGCTTTTCCTGTTAGGACAAGCCAGTACAAATAAGGAAGTTAGAACCAAAGTCATAGTGCAGTTGCCCTGATGCTTACCACTGAGCCCTTGTCACGATCTCAGCATGGACTGACCACTTCTGCTTGCTGGGGTTCTCAGCAGTGTATGCTACAGGGCCATCCCCCAACCCCTAGTGGTCTATGGCCAGAAGTGCATAAAGGTTGTGATGTGCCAGCATCTGCTCCACCTGGCTCCAGAGCACAGGATGCAATGTGACCGAGAAGACCTGTTTGAGATACACCATCTTTATAGAAGAAAAAAATTAGTGTACTCATTGGAAACTGCTGCCCAGACACAGCATGCCACTTTGGAAAGTCCCGCTGGTAAGCTCAGTATTGATTAAAAGAATCTAGCAAACCATGGGACAACAGCCAGAAAAACCAGTGACTGGATGTTCATGGCCCGTTCATGTGATGAAATGTCACCCTTCCGTGTGGTAATGCTGGAGGTGGAGTCCTTGGGAGGTGGCCAGGAAATGGGGTGAGACCCTTATCAAATAGATTAGTGTTCATACTCCGGTCCTCTTGAGAGCCCAGCTGTGTCCACATCAAAGTCTGAGAACTCCAGCCTTGGAGATGTGAGGAATAGAGAAAGGTATGCTGCTCAGGTTTCCAGTTTATAACTCCTTATGACTCTGTGGCAGATGTATGTGCACAGGAATGGTCATGCGAGCAACATGAACCGCAATGAGTATGTAGGACAATATGGCTATCTACAACAATGGGGCCACCACTTCAAAGTTCATTTTTCATTTGGTCTTAATACTGCTCTGTGATATGGGGGAAACACTTCTGGATGCCTGGATGAGAGACAAGAGTCAGAGTTGCTCTGAATCCCAGCAACGTGCTCATAGCACCCCAATCCCCAGACCTGCCTACCTCAATATCTGTGGCCTTCCTCTGCTAATCCTTCAACAGATGCGATCTGCTCCCCTTGCCCGCTTCGCTAACGGAGCCAGGCAGCCAAATGCCTCCTGCCAACATGACAGCCATCTGTTATATCTACCTGCATTGACAGAGCTGTTTATTTATTCAAGAAGTACGTTGTGAGCATCTGTGGACATTCAGTACTACAAAGCAGGAGTCAGACTGAGCTTAAAGAGAAGGATAAACCACATGAACCAGTGGAGACCAGTACACCAAAAATGCATAGGATAAATCATTTCTTAACATGTTAAATTGTTATGGGGAAGCTGCACCAATGAGAAAAATTTTGTGATTAGGGAGCCTTATGAAAGGATGAGAGGGGAGGACTGGATTTAATCTTTGAAGGGCAGGTTGGGCATATGGTGAGCACCTAGATAGGAAAGAAGGGAATACAGGAATACAAGTATATAGTATCCTACAGCATACAATGGAAGGCAGAGCCTCAGTCTCTGGATCCCATGCGGGAGGAGCCTCTAAAGACTTAATACTCTGGCCTCAGCTAGGCATCTACTGGCCAGAGCAAAGAATCATTTGTCACCCTATGTTAAGTTGGTATTCCAACACTAAGAATGGGATTTTTATAAATACTACTATTATCTTTGAATAGCAGAGTTAAATGAGTTGCTTCATAAGCATTTAAAACCCTAACTTGACAGATGGCAACTTTAAAACATAACAAGTTTTGGGCGTGAGGATGTCGTTCCATGGAAGAGGGTTTGCCTAGTGAGCTGGAGGCCATGGGTTCAACCCTCAGCATAGCAAATAAATACATAAATAAAAAACCATAAAATGTAACAAATCTTAAGAATCCTTATTCAGGTGTTCTACGTTTGAAAAAAAAAATGAACATCTTCGAAAAACCAGGAAGCAGATTTAAGTCTTTGAGTGTATCCTTGGTGAAATAGCACAGGAAGGGGATCACCATGTTAGCTGGGAAAGTAATTTCATCCACTCATTTAACAAATATTAAGTGAGTCCTTACAATAAACAGGGCGTTAGTCTATGAGTGGGGACGTCTCTGTGATCAATGGGTGTGAATTTATGGCTAACTGGAGCTGGCATTCCGCCAAGCATCCAAAGAAGGCAGCAGGAGAGGAGGGCTGCCTAGCTGAGGCACACAGGAGTGGAGGAAGCAGACCTCATTCCCCACCAAGGCTGACCAGCACATGGTGGGTAGGCAGGGTCCTGGGAGGTTTCTTTAAGACATAGTGAAAGCATAGTATGGAGCTTGATTTGGTCGCACCGTGAGAGACAAGAGTCGAGTGTAAGAAGGGATGCCCACGCTGGATCTGGGGTAATCTCAGAACAGTCAGATTCACAGATTCAGTGTACGGGCTGGTGGGAGGGGAATCCTTGGCTCTGTGCACTGGAGACCCTGGACGAAGAGAAAGGCGAAGCAAGGCACCCATTAGCTCAGGCGTTTAGCCCAAACAGGCTCTGGGGACAGATGATCCTCCCATCAAAGTGACACTGAACAACTGGGGAACTTCTGGCAGGTCGTTTAACCTCTCAGGACTTTAATGACCCCATCCATAAATGTGAACAGCCCAAACTTAAGCATAAATGAAGCAATAAGCATAGAGCCTAGGAGAGTGGCTTAACAGTTGGTGGCTTTTTATTTTCATGTCTAGGGCCATGTTGACAGGGAACTGGTTTGGGGGGTTGTATCTGAAGTGGGACACTTGAGTGGTGTTAAATCATAAAAATGCGCTCTTAGATGAAGCCCATAGACATTAATAACAAAGGCCATGTTACCCACAGATGTCCAGAAGAGATGGCAAGTGGAACAAGGGGATAGAAGCTTTTCATAAGCTCCTACATGGATTAATTCTAAGAATATATTGCCATTTGTTTTTGAGCATTTAGCTAAGCATTTGCTAACTCTTTGCTTTATGAAGTCTTAGCTTACTAGACCACAGTGTACGGATAAAGCTATACTGCTGGATAAGTGAAGAGACCGAGAGTCAAACAGCTCAGCCTGTTCAATCCCTTTCACCCCAAATCCCAAAGTTAATTGGCACTTAATTTAGTTCAATACACTAGCCCCCTTCTTATCACCTGTAGACACAGCACTCACCATCTGCTGGCCTCGAGGCTCTACTGTGGTCCTAAGGGAGTTGCCTCTGAGGAGAGATTTCTCCTCATGTGCAGAGTTCAGAGCCATTGCAGACTGGAGCTCTTGCTTCAGCAGCAGGTTACCACAGCCTTATCAAGGCCACAGACAACTCCAGGAAGCTGATCGCTGCCTCTCCAGGTTTACTGTGCCTTGTTGCTGGCAATTTGGACCCAGCTCCCTGGGGCTGGAACTTAGTATAAATGAAGCATACCAACATGGGAGTTAAGATGCTGGTTCAAATTATGACACGGTCCCAATCACCTATGTGATCCTGGAGAGCGTGTCATGTTCTTTTTGAATTACTTTCTCTTCCCCACTTGCAGTCCTGACACAGTGACCCCAGGCTCAGATCAGTCAGGAACATGAAAGTGGTTTGCAGAAGGAATGGCAGCGTACCCTGTGCACACTCAGCTTCCAGTCTCAGATGCAGCTAGCCCATCCTCATAGTGCTAAACAGAGAAGTGGCGGACTCAGGCCCCAGAAGGTGTGTGTGCAGAAAGCCGTGAGCCACTCAATCTTTCAGGACCACTAGTTAGGGACTTTGGGCCACTGTAAAGCCCATTTTAATTCCCCCCACACCCCCTGCGGTCACATTAAGTCATTTTTGATTCAAGAAAGTGTCCCACTCATCCAGGGCTGTGCTCTATTAATTTTAGCATCGCCTGGGTGGATTACAGGTTTCTGATCAATCCCATGCAAGCTCTCTTTAGAGAAGAATTAAGGTAGCACCCCCCCCCCCCCGAACACCCATACACACCATGACTCACTTAATGCTTTAAGGTCTTCCACGTGAATAGCTTTGCTCTTTGCCCATGAACAGATTCTAGCAACAAAGGCTGCCAGGGTGTTCTTTCCTAATCATTTCCTGACCGTGGTCGTCATCATCATC
Source organism: Grammomys surdaster (assembly GCF_004785775.1). NCBI lineage: Eukaryota > Metazoa > Chordata > Mammalia > Rodentia > Muridae > Grammomys > Grammomys surdaster. Next base: position 5,307,496 of record NW_021604678.1, read on the forward strand.
ATTGATGTGACATATTTACATTCAAAAATCCTCGGCGTGAGTGTGGCATTTGTCAGCTCTGGTACGTGGGGCGAATCTGCTATTATCAGAAGGGAGCCTGATGCAAATGCTCTGTGTGGAAGTTAGGGGAGCTTGATTTTGCCCCCCTTTCGAATTCAACTCCGTTAAAATACTAACTCATCCTACAAGACAGCAACCTTGTCATCTTGCTGACTCCTCACGCTGCCTCAGAAACAGGTGTGTGTGTGTGTGTGTGTGTGTTTCTCTTCCTTTAATGTCCAATCTGGCCTGCCTGCTGAAGGAGACACCAAAATGCCAGTGCACTGGAGCGAGTAATCGGCATTTACTCTCAGCTCTGCTCCATCTTCCAGGCAGAAGGACAACGGGATTTGAATGGGTGGGGGTCCCTTTGCCTGTGGCTCCATGCAGTAGGCCTGCCAAGCATTACTATTCCAGCCCTGCAACCTGCGCCAGACTGTTAATGTCTTTATACTTATTCAAGTGTCAGAGAGTGCTGGCAGATGTCAGAGAGAACGGGAGGCTGTCAATAAGGAAATTACTTACATTCACGGGTGATGGCAGCAGGCTGTCAGGTAGCATTTGAGGAGATGTCAAGCTGAAAGGGAGGAACCAGAGAAGAAAGAGGGTGACAGCAAACAGCGCTGGGAGAGGGCCCCCTTCTTTGAAAACCTGTTTGGAGATATTTTTCTCTTCTTTTTATTTCTAGAGATGAAGTCTAGGTACAGCAGTCACAGGTCACAGAATAAACAAGGAGGTGTTTTCTATTGCCAAGATAGAAGAACAGGGTAGCAGGGGGCCTTTTGTGTTTCCATATTAGGCAAACAATCCAATTCTTTTCATGATAAAGAAGTAGGCATAGGTTTCCTGAGAGACAAGTGCTTTTCCATGCCTTATGTATTTTATTTTATAGCTGCTTCTTCTATCTATTGTATTGTAGGGGTGGTAAAAAGCTTTCCTGAGTTGCCCATGAGAATCAGCTATTTTAAAACACATTTGGTATGCCAGAGGAGGGAAGGATACTTCCTCTGCTGAACAGTTTTAAGATGAAGTTTGACTGAAGGGAAGGCCCTTCATTTCTCTCTGTCTTTGACTGTGTGGGAAGGGTCGCTGGACACTAGGCGCTGGGCTGGACGTAGGAGCTTCTTAGCGTGAACCTAAGGTCTAGTTCCTGTAGAATACTCTTCTTTCCTCCTCTCTCTCTCTCTCTCTCTCTCTCTCTCTCTCTCTCTCTCTCTCTCCCTCTCTCTCTCTCTCTCTCTCTCTCTCTCTCTTGCTCTCTCTCTCTCGCTCTCTCTCGCTCTCTCGCTCTCTTGCTCTCTTGCTCTCTCTCTGTCTCAGTCTTTCCCTTTGCTTTCCTTTTCCCTTCCTTCCCTCCATTTCTCAAGTTTCTCCCTCCCTTCTTTATATGTTGGATTTTTTGTTTGTTTTTTGTTTTTTTGGTTGGTTGTTTGTTTTCTGAGACAAAGTCTTCTTGCTTAAACCACAGCCGTCTTGACTAAACCTCCTGAATGTTAGGGTTCCAGGCCTATGCCACTGTATTTGGGCTATCACAGATTTTTAGTGGCGTGTGTAGCTCCTATTCATTCCTGCAGTGTCAGTATCTGTGTGCGTGGAAGAGGCGGGGTCTATGCTCTGTTATCGTGACTCATCATCCAGCTTCAATGGGCTTCTAGATGGAAGGGTGACCCCTGGAATGTCCTTCTAGAAACCTGAGACCTACTGTTTGTTTCTGTTGATGAGAGAAAAACAAAAACACCATCTCCATCACTAATAACAATAAAAACTGACCTCCTTTGGAGAGAATATGGCAATGTGCTCCACCCCACCCCACCTTGGGGTTAACATGGGCTTCCTGGAACTGCCTATACACAATGTCCCATATCTCCAGCTATAACATAGATTCCTTTTAATTTTAGAATTTCTCATAGAAGGGATCAAGAAAAGTAAATTGGACACATTGTTTTGTTTTGCTTTGCTTTGTTTTCAACTAGTCAAAGAAGAGTCAATGTGTTAACTAATGGGAATCCCACGGCTAGAGGTACCCAAGAGCAGTAGCCAGATGCAGGGCGATTGTTCACAGAATCTCTAGAAGACGCTGCTGGCCAGGTCTGAACTATGGAGACAGAACTGGAGGTTAAATGAAGAATGAAGCTGAAGTCTAGACTTAACCTAGACGGAGAGACCCCTGCCCAGATTTTAGAGAGCCTCACCACACAGCTTCCCCTGTAGAGAGGTGTAGAGTTGGTGTTCTGGGTAACCAAATGTGTATGACCTACCTGCCTGCTGGTCTGGCTGTACTCAAGGTTCCCAGAGCTCAGCCCTCAATCCAGTTAACTCCAGTCATGGATGGATGGTACGCAGTTTCTGAGGTATCTTCTCAAGCTTGGAAGTACTTTCCCTTAGGGTATGTAAACACACTTCTGCCAGACAAATACAGCAGCAAGCAATGAGGTCAAAACCCTGCAGAGGGCCTTTGAAGTATCTTTTGTCTCTGTAGCTATAAGTTCCTCGTCACTACTATATTGCCCTTACCGGGCGGTGTGGCGCATGCCTTTAATCCCAGCACTTGGGAGGCAGAGACAGGTGGATTTCTGAGTTCGAGGCCAGCCTGGTCTACAGAGTGAGTTCCAGGACAGCCAGAGCTACACGGAGAAACCCTGTCTCGAAAAACAAAAAAAAAACCAAACCAAACCAAACCAAAACAAGACAAAAAACTACTATACTGCCCTTGAACACTCAGGTTCAACCCACCTCACTGGTTCTGTCTACTGTACCTCAATGTGACATTCTGGTTAGAAGATGGCCCAGCCTAGGATGTGTGTGGAAGGATCACTTCAACACTGGAAGGGACAGAAATACATGCTGCAGGAGACAATATCATGAGAGAATCCAGGAGCTGTGGGCGGAGCCATAGCAAGGCTTTAGACTCCCGATGTCTATGATCCAGATTGCTTGCATCTGCGATATGCTCTTTATCTTATGAAATGACCCCATTAAGAGTATAGAACCCATCCAATCAATATTTTTTTACAGCAGTAAAATATATAGTATTTCTGAAGTACTCCTTGCATTTTCCCTATTCCTAATGTCTGGTTGTCTGATTATTGCCATTTTCAATCTTTTACCCAGTTTTCTGCTGGATACTAGCCAGCAGCAATGGGAAATACAGCCACAGCACCTGAATCCTGGAGTGCCTTCCAGCATTGTTATCTTCTTAGTGACTCAGAGACCGGCTGCTAGCCCTACTTTTCTGGTGAGGCTTGAGATTTTAAAATCTTAAAGGGTTTAAAAGGAGCCTAGATTATAAGCAGAGGTTGTTATTACAGGACCCACTGCTCTCTGGTAAGTCATGTACCTACTTAGAGGCCTTTGCAATCTTACCTTGTAACATCCTTTTTAATCCCAATTTGTATTTTACCTGCATGGGTGTTTTGCCTGCATGTGTGTCTGCATACTACTTGTGTACCTGGTTCCGATTGAGGCTGACAAAAAAACAAAACAAACAAAAACCATCCAATTCTTCAGAACTAGTGTTGTTGGCCATTGTGAGTCATTATCTAGGTGCTGAGAATTCAGCCTGGGTCTTCTGGAACATCAGTTGGTATTTTTAACCACTGAGCCGTCACTCCAGCCCCCATGATGACATCTTATATCTCTCCAGAAGTACTCATTGCATGTATGATTGCATGTTTACTTGTATGACAGCTTACGTATATCACCTCTATAGACCCCAGGATCACAGAAATCATGTCTGTTTTTGTGAATATTAGGACCATTGCATAACAGGATTATAATAAAAACAGATATGTGAGTAGTTGAATGACGTTGTGCATAGATAAATGAGTCCCTATCTGTCTAACTCTACAATTTCAGAGCTTTAGATTAGGCAGAAAAAGTTCTTGTAAAACTGAGGTCTAGGTGACAGGTTCTGGGAAGTGCTATGTAATAATGCAATATAAAGCTGTTCTGCACAAGTTGCCTGAGCTGGAATCGCAGCCACATCACTTTTAACAGATTGAACATGTTTCTTAACTTCCCTGTGCTTCAGTTTCTTCATCTTCAAAATGGAGCTAAGAGTAATCCTCATGTGAAACAGTTGGAGGGACCAACAATGTGTTCATTCTGTCTCTCAGAACACTGCACAGAGCCTAGAACGCCTGCCTGGTGCATGCGTTGTATGTTTGCTGAAACATGCTCTGTGTAGAGAAGTGGACACTCCCGTTAGTCTTGTCCACACACTGCTGGGTGGCCCAGCTTATCAAGCCTTGTTCTGGTCCTTTGGATAGAGCATCTCAAAGATATCCCTCATAAAGAACTTTAGGCCAACTCTCTCAGAAAAGAAACACATCAAATCAGTCTATACACCTTTCTTAACCCTCCGTTTTCAGAAAAGGAAATATTCAGCAAAGATATATTATTTTTGAAACTTCAAACATGCACTATCAGTATTCCCTTAATTGTTGTGAATTCTCTTCCTTCGGGCCACATGGTCTGCAACCTTTGTCAATAACCGTGGTCGGAGACAGAGTGGTTAAGCCAGGTTCACACCAGGTCAGGGTTCATCAAAGCTCTGGAAACTACGAGCCTTCACTCATCTCATTTCTTAAACTAGAAAATGGAGGTGACATTAGTCACATCCGTGATGGTTAAATGAGATGGATATAAATGTCTAACAACACTGGCAGATCACAGACACTTAGGCAAGTTTACTGAAACATTCTTTCCACCCCATTCAACACTCCACTGTCCTCTGTGCCTTCTCTACTTTCCTCTCCAGTGACTCTCCATCCCCTTAGGGGCTGGAGTTCTTAGAGACCCTTCCCTTTCCTTACATTTCCCATGAATCCTCTAGGCTTTAGGCAACAGAAGCCAAGGATCAAGGAAATGTGGCAGCTGGCTAGAACATCTGGATGGAAATTGCCCTTTTCTGGTCCTTCTGACTGGTATTGGTTTTCAACAAGGTTGGTCTGGGTTTATTTATTTATTTATTTATTTATTTATTTATTTTTGACCTTCATCAGTGTCCTTTACTCATTTCCCAGGATCCTCCTCTGTCTTGTCTGCCAATGTTCTTGTCATGATCACAGAAGTATTGAGCTATTTTCAATGTTCACTTTCAAAACCCTGTCACACTGGTGTTATTGGTATGAAAATACAACTCATTCAGAGTAGGTGCCACCCCTCCTTTTCCAGTGTCTGAGTGAGGACATGGGGAGAGTATCTAGTTGGTAGGGGCACAGAGACCCATGGCTTGTCAGACTCCTAAGGCACACTTGTGTGTATCACACTGGGCAAAAGGCAAGGGTTATGGCAGAAGTTCCATTCTTTTTCTACTAGAGAATACACACACAGAATAAGTCATAACCTCAAGTGGTAGATGCCCAGAGGCCAATAAACCAGTACCAGAACTTTCAGTTTTGTTGATTTCTCTGTGAAGAGTCCCCCTCCCCTGTTTTCTTATATAGAATTTCTTTCCCCACCCAGTCACTTGTAGAGTCTAACAAAGAGATCCTTCCAGAGAGAAAACGTTAACTTCACTTTAACACCGTTATCTCAGTGTGAACACTAGCTTCAGAGAGACTAAACCATCCATACGTGTGAAGTCTGGACTGTTAAGTGGAACACAGCAACCAAAGTCCAGGGAAAAGATCTGGAGAAGTTTTTCTGTGAACCATTTTTATGCCTGAGTATGAGAAATCCGCGAAGTTTCACTTCCATTTTTAGTGAAACTAAAATGAAAGAAATGTACTTAATTTCTGGGATCCTACAACAGCAACAAGGGCTGTATGAATATATGGAATAGTTTCTATCTAAAATTAATATATATATTTCCAATAACTTATAATAAGATTTTTTAAAATGTTAGAAAATTTGAATCTGTGATATATTTACATAGTTCAAAGAGGATGAAATGTGAAAAGATATCTTGTAAAAATTTCCTGTCTCTTCCTCTTACAGCCTTCCTCCTTCAGATAACCACTTTCCAGTTCCTTGTTTACAACAACTAGGTGCTTTTTGTGTCATATATACGTGTGTGTGTGTGTGTATCCATCGATCTATACATACATACATACATACATACATACATACATACATACCTCTCTCTCCTATTATGGAATTCCATCCCCAATGCTTTGTAGTGATCCTCCCTTATACCCATAAGGAGATGGTTGCTGTGAACACCTCAGAATGTATTTATCAGTTCTATGCTAACAGACATTCAGTTAATGTCTGTTTCTTCTAATCTTTTTCCCCTCACAGAATGGTTAAGTTTGTTTGTATGTTATTTCACAGGACAAGAGGTGTGTGTCTGTGGGCTCATGTTCCTTAGTTGGAATTTCTTAACAGACATATGCCTTGGTCAGGCATGGTGCCTATCATGATAGTTCCAATGCTAGGAGGCTTAGGCAGAAGGGTCAAGAGTTCCAGGCCAGCCTGATCTAAAAGTAACTTTCAGACTATCTTGACCTGTACAGTGGGATCCTGCCTTAAAACAAAACAAGCAAAACAGTGAAAAAGAGTCTTCCTTCATAACCCTTCACAATACAGAAGATTTTTCCAAATCTCAGCAGCAAACAGTGAGTATGGATTTACTGGTTTGCTATCGTGAGCCAGAGTGAAGTTTTTCTTTTGTGTGGAAGCCTCTCAAATACAAAGGGCAGTTTCCGTGCTTTATGGGTTTCCTGTTGGGTCTTTTATGACTTTCACTTCATTCGGGTTGTAAGCAAGTGTGTAAGCCACTTCCTGCGTCGATCTGGATATAGGCTTCTTTAGGGGAAGGTGACCATTTCTGCCATCTTCTAATGCGAGTTGATAGGTGTCTGATGGTGGCAAGCACTGAGTAATGCTACACTTGTTTATTCTGTGGTAAGACTTGCTCAAATTGGGTTTGAGCACATTGAGGTGCAGCCCTCCAAAGTCCTAGCTTTCCTCCCTGTGGTTGGAAATTGCTCAGTGTGTTTGAAGTAAGAACCTACAACTGAGACAAATCCTCAGGTTTCCCTCCCCTTAAGCCCATTAGCTTTTAACATGTATTTGGTAAAAAAGAAAAACCTAGAACGTGAAGAGAGGTTGCAGTCATCTCTGTGCTGAAATTCATGTCTTGTTGAGAACTAGTTGTGAGTCAGGCGTTCTGCTTAACACTGAGAATGCTAACAAGCAAGAAAAATAGACCTTTGACTCCGAGGAGTCTAAACTACTCATTGTCTAAGTTACACATGAAAATGACCTGGGGAGATTTACAATCCCTCTGTTAAGCCTAGAGCTGTCATTCAGGAACAAGTATTTTGTTGTTGTTGTTTGTTTGTTTGTTTTTTGCCTTTTTGTTTTTAGAGACAGGGTTTCTCTGTGTAGCCCTGGCTGTCCTGGAACTCACTCTGTAGACCAAGCTGGCCTCGAACTCAGAAATCTGCCTGCCTCTGTCTCCCAAGTGCTGGGATTAAAGGCGTGTGCCACTACTGCCCAGCAGAAACAAGTATTTTTAAAAGCTCTGTAGATATGCTCTAAGTGAAGCCACAGTTGAAAACTATTGGCCTGGCCGTACCTTAGAGAAAGCGAGGAAGCCACTGCGTGTTTGGAAAGGGAAGTGGTCACAGAAAGTTTGATGATGTATAATACAAACTACGTAATATTAACTTTAAAACATTCTCACCACAGTGTTCAAGTGATGAGCAATAAACCAAAGACCCGCATTCAGATTTACAGGTGATGCAGAGGTTGGATGAACAATTAAAGATAACTTATAGAAAAATATCAGGCAAATACAGAAAATGGTGCTTTCTCCTGCACAAGTTGTCCAGTTTCTTGAAGAAGCTTAAACTGTTCTTGGGGATAGTTTTGAGGATCACTTAGAACATTTAAATATATAGTAGAAATTAGACGATAGGGATGATTATTGGATATCCCTCAGGGATAATATACTGTGGTTTATATATAATAATAATAATAATAATAATAATAATATACTTATTTAGAAGATGCAAGCAAGAGTCATAATTTTCACAGAGTTTTTCAACAACACAAAGTGAAATTACACAGAATAGGAAGATACACAGTCATGCTTGTTTTTTCTTTTCTATTTTGCTTTGTCTTTGGGATGGGAGCTTACTCTGTAGCCCAGGCCAGCTTGAACTCACAGTAATCTCTTGCGTCAGTGCTTAGTCTCCCAAGTACTGAGGTTACAGGTATTCAACATCATGCCTGGCTAGTCAGATGTTTTAAAATCAATCTCTCTCTCTCTCTCTCTCTCTCTCTCTCTCTCTCTCTCTCTCTCTCTCTCTCTCTCTCCCTCTCTCTCTCTGTGGGTGTGTCTGTGTCTGTCTGTGTCTGTCTGTGTCTGTGTGGCTTTTTGAGAGTGTCTCTGTTTCTCAGTGTGGCCTCAAACTCTTTATATAGCCCAGGTTAGCCTTGAACCTGTGATCCTCTGACCCCTCCTCCTCAGTGCTGGGATTCCCCTGACTTCTAAAGGATTCTGGGAGAGGCTGAGGTGTGAGGCATGGGAGAGGCTGTTGAAGAGTTGTGATAATTATATTTAATTAACTTTCATTTATTGAGTTCCAATTTCCAGAGTTTGTGCTAATGACTTTGGATGCATCATTTAACCTCAGTTCGCAAACAAGCATCAGTGTCATCTTAGACATGGAGGAGTCTTAGACATGAGGCTTGGAGTGACTGGACATCTGTTCAAGTCAGCTCTGAGTGGGGGTTTTGTGCAAGTTCTTCCTCTTTCCATGGTGGGCGATCTTGATCACTGTACAACATTGACTGTCCCAAACCTCAGTGGGAAGCACATGATTTTTGTTTCGCTTTTGGTATAGCACTTATTTGAAAGTTGGCCAATGTTTGTTGTGTGTGTTCTCTGAACTCTGCCTGTGATACAAAACACATTCTCTGTGGAGTAAGGTCTTGTTGGATCCATATCTCGGCTTATTGTTAGATGTTCTTATTCAATGAAGTAAAACTTCCCTTTCCTTCACTTTCCACTTCGATGATGGTGGAAATAACACTAGATGTTGTATATAACTGTTATAATGTTGAGAACATATATTAGGAAACCGTGCAACAAAAATGTTAATAAATATTAGCTATGCTTCCCATCTTTTTTTAAAATTTAACTTGAATGTCCTCAGAGAACTCTAGCTTACACAGGAGTAAAAAAAAATACTCATGCTAAAGGGATTGTATTGCTGGGTCCTACAAGCATATCAACTTGGCACCAGGGATTATACCACTGAGTCCTTAAAACCTACTACAGAATTCAATTGATGAGCAGAAAGTTATGTTTGTTAGTGTTAACTGTTATGATCTATTAGTCTATGGCCACTATTTAAAGATTTTATGTAGCAACTGAATATTAAGGTATTGTCAGCAGATTTCCAAAGGCAGGCGATGGGGCTGCAGAGATGGCTCAGCAGTTAAGAACTCTGGCTGCTCTTGCAGAGTACCTGAGCCCAGTTTCCAACACCCACATGGTGGTTCACAGCTCCTGTAACTCCAGCTCCATGGATCTGATGCTCTTCTTTGTCATCTGAGGGTACCAGCACACACACACACACACACACACACACACACACACACACGAAAAATAAAAATAAAAATAAAAATAAAAGGACAGAAACAGCAGTTATTAATACTCTGGGCTCTGAAACCTCACCCTGTATATATAGATTCGTCTGAGGAAAGCCTTTGAGAGAGAAAACTTAGGCAGTTTTGTTCTCCCACAGGGAAATAATCTACTCATTTGAGTTATTATGTATAGAAAATGTAAAAAAAAGTAGGTAAACTTGAAGATTCAAATTGCTTAAACATAGCGAACCATTGTCCATTGTCAAGCAAAGGAAGGACTCTGCTTCCTATCACACCAGACACGGGGGATGCTCTGACCTTGAAGTAAATCACATGTGTGTCTGTCAGTGAGGATAGTCATCGGGTAGGCTGAAGTTTCACTCTGCTCAGAATGCAGTGGGGCCAGAAGCAGCAAGAGAAAAAGGGAGATCTCCTGAGAAAAAAGAAGCAGCTGGGCCCTTGATGTAGGCATTGAGGTCAAGGCCCTGGGTTTTCAAGATAGGGGAGTGGTCAAGAAGGGGGAGTAGCCAAGAAAGGGGATTGGTCAAGAAAGGGGAGTGATCAGAAGGTAGAAAGTGATGGGCAGTACTGTTGGGAAGAGGGGAGAAATCCCTTAATGCAAACAGTGGAGTTGTCAGACCACAATTCTGTGAGTTCTTAACACTGATCATCCCACAACCCCTCTTTAGAGCCAGGCCATCCTAACCCACAGGGCTTAAAGCAGAAACAGATCTCACCCTGGCTTAGGTAGCAGAGTCTTAACACGTGGGCACAGAGCAAAGGCAAAGGCATACAAAGTGTGTCTTTGAAGCAGCAGGTATAGTCTGGTCCTGGATTCCTCTAGCCTGAAGCCAAAGGGTGATCCATGGTCCATTTGATCTATAATTACTTCAGGCTTATGGATAGGTTGGTTGAGAAGAGAGGAACTATTCAGGGAAAGTAAATCTAGGCTTAAACATAATATTTTTTTAAAAAGCAGTAATATTTTAACTCACATATTTACTAATTAAACACTGAGCACCTAGTATATGCCAAGTATTGTTGTGACATCAGAGCAGAATACAGACAAGGTCACTGTCAGCCTGTGCCTTTTCTAATTGTTCTATTAAGATTATATTAGTGTACATCCCTGCCCCATCCTCTCTCCTCTCCCAGGCTGGCCTTGATTTGCCTATATAAATGAATATATCCTTGAACTTCTGATCCGCCTGTGTTCCAGTTTGTGAGTACTAGGCTGATATCAAGGACTTTCTACATGTCAGGCAAGCACTCCGCCAACAGGACTACGTCTCCACCTCAAGATTTTTACTTCATCTAGTTCTAATAGAAGAACAAAAGTGGACATAATTTTAGAGAGACTTAATATTTTTCAGGGATCCTGAAGTGCTTTTCATATTTAAAAAATGAAGGCAGATGACCCTATCCTGACAAAATTCACTAACTCCTTCTTATACTTTGGGTCTGAAAGATGAGCAGTTTCCCCAGGCTATCCAAGAACACCTCTGGTTCCACGAGTGAACATCTCTGTGGGGACTGCTTATCTGGACCTCTGATGCTGTCTGCCTTGCCTTCCTGGGTGATCACTTCATGACGGCAGCCACCTTCTCTGTTTTGTCCCCAATGGTTTTTGTTAATGCCTTCTCAAGGGCCTGGCCTACAAACATTTTTTAGTAATGTCTCAATTTAGGGGATCAACCGCACCTTTTTACTCACATCTAAAGGTTTGTCCTAGTGCCAGGAAGGAGGCCCTGTAGGAAAGGCACCTGGTTCAAGCCTGACAACCCCAGTTGATCTCCAGAGCTCACACAGTGGAAAGTACCAACTCCTACAAAGTGTCCTGTGTCCTCCACGTGAGCAGCATGCCAACACCCACTCACATAAACCACTCACTGACACATAAAGAAAAAAGTGGTTTTGTTTTGTTTTTTTAAGACATGACATTCAGTATTAAGACCTGGCTGGTTACCTGACTGACATGGAAATGAATTGGATACAGGATTAATGTTGCATTATACTGTCTCTCATAGAAATTGTATCTTAACTGTGTTTTAAGCAACCTAAAGCAGGGATGATACTGTGCCTTTGTACAGTAAGTTTGAGTCACCTGCTGCCATATAGAGCTGAGATGTTACCTTAACATCCCAGAAAAATGCCCCGCCCCTGTCAGGCATTCTCCAAGGCTAGTTAACTGACCTGAATGCCAATGATGGAGAGAGTGGGAAAGTCGCTCGTCTGCAGCCAACTTACTTTATGTTATCTTAGTCCCTACATGGAGATTTATTGCCCACATCTCTGTGTGATCAACGTCCATGTAGCTATTAGGTAAAGTATTTTGGACAGACCCCCTAGCTTCCAGCAACCAAAAACAAAGAGTGTCATCAGATACCACTATGGCCTACAGTAGAGTTTCTGTTCCAATGTCTATGTCTTGTTTATGGATAGCCTCCAATCTTGGATAGCCTTGGATGTTCTTGGATAGCCTGGGAAAATGTTTATGATTTGCTTTGTTTGGATACTATGCTTCACTGAACTGCTACCACATTGGGACATGGGGTTTGGAATATCTAAATTTGTGTTCCTGGACCATTGCCGCTTATATTTGGCTTCCAAATATACTATCAAACCTCTGAGGTGAGGGCCGCTGTTTTGCTTTTGCTTTTTGTTGCTGGGCATGGTTGAGGAGGTAAGAAAAGTGAGAGCACATTCCCAGGCACAGATCGAGAGTCTCAGGAACATTAGTGTAACCAGGCAGAAGTGGGCTAAGAGACAAACTTGCCCTTATCTCTGACAGCAGTGGGGCTGGAGCAAGTCTGTCCCTCCTGGGCCTTCTCAGGTCACTTGGCTATTGAAGATCTCATATCTCTATCTAACAACTATGGCTAAAAGGCAATATTTCAGAGAGTATTGCAGAGCTCAGTGGGGAGAATACTTGCCTGGCATGTTTAAAACCTTGGGCTGCATAAACTGGCCATGGTGACATACAGCTTCAGAACTAGCACTGGGAGGTGGAGGCAGGAGGATTAGGTGTTTATCATCAGTCTGTGATTTGAATGGGAAGCCAGCCTGGGCTACATTTGACCTGTCTCAAAATAAAATGCAAGTAAACAAAGAAATCAATCAGTCAAGCAAGCAAACAAAACCAAATAAAACAAAAAAGCCAGTCTTTGCAAGGAACAGCATTTGCCAGTGGCAGTCTTTTCCCTCTTGTGGAACTCCAAGGGTGTGAGACAGTCTTCTCTAAGCTGGTTGGTTGTGTTTTGTTCTAATCTGACTAGAGTCCCTTTGAAACACTGCCAAAGGCTCTTGAGGTGAGCCCAGCTGCCTCCCCTTGCTCTCACTGGTCCTCCTGGTTTAAGCTGCTTCTCTCCAGAGCTCTCTAGATCATGTTCTACAAGCCTTTGTGCAAATGACCACTGCCATGTTATTTTTCCCCAAAGCACTGGTGTCTAGCAGACCAGACATTTGTCCTTCCTTAAGATGTGGATGACTGACTGTTCCTAGATTTGGAATGAATTTGTTTCATTATTCTATAGTTTTCAAATTGAGTGTGTGTGTGTGTGTGTATGTGTGACATATGAGAGAGAGGGGGGGGGAGGGAGATGGAGGGCGAGAGAGGAAGAGAGAAGGAGGAAGGGAGGGAGAGGGAGGAACAGAGGGGAAGGGGGGGGGAAGGTACACAATGTCAAGTGTATGTCCTTGCCTTCCATCTTGCTTGAGACAGAGTCCCCCTTCCCTGAACACAAAAGGCTGATTGGCCTGAGAGCTACTGGGAACTCTTGGGTCTCTACTTCACCCCTCAGTTGGAGCAGTGGGGTTGCTGGTGTGAGATACCAAGTCAGGCATTACAAGGGTTCTGGAGATCCAAGCTCAGAGCTCCATGCTTGGGAGATAAGTCCTTTACCCACTGGGCCTTCTCCATAGCCTGGTTTTCACAGAAATGGGGGAGTGAGTGGCGGAGAGACAGAGAGGGGGAGAGGGGACAGTGAGAAAGAGACACAGAGAGACAGAGAAAGACACAGAGGGAGAGAACTTTTCTTGTAATGTCATGAAACGCAGCAGGCCTCTTGAGTGTGAGGATTTCTTTCCTCAAGTTTGCTGTTCTATGACATATTGTACAGGGTTGGCTTGCACAGTGTTTTGTCTCATCAAGAGAAAGAACAAAACTCTTCCTCATTTTTATTTTGTTGTGCACCCTGAATCGAAAGGTTATGGTTAGCTTTAAAGTGAGAGGGGCTAGGGCTAACCAAACAATCTCATCTAGAGATGTTTTCAAAACATCATGTCCTAGTTCAACTATTTTGGAGGAAAATGGAGCTTGTTAGTGCTTTGGACATCCGGAAAAAAAATTGGGCTTATGATTTGTAACAGCTGGTGTTTGACTTTTAACCAGGGTGTTCCAGGGTGTTTAGGGGAAGAGTTTGTTGTGAGTTTTTATAAAACAACAAACAGAACAGAAGGCACATGTTTTATTTATCTGCAGGACTTTGACTAGACTGGGGGGAGATTTTGTCTTGCTGTGAGAGGTGTTAAATTCCTACCTGAAGAGAGAAGCCTTAGGTCTCCTCAGATTCAGTTCCTTCAATACACAGAGGATCTCTTAACTCACAGCCGCAGTCTGGCTTGGAAACCTGTCTTCACTTTTGTCCTCACTCTTCTCAAGCTCTGCTTCTGTGACAGCCACATCCCTCCTGCCCATATGCTAAGCCCAACACACCTCCTTCACCGTTGGAACAGATCTGAAGTGAATGCACCGTTCCACACTTAGGGGGCTGGAGTCAGCTTCCATTTCTTCCCACACTTGACCACCCTTCAGAGACAGCTAATTAGAGACAATTGTGTGGGTAATCGTAGATTCTAAAATTATCACCAGTTAATTCCAGGCCTTGGGAACATTCATCATATGCTAACAGCATGACTGCGAGGGGTTTGACTTTTAAGCAGGTTTCAGTCAAGAATCCGAGCTTATTCATGTGCTGTGTGTCACAGTGCAGAACGGGACCCACACAATCACATCAAGATGCAGAAGGCTTGATAAATCACATGAGGACCATCATATTCTTTAACAAACTTATTTCACATGAACTATCTTTTTACACTGTCGGACACAATTACCTGTACTACTGATGGGCACTTTATAAATGTGATCGATCTATAAATAGAAACAAAATAAGAGAAGTTCATAACCTCATCAGTAAAAATTGTGTTCAAGTAAATATAAAATTTTAAGGTTATGTAATACAGGTATATGGGAAAAAATCTAATTTTGTTGATAAATTCTTCTATTTTTAAGGAATTCACAAAATAAAAAAAAGAGTATCCTTTTACCTACCAACCGAATGATCATAATAAGCACATTGTCAAATCTGCTAAGTCTTTCTTCATGAGAAGAATTGAATTCTTCAGGTTAAAGCCCTACTGGCCTCCCATACCTAGGCTCCGCTGGTCCCAGAGACAGATTCTCTCAGCCATCTAGAGAAATGCAGGTGAATTCTAGAATCTGCCCCTGTGACCTGTGAGTGAGTGTGTGGGATTGTGTGTGTAAAGGGTGTGAAATGCACTCAGTGCTGTGCTTTTCCATACAGTGTGTCATCCAGATGTACTGTGCAGATGCTGGTTCTACTACTGAAATGTTGTTTATCCACATGTCAGAATGAATATTTGGATATTTTCACAGATTTAACTTCACAGAATCACCTAGAAGTCAGTGCTCTAGATAGATTGTCTAATTGACTTAAAAGACGATGTAATGTTGTGATTGGATATATGACTCTGAACCAGATGAGTCCTTAGTATGCGCTTTCATACCAACACAGCAAATGCTAATTGAAGAAGCCCTTTGACTACCATAATTTTGTGAGGTCTGACTAATAGATTAACTGAAAAATGATTACTGATAAAGGTATTAAACAATTTATTCTTTTATTGCCTTAGACATTAAATAAGATCATAAATTACCAGTGTTAGCAATATTTAGAGAATTTCAATGTGTCAGAAGTATCTAGAAAATTCTGATTTGTCATTTAATCAAGAGTCCTTAGTTTAGACTATCTGTCTTCAGCATTTGGTAACAAATTTTACTCCTATAATGTCAAGGTAGCCCCACAGAGTCAGCCCTGCAGGGATAATAATTAGCAAGTCAAATCAGGTGGTATTGGAAGTCCTGAGTTGTATCCAGGTCTTGGACAAGTGTAACTTTGCTATTATCTTGTTAGCCTTGGTGAGATCATTTATTCTCTCTGGGACTCAGTTTCTTCATCTCAGACATGCTTTGATTGGTGGCATGAGGATAGGAAAGATTAGAAGAGATGAAAATTAATATTCCTTCCAGCTCTAAAAATTGTCTTATTCTATTATTCACTTTCGCCTTTCTTCCTTCTTACTCAATGTTCTAGGACATAGAGTGATAATTAGTTAAAAAGGAAGGGACTGTCTAGAAAAATAAGAAAGCTCATTGTAAAAGGCTGAAAGTATCTCAAATATAAAACTCTCTTATCATCATCCTTGGTCATGTGGAGAGTTTGATGTAGTCCAGGACATGTGAGATCCTGGCTCCAAATAAAACAATGTAAAAGTGTTTTCTTCTGAATTCACTTTAAAGTCAACTCATTCAGAAGAAAACAGATGAATCTTGCCTGTATAGAAGTTAAAAATTGAGAAGTATATCTGAAAAATCCCGTGAAGAATACCTCCTAATGCAACCTCATGCATGGTTACACTGGATCCAGCTCAAAATGGTGATACACTTTAATCAATGACCCACGTTTACTAGATGTCTCTTTGTCAGTGCAGAAAAGTATGCTATTGTGTATTGCATGATCAACAGAGATGCATGCTCCGTGACCTTCTGATCACGACAAGTTATGTCAGCTTTTACTATATGGAGAGAAACATTGTCGTGTGTCACAGGTAACTACTCTCTATAGATAAATATGAATTGATAAGTGAAATAATAATGCTTATTAAAGGAACTGTTTTGGCAGTTCTTGTCTATAGAAAACTTTATAATTTTTACACATCAGTAAAGGAATTGAAAAACTATCCTTTGCATGGTGGAATTTCCCATGCAGTTGTTACATTCTTTGTGGAACATTAGGACCTTTGAGATAAAGAGCGGCAAGGGCTGGGATTTGCAAAAGTCAGTTCCTGAAGTGATCTTCTGTATTCAAGTCCTTATAAGAACGAAGTCTTCCTTAGCAGACTGGATGTAATCTTTTTACTGCTCTCAGAGAATGAATTGTCTATCTTCTATCATGGCTGCTGTTACACTGAGTGACTCTCAGTACCCTCCCTAAGGCAGTTTAGGAGATGAGAAAGAATTTTGAAAACTGACACATGATAGTAAGCATTGAGATGCTTGTTCAAAGGCTATCCTGGACATTTGTCTGAACAGAGAAGTTTCTCCAAAGCAGCGGGGCTCAATTTATAGTCATCCAAGAATTGATGGTCCTGAGCAGGGGAGTTAGGATCACAGGCAAACAATTTTAGATTCTGCTTTCCCTGTCCTTCTTACCATGCTCCAGGATTGTGAATGTTTGGATCCCCTACCCCACACTTTTGTATTTCTATGGAATTCCAACATGGCCACATTTTAAGCTAGGTTGGTCATGAGTAGGCTTTCCTTAGGTCAAAGCGGGAAGAGGGCACAAAACCAAAGCACGCCAAGCTATACTTCCTTCCCCTTCTGCTGTAAATCCTCAGACAATAAGGAAAGGAAAGCCATGGAGAGCAACACTCAAGAACAAGGAAGGAAATAAGGAATTTTCTCTAGGGTCTGGAGCCAAACTCTCCTCATTGCCCCAAGACCTTGGCACAATAACTCATTTTTCCATTGCTATCCAGTAAGAGCGAGAGTTTAAAGACAGAAGGCCCCAGGAAGTGAGGTTTGTGCTCTCCAGTATCCTGGTCATACAACTGCAGTGTTTCCCACTTTGTGGTGTGTATGGGTGGGTGGTGGGGGAGGGGTGTTACATTTTCTTCCTCTCTTTAAACTCTATTTGTTGTAAAATAAGAAAGGACTTTCCTTTCTTTAACAGGAAGTGGTTCATCTGTTAAATACTGTAGGTATCAGAGGGTTTTTCTTGTAATTTTTTTGCCCGTTGAAGAAAAAAAATTATTGCTTTGTATGTCATCAAGAAACTCTGTTTGAATATACTGCAGATTAACAAACAGCAAAATGATATTCAGACAGTATTAGATGTAGCTTATCAATACTTTATCTGCTCATTATTCATGGCTTTGCTGTATACAGTTCTCACAATCTTTTGTGAATGTGTACGACAGACCTTGTAAAGCATCCTTGCCAAGAGTGGGTTTCGGTTTACCTTCCTTGTTTTTCAAAGCTGGAAGGACAGGCAGTGTCCAGGCTCACTGATGATTCTCACTGAGACCTGGGCCTTTGTTTCTTTCCATTTACAAACTGGAGCTCAGGTTTCATATCTTCAACTGCACATACCCATATTCCAGAATGACTGAGAGAATAATTAGTGTGAAAATGTAAAAACACTCTGAGGAGTTTCATGGCCATCTCATAAAGCCCTTACAGATCTGTGACAACCCATAGTATCAGAGGCTGCCAGGGGAGAAAAGTTATTCACAGTACCACCCAGCTGTAAAGTCTGGGAACCTCAATAAAGATAGGCCTGGACCTGGGCCTGGGCCTGGGAAGATAGACCCAACTTTGCAGTAGTGGCACTTAGATCTTGAGGGTAACCAGCAGCTGTCTAATTGTATCTAAGGGCTTCTCAGTAGGAAGGAATTTATGCTTGGTACTATAAATCTAGCCAAGAACCCATGTCTGGAGCAGTCATTGACTCTAGAGGAGATCCAATTACAATCATTTTACTAAACTAATATTTCTTCCAAGTATATGCTAAATATCTGTCCTTACACCCATAGATAACTACCAGTCCTCACCATCATTGGGAGATTCCTTTGTTTGCAGTAGATGAATAATATGGCAGAGATACTCAAACGATCAAAATGCAGAACAAGTGATCACGAGGTTCCTAGCTCAGCTGGGACACCTCACACCTAAGGCTTGGGGACCCCAGCAGAAGAGGAAGCAGGAAGCTTGTATGATCCAGAAGACCCAGATGACTGCTGCAAGACACTGTCTTCCACATAAAAGGAAGGCTGCATCCATGCATTTTCAACACTGTGGCAACCCACATGGGACCATACGAATGGATGTGTCAACATGAATGAGGAAAATGTCACAAGGCCCCAGTCTAGAAGAAAAGCTACAGGTAGTCCATGAGTGCCTAGTGAGGGAGGAAGGATAGGTTTTCTCCTCATTAGGTTTCCCAGTCCTGAGGGGTCATCTGTAAACACATGCATGTGGGCACTAATTGGACTCTACAGATTGTGTTCTCTCTCTCTCTCTCTCTCTCTCTCTCTCTCTTTCTCTGTATAATATAATTATTCTTCTATAATGATTATAGAAGAGGTCATGAATACAGGCTGCAGGGACAGGAAGAGTTGGAAAAAGCAAGCAGGATAAGTAGAAATAATGTAAATGCAGTGTACTCACATATAAAATTCTCAAAAATAAAACAACAAGAGAGAGAGAGAGAGAGATCCAAGCAAGAGCTGCCTGTCCAATTCGGATACCTGCAGCATTTCCACTGCACCAACTTTATAATACACTCCCTTACTCCTTTTCTTCTTTGATCTTGACTGATGTTCTGGCGTCTCATTTTCTTTTAACACAGGAGGTTTGATATTTGAAGATGGTTATGTTTTCATTTTCACTTAAGGCCCAAATGCCTTAATGAAATTGCAAGTTATAACTAATGGAATTAAACTTGTATCTATTTTAGGTTAATAATAAACATTGCATTGCAAGAAAACAGCTTGTCTTCAACTTAAATACACATCTTAGACTTTTAAGCATTCTTTGCAAACTCACATGAGTGATTAGTGCCTTACTAGAACTGGAAGAACACGGGCACTGGATTCAGGATATGTGGCTTCTTTATTTTCCTGATCCTCATTCCTTCTTGTCACAATGTAAGTAATGATACCTGCCTCTCATGGCTCTGAGGTGGATTAAACATAACACAATCAGATGTAGCACAGGTATGGTAAACCTTTCAACAGTAGGTAGGAATGAGTCAATGACAGTTATATATGCTGACATGGATAGATTATTAAAAATGGAAGTTCAGGGACTGGAGAGATGGCTCAGTGTTTAAGACGTTGTTTTTGCAAAGGACAGGAATTTGGATTCCAGCAGCCACAGCAAGTCACTCACTACTCACAGCCCCTGTAACTCTAGCTCCAGGGTGTGGAGTGTCCTGGTCTTCGTAGGGACACACACTCAAGTACGCACCCGAACACAAATAACAAGTAAATCTAAATGACAGAAGAAAGAAAGATAAAGACAGATAAGTTGGGTCAGCATGATGGCTCAGTAGGTAAAAGCACTTGCTATGAAAACCTGACCCTTGTGTTCCATTCCTGGAACTCAGAACAGAACTTCCAAAAGTTGTCTTCAGGCTTCCACACCCATGCTGTAATGTACACACGCACTTCCATGCACACATGTGCACACACACATACACACACTCATACACACACACTCACACTCACTCACAAACACATCCACACACACTCACACACACACTCACATATACGTACACACAGACACACACACAATCATTGACTCTCACACACACATTATGCACACACCTAACAGTAATAAAACAGTGAATTATTTTAAAAAATCACAATCTGAAGAAAACATAACAGTAGACTGCACATTGGCATGTAGGTAAATAACTTACGAGACCTGTCAATCAATAGCATCTCTTTTCCCAAAAGGCGGGTTAAATACTCTGAATATAGCATGATGGAAGCTGGGATTTTTCTTTGGAAATGAAAGTGTCGAGAGAGAGAGAGAGAGAGAGAGAGAGAGAGAGAGAGAGATATGGATTTGTACTGTTCATGACAATACTTGCACTTTTGTGAGCCTGAGTACAAGAAGAGGCTTAGGAAAAACAACCCTTCCTTTCATAGCTATACAGTCCCCGGTATGGTGGAAGTGTAACACAGGTTACTGTCCTTCAGCACTGGAATGAGGTTCTAATCTGAGGGCTTGATTTGCCTTAATTTGACTGTTGGGTTTCCTAATATTTACATTTTTATATTAATCGGCTGTGTGTGTGTGTGTGTGTGTGTGTGTGTGTGTGTGTGTGAAGTTGAAGGATTCAGTTCTTGCCATTCACCATGTGAGTAAACAGGGACTCAGAGGTCTACAGTGCCTGAGGAGGGTTTCACAAGTGTCTGTACGATAGAGAGACAGCTATGGTTAGGAATGCTGACTCCAAAGGTGCATCCACAAATAATAGTAGTCACATTGGAGATAGAAGGACCCTGAGAGACCAGCCAGAATAGGGGGCTGGCAGGTGGCTTGGGAAACGAAACAAAACATTGTGTGAATGTCATAGTGGCATCTGCTTTAGATTTTTAGAATCTAAAGTGAACTTTATCTTTCGTTTATGGGGAAAGACTTCAGGAAGTAAAAAAGACAGCCTTCTGGGTTACCGTCTCAGGGATCTGAGAGCTCACAGATGTCACAAAGGACATTTCTGGTGGCACTACTAAGACATCCTGGTTTAGCAGGCCCTTTTAATTTCTTGCTACATGAGCAGGAGAGTGTGCTTTACCCAGCGTCATATGGTTTACTTATTAGTAGACTCCAGACGGAAGGCTCAGCCACAACTGCAGGACCTGCACTGCGGCTTCTTGTCTGAATCCATTCTCCTTCACAGTGCAGACACCAGAGTTAAACAAAAGGCTCAGGTTTTTTAGAATTAATTGCTGGATCCAGGGAGACACATCCACAGAAGGCCTGCATAGCAGGAGGTATGGGAGAGAGAGGGATCAGCCAAGAACAGTCAACGAGTAGGAACAGCAGGAATGTTATGGCTCTTTCCATCTCAGGAAGGAAAGGCAGGGACCTTAGAGAAGGGACCCTGTTGCTCCATCTTAATAAAGCCAACTACAGCCCCACAGGATGTCCTACAGTGTTTGTGTATGAACTGAAGCTCACAAAGCCAACTTTTCACATTTAGGGTCACAGGGGCAAAGTCTCCAAATCTTGTACATTTCCCCCGTGGGTATCTTTATTTCGACTTCTTCCCTTGCCTTTTTATCATGCTTACGAGAGTTTTGAGTTCTTACTTTTTTTTTTTTCTAAAATAGTTATCAGGCATTTAACGGTAGCTTTAAGTATGTGGCTACAATGATAAAAACAACCTTCACTGAGGACTAGCCTTACATAATAGAGTACGTTCTTTTCCTTTGCGAAAGTTCTAACACCTGTAATTTTATGCGTCGATTGAGTGGCAGTTTACTTAGCGTTTGCCTTCCAGTAGCCAATAAGCTTCTGGGACGAGGGGATTGCGGCCACCAGTGTGCCCCCCAGCGTTTATTACAATACTCAGCACTCAGCAAGCTTCGTGGTTCCTCTCAGATCTCTGAAAGTTACGCCGACAGTAACCTTCAGCTCATAATTATGATAATAGATACTGTACAACGAGTCGAGCCGGTATTTACAGGCAGAGCACACAAGGCAAATGAATACACACTAGGGGACACATGACTGCACAAACAGCCGCGGGCAGCGGCACGAAGGAGGAAACGCGCCCCGGACTGGGCCCAGCCCTGGCTGCCAGGACCCGCTGCGCCAGCAAGCCAGCCTCCGCAGCGTGGGTGGGTACGGCCGCAGCGTCATGGGAGTCCCTACTCGCGGGGACCCAGGCAAGTCCCCGAGCGCCCGCTGCAGGGCGGCGTGGGCGGAGAGCCGCGCCGCGATTGGCCAGCGCGCGGTGGGCGTGGCCAGTGGCGGGGGCGTGGCCTGCGGCAGGAGGCGGGCACTCCCTAGCAAGGGGGTGTGCGCGGCTCCGGCTGGAGTTTCAGTATAAACAAGGACCCCGACTGGATCGGCGGGTTTTTCCTTTCTTCCTGCGGTCGACCCTTCCTGGCGTGAGCTTGCCTTTGGGGGCGCCTCTGTACGGCAGCCAGGAGGTGGAGGCTCGGGGCAGTGTGCGGGTAAGTGCTCCAGGGGACCCCGCGGCGGGATGGCGGGAGCGGGCTGCGCGGAGCCCCGGGGCTGCTCTGGTTCGGCGCCGGCTGTCCAGTGCGCCCGGGCGCGGCGGGAGATCCCCGGCCGGGTAGCGCTGGCGAAGCCAGAGACCTAGGAGTTCCCGCGCCTCCTGCTTCCGTGCCCTGGGCTGCCGCGCTCCCAACAGGTGCGGGGCTGAGCACTGGGGACTCGGGGATCCGGGGATCTGGGGACGCTGTGCTGCGCCTCGCCCCAGCCAGGCCTTCTGTTTGGGGATCTTAGATAGTGAGGGTTTGGTGTCTCATCCTTTTCGCTTTCCCTCTAGCTTCCTGTGCACACCTAGGCTGTTTCCATGTACTTTTTGACTAGTTTCCTAGGGTACTTGACAGTGTTCAGGCTGTTTTTTTTTTTTTTCTGCAGTTTCCTTATAATTTAAGGTCTGACTCTTAGAAACAGTCAGGGAAACAGGACTTGTGTGTTCCCCAGGCTCGTCTGCAAACTTGAACAAGTAGCCTGTTTTTTTGTTTGTTTTGTTTTGTGACCCAGGTGAGTTGCCTTCGGACGCTAGCCCCGGTGATACTAACGTGGCTTGGGGTACCTGAGCCTCGTGGGCTGAGCGCATGAAGGAGGCTCTTCTTTATTGGAGAGCCCCAGGAACAACTTCAGCACTGTATAAGGGAAAAGGGTAAACGCGGAAACAGAGATTTCTCAACCCCCCCCCCTCTGTGTGTCTGTCTCTGTCTCTGTCTCTGTCTCTGTCTCTGTCTCTGTCTCGTGTGCGTGTGATTTGACTATTGCTTGCCACCTTGCCCCATTCAAATTGGTGCAGTTCAGGCAAAGCACTGTGGCTTAGGCACTGACAGTGCAGGGAGAGTGTGGTAAACAGCGCAAGGAGAGCATCTAGGCGGCAGCTTTCTCTAGTGTATGTAAACGTGCCTGTTTGCAGATGGGTTCGGGGAGTCTGGTGTGTGTGGATAATATGCACGCATACTTGTGTATGTATGTTTGGGTGAACGCGTCTCCAAGGAGTCCTTCGTCAGCAGCGCCATGTGACAATGGCCTGGAACTGCTGGTGTGCGTAGAGCTATATTTAGCCCTGATGGTGTCTCACAGGAAGGACGGGTCTTGAGCTGGGAGGATAAAGGGGGAAGAATTCAGGAATAAGGTTATCGAGCTCTTGACTGATGTCTGGCACTGTCAGACTTAGATGGTGAATAATTACTCTTTCCTCACGAGCGCAGTAGCTGGAGCGTGGCGTGTGATGACCGTGCCTAAAATGGAGCATAGTTGTGACCAGGGTGGTCAGCCGATACGAAGAAGATTAAACAAGGAGGTTTAAAAGGAGAAGACAGTGTGTAGCTGATTTGAAGATTTGGGAGGAAACAACTGGTCACGTGAGGTTCAAAGCCCACAGAGAATTGATTTCTTAAAAGGAATAAAAATATTTGGCTGTTGAAGATGCAGGGAAGAAAAATGGCAGCCAGTTAAACAGTGTTATTCGTTAATGGCAGTTTTATTTGGAACAGGGAGCAATGTTTGAGTCACTGAAGACCCAGGGCATTTTTTGACAGAAATCAGGACTCACCAACAGTACTGGCTGCTTTTCCCCTTTCAAGCAGATATACTGTCAAGTGTGATAGCATCAGCCTCTGGTGAGCAAGTCGCTTCCCTGTGTCAGTTAAGCCTTTGTTTTCCTGAAGGTGGCGGCCCTTCTGGCTACGAAAAATCCTGGCCTAGGACTTATTTATTTCAGATTTGCTTCCAATCATGTGCTGCACATGGTGTCTGTGCCACCACACTTCGGACCTGGCCTTGTAGAAAGCTCTTCGTCGGAATGTGTGTGCATTGCCTTTCCCCTAGCCTGAGCATCTGATGGAGAATGTTCTTAAGTATAGATAGCTGAATATTGCTGTTCATTGTTTAGCACAGTATTCCTTTTACTGCCATTCTTATCGAATCCTTATAGCACTAACCTCACTGTTTAATAGAGCACTGTAGGCCAAACGAGCCAGTTAAATACCACTCCTCTACAGGGAAGAAAATAGGTAAGAAAACGGAGAAAGATGTGGGCCAAGCGGACCTGTGTAGGCCACGTAGGCTCCCTAGTATCGTATAGAAAACCATGGGAGCACCCTGTTCAGTCTCCTAGGTTACCTAGAACTGAACTTGGAGTATTTGGATGCTCCAAGGAGAACACTTGGGAAGGGGACAGGGAAAGGAAGGTACTCTGGCTTGCTTGGAAGAAGAATCAGGAATGTGAAGCAGGGGTTGAAGAGAGGCTTAATTCTGATGGCAGAATTTATTAGAAAACAAATGAAAAAGCTTTAAAGAGATCTTGTGAAGTCTTTACATTGGCTGACTGTCCTGTTGAGGATTTGGGGGAGGGGCTAAGTAATTGAATTTAAGTATTATCTGTCTCTACTATCATTTTTCCAGAGCTATGTAACTATATAGAGTTGTCTATACTTTTATTGATTTATCAGTTAGACCTACAAAACTTAGATATGTATAGACATTGCTTATTCTAAGATGAGCGTTGTAGCTTGGCAGACCTCTGCCCTGGGAATGAGTCTGGGCAGATGGGAGCCCTAACAAGACCTGGGCCTTCTTTATGTAACTGTGATATCTGTGAAGTGGACACAGGAAGTTAGAGATGTCTGTCTGTCTCAGCTGCTTTATCTCCTTGCAATCTCCCTCCTCATCTATGGTAAAGTGGGCCAGGGCAGGATGAAGGCAGCCTGTCACACGGGCAGGTGTCTTCTGGCGCATGGGAATGAAAACGGTGAGCCACATTCTTTCTTTGGTGAACTTAGGTAGGAGTTTAGTATTTTCTTGAACTGTCTTTTCCTTTTCTTCATTGTGAGAATATTTTTTAAAATGACTATCAATTAGGTGAGGTCAGAAAAACATTGCAGCTTGTGAACTCATCATCCTTGTCAGCCAAATGCCAATTTCTCTTTCACCAATCCGTTTTCATAGACTTATATAGCTATTATTTTCTCTTAAGGTGAATATATACCTAGAAATTAGCCAGTTGATTGAAATTATGTTAGGGAACCCTGGTGTAAAATTTTGACACAAAAAGATTTAGTCATGTAAAAAGGAAAACACTTTAAGACCATAATTAGCCTTTTTCAACTTGTCTAAAAGACAAAAACTGAAGGGAGAAAAAACATAGTTTTTTCAGCCCCCAAAATTAAATTGTCCCATTTACCATGTTACATAATAAAATACAAAGAAAAATAATCTTGTTTTTTTCAAATAAGTCTACTGAGTATTGAACTATTTCCCTAATGAAGTGAATTAGGCACAGAGAAATGAAATATTTTAATAAAAGTTACCCCCTGTGATACTTTATGATTTAACTTCAGCTCTATCATACACCTTTCACAAGCTGCAGTTCATCTGTTCTGTTTAATAGGCCAACCTCTAGCCATGTGGAGATATTTAAACATAAGTATGTTTAAGTTAAAAAAATTACTGACTTCCCAGTTGTCTTTTGTCATCTATTTCTTCTGCTCCTTTCTCCTGTGCTGGGATGAAGCCCAGGGCTTTGTACATGCTGTGCAGAACCTGTGCCACCACGCCACCCTCCAGCCCACAAGCCAGTGTGAAGTCACAGTCACTGCAGCCTTGGTGACCATCAGACAATGAAGAGGCTATTCTCTTAGGATTCCAGCCCTTGTTGGCAACATTTGATTAGGAAATGGTGATTTTCGAGATCAGTCTTACTACTCTCAATGAAATAACTGATTCTCATCACAGATGGGCATCTGGTGCATCAGGAAATAGAGCGGATGGGCACTGCCCACTAATTTGTGTCTTACTTGTTCCCCAAGCTCAGTCATATGCTGAGACCCTCACATCCCCTGTACAGTAGCTGCCCATTCCTTGTTTTTGTAAACCAGCTCTAAGTGCTGGAAAGCACCAGCTCTGTCAAAGACAGGGACCTGGGCGCCACCTACTGCTCAGCTAGAGAATTGCAAGGATGCTGTAAGGGTAAAGACTTTTAAGGCATGAAGGAAGTCAGCATGTCCTGGCTTCCCTTACTACACACTACAGGAAGGTTTTCAATGACACTCCAGGCCTATTCAGAGTTTCCATGTACCAAAATGTCATTTTGTGCTTTAATAAATTGCTAACAGCGCCCCATGACAAAAGATCATAAATCTAACCTTTGTCTTTCTTCCAACTGAAAATGTTAACTAGTTGAGTCAGAATTCTTTTCCTTTGCCAATTAGAGATTAGTTAAAAAAAAAGAAAAAGAAAAGAGAAAAAGAAAAATTCTAGGTAACTAAAGGGCTGATAAAGCAAAATGTAAATTGGCTCGTGTGTGTGTGTGTGTGTGTGTGTGTGTGTGGTGTGTCAGCGGGGGTGGAGTTGGGGGCCATGAAACAAATCAGGAAACATCCCCACTCCTTTGCAGAGGGAAGCAGGTCCAGTTCCCAGCACCCCTAGTGGCTCATAGACATTCATAACTCCAGTTCCAGGGATCTATCGCCCTCTTCTGGCCTCCTTGGGTAATACCGCACATACACTTTAATAAAAATAAATTTAAATAAGTAATCTTTCTCCCTTAACTAGGAATCTTACTGGGCATTTGGATTCAGTTCTAAAAGCTGCACATTGTAGCTGTGTTTCCATGTTCTCTGTCTTTCTACTCTCAGCCACTTGACTTCTTAACAAAATAATACCTCTTTTCTAAAGAGGGTTAGTGGAGCTGTAGCCTGCTAGGATTTTCCACAGATGCTCTCTGAGGTCTTTGCTAAAAAGACTTCTCAGTCTAAGGAAAGAAAGGAGAAGATAACCATCTCAACATTTCCAAGCTTAAAATACACTGCGATTCAGGTAGCGTCAGTCAGAAGCTTGACTTTGGCCTTTCACCTGGGCTCGGATCCACTGTCACCTGGGTCTTTGGTCAGTCTGCATTCCCAAGTCTAATGTCACCGAAAGGAAGCTGTCAGTCTGGAACATCAGCAAGAAGGATTCAGGAACTTGTACCCAGCAGCGTCTGCAGTGTCAACTGAGAAGACAAAGAGTTGTTGAATATGCAAGGTGCGAAGTTCCTTTGGAATCTAGACAGGAATTGAGAAAGGTCGAGTTCCAGGTGTCAAATGAAATTTCTTCCCACTAAACAAATGTGCTTTCAAGGTTTAGCTGAGAGAAGGAGGTCTTTGCCTACTTATTTAAATTGGGACACTTGTCTAGCATTTAGGCTGCTACTAAAACACTGTAATCAGTGTAGAGCCGTTGGGTTGTAAACACCTCGTCCTGTTATGACAAGGAGCAGAAAAGTGTTTCTGTCTTCTCTTGAGACTGGAGGAGACACTGACGTGCTGT
Source organism: Grammomys surdaster (assembly GCF_004785775.1). Taxonomy (NCBI): domain Eukaryota; kingdom Metazoa; phylum Chordata; class Mammalia; order Rodentia; family Muridae; genus Grammomys; species Grammomys surdaster. The sequence goes on from NW_021604678.1 coordinate 5,335,487, forward strand.
TCTAGGAAAGGTTTGCACGGCATCTGCCACAGAAGCAAGGGATGGTTTTTGATGTCTCCCCACGCCCATCTGCACTGCAGCCTCTTTTTCAGTTTGAGTTACCACCTGAAACCACCTCATCTCCCGTGCACCTGCTTCGTCATAAATAACACTGAGTAAAAGCAGTCGCTAATTCAAACCCAGCCTGCTGCTCACAGAAAGGCAGCTTTTCATCTGGAGCTTTGGTTGGTCTGAAGCCATTAGGCATGCCTTTCAGATTCATTCATCCTGTAAATCACCCACAGCCTGTTCCCTTGCTTAGGGATCAATGTCAGGCCAAACTTCCTCAGGGTCCTTGGAAGTACATGATCTATTTTTGTGCCCAAATTAAACAGCCCCTGTAAAATGTCTGACAGCTGAGTTCAGCTTACCAAATCAATTTTAAGAAGGAATATTCATCTTCTCTGCCTGGGTTGGGCACGTCTCATTCCTTCTAGAAACTTTTCCAGCATAGTTTATAATCTGTGGGCCAATTTCAGTGGCCAGAAAGGTGTTTTTTCCCTTTAGCCTAGTATATTGTTTTATAAAATAAAAATATGTTTCCTGTTGTCTTACTGAGCTGTCTACCTGAATGAAGACCTATTAGGAGCAGGGAGCGTATTTCAGGAACTCTGCCTCAAAGACAAGTCATTCTTACATTATCTTTAACTCAGTTGAATTGGTACCCCACCCCAACACACACACACACACACACACACACACACACACACACACTTGATTTATAAGGAGCTGATCCTTGTAGTGGTGAGTTTTTGCTACACTGCTTTGGCTCCAGGCAGACTGCGTACTGTGCATGTGCACCCACCCAGGCGCTATCTTTGGATCCCAGAATGAAACACACACACACACACACACACACACACACACACACACACACACACGTTTATTTTTAAAATGCCTTGGTTACTTCAAAGGCTGTCCACTCCTAAACCTTCCCCTGCTACCCCAGGCCCAAATGGGAAAGTGACCAGTAACCATTTACCCGAAATCTTACAGCTCATTGGCTCTCTCTCCTGCAGCTCTTCTCTTATGTCTCCCAGGGCATCCTGGTGATGCTCTCCTGTTCCTCTCTGCACCCCAGCCGGAGCAACTCTAAGGGTCCTACCCAGTGCCCACTATTAGCCATTGGCATCTTTATTGGTTGGTCAAAAACCAACTGGGGACAAGGACCTTTAGTGTTTGAACACTCAGATTCTCAATCGAATCAAAGCATTAAGAACCAATCTCCAACAGGTTCTAAATGTGTTCCAGGAAGGTCCTCTGCTGATCCATTCTACCATCTTGCTTTGGGGTAGACATAAGACATGTAGGGTCTATACAGGACAGCTCCCTGTACTGTACTGTATATATATATTAATATATATACAGACATGCCAGTGTATTCATGTGGGGACAGCAGGGGAGAAGAAAGGTCCGTGCTATTAGCTTACTAGAATGTGCGCTGAATCTCAAGCAACCAGCTTAGAAATGAATCTCTCTAGAGCAAGAGTTATTTTCTAGCCTGTGATATATGTTAAATGGTGATTTGAATAGTCAATCGGTTTCTGCATATCTCATACAAGTCTCTTTTTCAAGGGAATTAACTCTTGGTGTTTGATTTAGCTATAAATCAAGCCAGGACGTACCCGGGTGCTTTTATACACTCAAATTTTGGAAAAAGACACTGGTCCCCATTCATAGGTGTATCGAACAGGGCAGACCTTGTATAAAAGAAAAGGGGTGGACAGTGGAGGGGTCGGCTTTACACTAGAAAGCATGGGAAGGAGTAATTTAGAAGCACATGGATCCCAGAGCCAGAGCCTGTTAGCCATAAGAACTGTAAGGAAGGATGGTGGCTGCAGAGGCATCAGAAGTACAGTGAGGTAGAAAGAGGAACGGAGCCAGAGGGGAGAGCAGCATGCCCTTCCCTGGATCTGCCTGGAGGTGTCATTGGCACGCCCACCCTGGAGATAGCAGAGCCTGGGCATCCATAAGTCTCTGATCCTCATGTCTGATACTTTAGCTATGGAGTTTATTTTCCTAACAAGAAACAATCTCATTTTGTCATATGGCTCCCAGTCTTCAATTCTAGAACTGAAGCAAATACAACTAAAGGTCCAGTTGTGGAGCCTGGGTGTTGTTGAACAAACACCAGCTATCGATATAGATCACAGTACTGACAATGCTTGAGGAGCCAAACTGCATGGCTTACCTTCTTAGGTATATAGAAACTCAAGTTTCCAAGCAGTGTGTTCTGTGCCACTTGGCTGGTTTTGTGTTTATGTGCTTCAGTTAGTCTTTCAGAAAGAGCCTAGCTTGGCTGCTAGCTAGCGGTTGTTGAGGGTGCCTGGTGGACACTAGGTCCTGTGATCTTTCTATTGTCATTTGGCTCATTCAAGTTTTTTTTTTTTTTCCTTTTGCTGGCAGTCTGTAAGTCCTGGGTGCCACCCACTATATATGTATATATATATATGTATATATATACTTACACACACACACACACACGAAATGCTGTGTTATTTCACATGCGGCTTGAATAACTACCAGCTGAATCAGCTTACTCTGCATCGACATGTCCCAGTGGAGTGGTTGACAACAATCTCTTTCTTCCTATTTCTACCAGTTTTGGTTTTTTATGGAACTTTTGGAAATTCTCTCTCTGCACTGGCTTCAGGATGGGATCAAGGTCACGTGGTGAGTTCACCTCCCTGAGTCTTTGGTCACATTCATAGAGACAGGAGTTTGGATCTGGCTGTGAGGGCACGTGGCTCATTCTGTGACCGTCTCACCTTGGCCCTAATCCCTCCAGGTCCTCGGGCTCACCCTCCATCCTCCGGATGACTACTTCTAATTGACTGCAGTTGGAAAGGAAATCTAGTTTCTACCTCTTGAAACAGATGGTTTCTGTGGCCCCTTTGAATGTTTATCATTTTTTGATTTTCTGGAGTTCTCAAGTCCTGGTTAACCATCTCCCAGAGACACTTGAGTTGATTGGTTTCAATAACAAGAGAAAGAAATATCAAGGAAACGTCATAGTTCTGGGTAGAAGAGCTTCCCGTCTTCGGGGGTCTTATTCCTTATTCTGTGTGTGAAGGATTCTGTGTGGCTACAACCACTGGAAGGAGTTCTAGGATGCCAAACTGTTTGGTTTCCACCAGGGTCAAGGACTGAGGTGCATATTTTATATATCAAAGCAGACCTAGCCTCCAGGTTCTCCCAGCATCCCTCAGTCCCTACCTGACATACCCCGCCCCCAACCCTGAACTTTCTAGTCCAGGGGCTGGACTGCCCTTCCCTCAAAGGCTCTTCCCTATATAATCCTGACACTTTGCTTTTCTCCCATTCTCTCCTGTGCCCTTTCTCTTTCGCTCCCCGCCCCCATGGTGACTCCCTGGCTTCAATGCTTGGGGCCTGTGAACTCAGAGAACAGCTTCCCAATAAACCTGCCTTTAATCTAATCTAATCTGGTCTGAATTGGCTCCTTTCACCTGAAGAGAAACAATCTATAACAAACCAAATCCAGAGAGGGCTCCCTGGTGGTTCTGAGAGTGACTTAGCTGAGCCTGGTCTCTCAGGACCCCACCTCCGAGGACGAGGGTGGGGCCCTCTCTTCTCCTCATCAGGGACCAACCATGTGCAACAAGCAAATTACACCTGAATAACATTCATGAAAATGGCAACTTGAAGAGGGAAGAAATTCATTTCTGTCTTCTGCCGTAGGCAACACTGAGATTTCCTTTGGTTTTTGTTTTATTATTATTATTTTTTTAAATTTACTTACAGTTTCTGCATGCCAGGTCTCATCATCTGAGTGGCTGCCTTGATTTTTTAATCTATCCATCTAGTCTGTGATCCTCTGGATGTAATGACCATGCCCTGCCCAACAGAAGCCCAACACTTATAGCCCTGGGGTGCTTAAAGTCCCAGAGGAGTGGTCCTCAATCTCTTCCTTCCTATTTCTACCAGTTTTGTTTTTATGGAACTTTTAGAAATTCTCTCTCTCTGCACTGGCTTTGGGGTGGGATAAAGATCACAACAGAAGATTTTTTCTTTCTATCTTTCTGTCTTTTTGGGGCAAGGCCTCTACATAGCACTGGATATCCTGGAACTCACTCTGTAGGCCAGGATTGTCCTGAACTCACAGAGGCCTGCCTGCTTCTGGCTTAAGAGTGCTCAGGTTAAGCGCATGCGCCACCACACCCAGCATATTCATAGCCCTATATGGTTCTTGAATCTTGTTTTTCCTAGTTGCTGTGTTCATTTGCCACATTGGCGTTATAGATTTTTTTCTAACACTCCATCCCTTGGGCATCACCTACCCAACTCCATGCACCCCACCATTTTGTGAGGCTCCTAGCTCATCCCCCACATCCCTAGGTCAGACAGATGCAGTGGGATGGATGAGCTCTATCCCCCTCATTGAGATGCAAATACCTTCCAGCATCTTGAAAAGAAGGATTAGCCCAGGTTGTGTTCTGCAGCACCCTCCACAGTTGCTCCCAGGTCTGTCCTGGGCACAGCATTTGGCTTTCCTTTAGCTCTGAATCCCCTGGTTCCACAAGTCCTGAATGCCTCCATTGTCCAGACACACAACCAGAAACCTGAGTCCTCTCAAAGGCCCTGCTCTAGGTCCCCCAAAATCCAAGTAATAACTTAATGGCTTCTGGCCTGCATTGAGCAGCGTCTGACGGGTTTTGTAACTGACAAAACACATCGACTGGTTAAGAGTAACTTACTTAGGCTGGACAGTACTCCTTGTTCTTAAATATCTTAAGCATCTCCGCAAAGAGGCTTTGCACACACTATGCACACAATACCCCAAATCCCACATCTGATGAGAAGAGCAAAGGTCAAATAGTTATCTGACGTTCTAGTAAAGATAGTGAGCCAGCCTCAAGTTTTTCGATATGTCAAACATAAATACACACTCAAGACGCACACGGACAAAGACACAGACTTGGATTCCACTTTAATTCCAGGTCTCTAGGAAATTACAGTCTTACCAGTTTAAGCTTGGGTACTCTTCCACATGTCCAGTACTCTCCCCTCAGAGCTCCCTTAAGTTTTGTCTCATTCATCCCAGTGAAGTCTTGACTTGAAAACCCTTGACGTAAAGCAGCTGGAGTCCAGTTCCTCTATGCCTGTTCACAAGTGACCGTAAAGACGTGGGTGGGAAAATGGTCCCGTGTGGATCAGGACTGGATCTAGGCATTTCATAATATTTGATTGAATGTATGCGTGAGCGTGGAACTCAGAGCAGCTTGGGTCCTCGTGGCTCTGATGGTGTGTCACAGATCTTTCCTTACCGTGCCTGCCTTCCGGTATAAGAGTTACTGATGGAGCCTTACCTCTTCAGACTGCGTGTCACTGATCAGCGTGTTCTCTTGTCTTTTTGTTCCTTTCAGGAAAGTATGCCTCAGACACCTCCCTTCTCAGCAATGTTTGACAGCAGTGGCTACAACCGAAACCTCTACCAGTCTGCAGAGGACAGCTGTGGAGGCCTGTACTACCATGACAATAACCTCCTTTCTGGGTCTCTGGAAGCACTTATCCAACACTTAGTACCCAATGTGGATTACTATCCTGATGTAGGTATTGCTGTTCCTCTATGGATTAGAAACTGCAGTAGGCTATGCAGGGACACAGCCTTTGACGTGCAGTTACCTAGGTTACTAAGAATTTTTTTGGAGAAGAATATAGTAATTATTGAAAGCTCTAAGACCAGATTGAGCCCAGGGATGGATGGTTTTGCAGTAGTCCTCATTGTAGGCAGCCTAAAGGGAGTGATGGCTGTAGGCTTACTCCATGCCTGCATCTTGCTCTGTAAATAAAAATGCCACCAGAGAGAGGGTTAGATGCTCCTATATGACATTAATGTTACTAGGGAAAGTCCATAGAAAGAGAGGAGTTACACCCAGATGTGATGGTTATACATTGGCCACCAGGTGATGTTGGCTTGGCTCTGCTTTCCCTTGATAGCCTATCAGGTGCTTCCTAAGCTAGGAAACCCACTGTGTAGTATCTTAGTCTTTGTTCCAAGAGGCAGGAGGTGTGTGTGTGTGGGTGGGGGGCAAGGTCAAAGGTCAACACCACATTTTTACTCCTCGGTTTCCTGTCTGGACCAAGTGAGTTCCCTTTCCCTCCTGTGTCTGTTGAGATGAATTTAGAAGAATGAGAAGTTGGGTTTCCTAGGCAGCTGTTATTGATAGTGAGTTCATGGAAATACCTAGAGACCACATTTATTAGTTTTCATAAATACAATAATAACCTTGTTGCACAAAGGAGAGCGTGTGCCTGCCAGTGGTAATTCACCATAATGTCGCTTACTGAGCTATCTCTGTGTGATTCATTACACAGCGTTTTCAAATATGCTCCCACCCAGGAGAACCTTGTTATCAAAAGTAAAAGGAATCCCTTGTTCAGCCCTGTAAGTGTTTATGAAACACTGAAGGTGCCTGAGGAGGGGTGGGGGAAGCAAACAATCCTTGGAATTCCTTTTTTATTTTTACCGAGAACCTGAAACTGTAGAACAAATAAGTGTGGCTTCATTACCGGCTTCTCGGGAGGCAGCGTGGTTGAAGAAAAGTAGATAGTGTTGTACTGCCCCTTATCCAGCTGCTTGTTCTAGAGGGAGCCACTCGGATGGTTGCAGGTCAGCCTTTGAATGTGTGACATAGACAGTGGGCATTCTACACTGCACACACCGGAGGACTCTTGACTGAGTGGGAGTAGGGTGGTTGTTTGTGTTTTTGTTTTTTATCAGTTAAGGTAGATGGTATGTGGACACATAACCTTATTCAGTGTGAGCAACATATTTACGGCAGCCTTGCCTCTCCGGGCTGACTTTCATTCTTCTTGATTACACCGGAAAATGAGTATGTCCTGGCTCCCAATGACTGATAAGGAAATGTCCTCTGGATTATTCCAGGCGTTGAATTTATCCTGTTATTTTTAGTGTGTGTAAAGGGAGAGGGTATGGTGATGGTGGAGGGAAAACAGGCTCATGCTATTTCACTATCAGGTGTTTATTCCAGCCTGCAGCCTGCTAATGTCAATGTAGAAGAAGGCTATAATATGTGGGATGGAACGGGTTCAGAGAGGTTGTGATGGTGACCGCTCTTTTTCTCTTGCTGCAGAGGACATACATATTCACCTTCCTGCTTAGTTCTCGGTTATTCATGCATCCGTATGAGCTCATGGCCAAGGTGTGCCACTTGTGTGTTGAACATCAGCGACTGAGTGAAGGGGATGGCGACACGGTAAGGCTACATCTGAATGGTTGCTTTCATTTGATTGGCTAGCTCTGCCTTAGGTTTTGTGATCTCCGTAAGTAACCATAGCTTAGCCCCAGGCTGATGTGCCTAAAAGGCACCGTGGCTGTGTGAATGGAATTGGGAGTGGTGTGAAGATCATGGCGTAGGATTCAGGAAGTGATCTGGTGATAGACTACCTACCTCCTATGTGGAGGGCCCTGGGTAGATTTCCAGGACTGCAAAATAACAATAAAATAAGCCAAAGGACACTGTAAGTCACAGAGGACCCTCAGTCCCACCTAGGTTGACTGCACTTGGTGGTGGTAGCTGCCTTTTCCACCCCAGGGAGTTTGCGTTGCTAGCCATCAGCCAGTGACAGCAGTTGTTTATTTAATGCAGACCATGGTGATTGATATCTCTGACACAGATTTCTTTCCCTCCCTAGAGCCAGATGAGAAAAATTGCACCTAAAATTCTTCAACTCTTGACGGAGTGGACAGAAACGTTTCCTTATGACTTCCGGGATGAGAGGATGATGAGGAACCTTAAGGACCTGGCACACAGGATGGCCAGTGGCGAAGAGGTTGGTCTCTGAAGTTTAGGAACGCTACTGGCACTTCCAGTTGAAGCCCAGGTGGGACTGGGATTCACCAGGGCTGGATTGCCACAGAACTCAGCAATGCTTTTTTGTTTTGACATTGGACAGCCCTCAACGTAGCCTCCATTGGCCTTTGGGTGGGTCAGGTGGGGAATAATTATTCCAGTCCACTTCAAATGAATGTGATCTGCAGTTTTATGTGGTTATTTGGGGGTGGTGTTCCTTAATTCACAGTGCCAGATGTGTTTTGATGTTATTGCACTTCAGTCTGTCTTCTACAAAGGTTTGACCCAGCTCACATATTAATCTTTGTGTCTGCCCACACTTAGAGTAGATACAGCTAAATAGCATATTAATAACTCGTAATTAGAAATAGACAGTGCAGGGCGAGGAGGGGAAAGCACATAGGCCAGCGTTTAGTGTGAGCGTATTGACAAGGACTGCTGTGGCTTATAAGTTCCAGATAAAAGAGAAATATAGCTGTTACAGATAGTCAGGGGAGGAAAAAACATACTAATTATTCTGGGTATTACATGAAAACCTTAGAAATTTGGGGCCGGTAGAACGTTTGCAATGCAGACATAAGGCAGTGTGATGAAATACAAGAAAAACAACCGAAACAAAGCCTTCTGTGGAGGGATTTCGTGTAGGAGGCTTAACACGCCTTTTACCGTGTTTACAGTGAACTCTCCTTGATAAAAAGAGAGAGGGTGCACTGTTGTGTAATTAGCAAAGGTGACTCCTGGGGCCAGGGGTGGCATGCAGGAAACAATCCAAGTATTCTGGTGCTGGAAGTTGCTTCAAGGGTAGGACCCAGAATAAGTGGCGATTCAAAGTCTCTTAGGTCATACTCCAGAAATATCACTTCCCTCCACCAAGCCTTTGATAGGCAGGTGCTAGCCAGCTTCAATAGATTCGAGGTTATTTGAAGCAGGCCTGGAGGGCTAACTTTGTGTGTTGAAGCTTGTTGGGCGAGGATAGCTTTGTAGTTTCCGTGTGGCAGATAAGTTTCTGGGAACAAGTTTGGCATAGATGCAACGCTGCCACCTAGAAAAAGGTAGCCTAGGCACCTGGCAGTGAGTGATGTCCCAGCAGTGAGAAGACCCGCTGGGCCTCCATGACAGCTCCCTGGAGAAGTGGTTCTCTCAGTGTCACTATGCCTTACTGCCATTCTTCTAACCTAAGATCCATGACAGGAGGCTAAACCAGCTCTTACGATCGAGCACTGAGCTCTCTCCATGGTATTCAGCCCAGGAACTAATGCTTTTACGATTCCTTTATGATGTCACATGGAACCCACCACTGTTTGTGACTCCTCTGGTCCGTTTGCTTGTCTCAGGTTCTTCCTGCTGCGGATGAACTGACACAGATGGATACCCACAAAGATGAATATCTGACACTGAAGTTTGCTGTAAACATTCTGTTAGGAATGGCCGCTGCTTAGCACAGCCAGTGTTGGCTCAGTGGCTTTGGCTTATGACTGGTCAAAGTGCCATCCCAGGGCTGTATCTTCTCTGAAGCTAAAATCTGAGTCAGAGTCAGTTGTTCAGCTCAGTTCAGTTATCCGGAGCTATTGAGGATGCCAGCCGATCTCTTCTCGGTTGCTTTTTAGAGATAGGAACTAGAAGTTGTTTCTAAACTTGTTTCCTCCAAAAAAGGAACACATGGTTATTATTGTTTCTAAAGATTTATTTTAGTTATTTTATGTGTATGAGTACGCTGTTGCTGTCTTCAGACACACCAGAAGAGGGCATCAGATCCCATTACAGAAGGTTGTGAGCCACCATGTGGTTGCTGGAATTGAACTCAGGACCTCTGAAGAGCAGTCAGTGCTCCTAACCGCTGAGCCATCTCTCCAGCCCGTATTATTATCATTATTGTTACTATTACTGCTACTACTGTTATTACTATTATTCATTTTTAAAGATAAAATGCAGTGATTTGAAAATACTAATGGCTTTTGGTTTTATCATGAGAATAAAATAAATGGTGATCCTTTTTATTTGTTTGCCAGCTGAGATCTGGTCTTTATCAACAAGGTCAAAGCTTCAGGGATTAGGGGGAATGGAGGAAAGGGACGACATCCTTCTGACCCTGACTTCTCCTTGACATCCTTTTGTTAACAGCAGGAAGCGGTCAGGGTCAGCTGGCTTTGAGAGTGGTGTGGCACAGGCATTATTTCTAGGTAAACAAGATTTCCCAGGGAGTATACTGAACTCGGGTAGATGGAGGCTGTGTCTGCCTTCACTGGCCAGGGCTTCTGGGAAGCTGCCATTTCTTGGCTGCTTTTATCCAGAATTTAGGAATTAGCTCCACACATAACAGTTGCTTGATTTGGGTGTGCTCTGGCTAGTTCCCTAAATTCCTAGCTCCCTTCTCATTCCATAAATCACGACACTAACTGCCTTGTGCTGATGTGTTAAAGGCCCTTGCTACACTTCTTGTCTTGGCAGGCTCCCTGCTATCACGTACCTAAATTTTTCTTCTCAGAGAGACCTCTCACAACTCCACTCACAGAGTCTTCCATTCTTGACTTTTATGCCTTTTCTTTCCTGGTACTCTGGGATTTGTAGCTCATTGTTTGTTGTTCCATTAGACTCTAGGTTATGCTCGTTTTGTTCTTGATGGTTTCTTTAACTCCTATCTAATGCTGGGCATGTACTTGGTATATTTGGATGGATGGATGGATGGATGGATGGATGGTGGATAGATGAATGATGGATGATAGATGGATGAATGGTTGGACAGATGAATGGATGGTGGATGGATGGACAGATGGACAAATGAATGAATGAACGAACAAACAAGTCAATTATGAGAATGGGGAAACATTATTCTTCCCAGTAGAAGAAGCCTGGGTTTGAACTGGGACCTGTTGCTTCTTGCCTCTGACTTCAGGGGATTGTTTTTTTGGCAATCAGTGAGTCCAGGTGTGCCCTGTATATAATTTAGTCAGGTTCTTTAGAATCTGCTAGGACAGTTCCACATAATTTAGCTTAATATGCTTCTCCCCTGGGGATTTGCCCCAGATGAAGTGGTTTATTAGGACTTGCCTGGAAGAAACATGAAATGAAACTAATGATTGAATTTCATGACAAATGACCAGAGTGGGCGGCACGCAATTTCCCTTCCTTACGGGGCTGGCTTTTGTAATAAGTACTTCAGCCTTTATTTGCCAGGTAATTACTGTCGCTGGCAACTGAAGTTATAAAGAAGAATAAGCACATATTTAGCAATTCATGACTCAGTGAGGAAGCATGCTTAACTTCACAGAACCTGATTTCTCAAATGGAATCAGACAAAAGCTGGAAGCTTTGAAAAGGGTCACAGTACTCCCTTCCCTCCCTCTTTCCCTCTCCCTCCCGCTACCTCCCCCCACTAATACAGTACACCCGTTGTGTACTTTTTTGTGTTATATCTTGCTGTTGCTCCTTGCTCACTGTGGCTTGCTGTTCCTCCACCCCTCCCAAAGATAACATTTTTTAAGTGGAGAACACAAATCTTTCACCTGATAGACTTTCAGGAGAGCTTGGCTTGCTACCCGTTGCTGCCTGTCGGAATCATCTGAGATGCATTTGCAGTGTGCTGCCCAGACTGTGCTTCATCCCAGCTCAGTCAGTAACCTACCCCATGCTGTAGGCTACCTTAACCAGTGCTGGAAACTTCAGGTGGTGACCAGTAGAAAAGTGGCCATTTCCACCAAAAGTCTCATGTGTTAAGGACCCTGAGACTGGTTTTCATGTATATCCAGCTAGTATCAAACTCACTCTGGTGAACTCTCAACCGTCATGCACCACTTCACCTGTTATTGGGAAAAAATGTTATACAATGGGCATATTTAAGAGCTGTCGATGCTAGGTAGAGAAGGAAAAAGATGGAGAAGGCTTTGCTTGCTCTTAACTTTTGCCTTGAGAACTAGCCTTTTACAATTTGTAATTTCCTTAATGTAAACATCTACAGGCATGTTTTTTTTTTAAACATACTCTAAGTCAAATTAGGAAAAATGTATTTTTAGGCTTACAATTTTCAAATTTTAAATCTTGGCAGATGCTACTGGATACCTTTTAAAAAGCTGGTGAGGCATAAGCATTGGCTTGCCCACATCTGTAGACTCCTGGGCCTGCCCTATGGAGCTGTCTGCCTAAGTACCCAGCTGGCATTGAGTTAGTCTGCATGGCTCTTGTCAACGTGAGCACCATAACTTACCTCGAAGGATGGTTGCTGTTAGCAGTTAGAGGCCAGAAAAGAAAGCCCAGAATAACTCCATATCAAATAAGTATATCCCAAGGAAGGAAGAAAGGAAGGAAGGGAGGGAAGGAGGGTTGATTCGGAAGTCATTTCTTTGCTTTAACAAGTGTTTTAAAAGGCAAGCAGTTGCCATTTACCTATAATACAGGAAATACATTAGTAATCAATGTCTCCTAAGAGTCATGAGTATAATAGCATGGTGCAGTCATCAACTGAGTTGAGTCCCATCTCAACTTGGTGGCATTTGGTGGTAGCATTGTGGTGAGAACTGCCCTGAGAGAGTCAGTGAACTTCTGTACTGATGTGTGCATGGGAGGGAACGAACATGAGCCAAGAGAGGTCAGACGACAAGAGTGAATACCCAATTCCACATTAGATGAGAAAGTTCAGAAAGGCGAAGTGGACAGCGATGGTGCGTTCTTGTCATGTAGCTGCCATATACTTGGCAGAACAAGGCTGGAAATTATAGTCATGGAGAAGTCATGTAGGTGACTAAAAACACGGAAAGATGATGATCCACCTTGAGATCCATGTGGCTTGGTCTGACATAAGTGAACAGGGACAGTTTCACTAGAGCATGCTTAGTCGTGTGTAGTATTTATTATTCTGGATCGATAGCTAATCTGAAGTTTCTGAGGTGTTTTCAAGGCCCGGCCTGGATTGTATTTTCAAAAGCAACCCAAGAGAACAAGCCAATAAGCCTAGGTTTTTAGCTGTTAGAGCTCCAAACATTTGTAGACAGGGTGTCTGAGGCCTCACAGTGCTGGAGAAGAATATTCAGAGAAAGAATGTCATCCTTCCCTCACTTCCTAGCAGACGTACCGGAAGAATGTCCAGCAGATGATGCAGTGTCTGATCCGAAAACTCGCAGCCCTCAGTCAGTATGAGGAAGTCCTGGCCAAACTCAGCTCCACAGCCACAGACCGGCTCACGGTTCTGAAGACCAAGCCCCAGGCCATACAGAGGGACATCATGACCGTCTGCAGTGACCCTTACACGTTGGCCCAGCAGCTGACTCACATAGAGCTGGTAAGGCACTATTGGCTTTGCCCTTTGAAGCCACAGATAGTTTGCTTTGGCAACCATTACTATCAGCAAACCATTACTGTTTGCTGATAGTAATGTCAGAAGAGAGGTCAGAATAACTCAAAAGGGAAAACATCCACAAAACAGCTAGAGCATGTTTTGTTGTGAGCATTTGAATATGGATGTTTCTGATATCCCAGGAATTTACTCATAAACACATACTAAACAGATGTAGAAGCAGAGTTTTCTGACCCTCTTTATCTTCTGCCTCTAATTATTTTCTCGCTATTTTCCTATTATTTCCTTCATTCTTCAAATGTCTTATGAAACATTGACCTAAGGAGAGAATTGCCTCTCTTCACATCTTGAAGCTGATAAAGTATTCAGGGCTAAAAGCTCATTTTATAATCTGCTTTAAGAAACATGGGGTAGTGCCAAAATTAATAGAGGGAAGTGAGCATCTGTTTTCTTTCTTTCCATCTTCTTTAATATTGTCTGCTTTTGTTTCAGGAGAGACTCAATTACATCGGCCCAGAAGAATTTGTTCAGGCATTTGTGCAGAAGGACCCTTTGGACAATGATAAGGTAATCAGTACCAAGATGTTTGTTTCTGTATTTTTCATTGGTTGTTTTGTGATTCATTGTAGTTTTTCTTGGGAGGGGTCTATGAGTGCCCATACAATAGTCCTACCCCATCACTTCCTCCTTATTGGGGAATTTAATAAGCCCTTCCTGGCGAGCAGACACAGTGTTGGTCAAAGAAGAAGATTAAGAGCATAATGGTTTTAGCAGATTAAGCCAGAAAGAAAATCAAAGAGAATGGTCTGTCTGTGATGCAGCAGCAGGGGCAGGAGAGGCAGGATGTGTATCCAGCCTGCACAGCAGAGCTCGTGGTGGTCTGACCCTTTTCTGTTAGTGAATCTGCACACGTATGAAGAACATGGTACTGGACATACACTATACATTTCATGGAGACATGAACATATTTCCTTGGTTTAGAGTGACCTCTAGAAGCACTTTGAATTGTTAGGCTATCTGTAGCTGCTACATCTGCTGATGAAGTCTCTCTGGGAGACAAGCCAACAGCTGTTTCCCGCCTTGGACCAGCTTCTCTTGGTATAGGAAGTGAAGACTGTGCTTTTCAATAGGAGGCTAGTGGACTGTTTTGTTTGTGTCTTCTGAAAGGAAGGAAAGAGTATTAATGAACCTCTCCAAGCTTAGCCTTGAACTCCAAGATAAGATGAACTTCTGCTTTTGAACAGTGTGGCATTCACCCTACTCAAGAGCATGATGGTGTAGATTTTCATTTATCTTTGGGTAAATGGTGCTCCAAAATTCTGTATTCCCTCTCTTTTCTGTGTTGATAGCTACTGGTATGGGCAGCCCAAGGTTGTTTGAGGATGAAGCCCTACTCCAATTGCATTTTTGTTGCTGTGATAAAATTCCCTGATAATAAATAACTCCGGCAGAAAGCTTGTTTGACTCACAGTTCCATATTCTGGGTCACCATAGAGAGGAAATCAAGGTTGGAACCCAAGTAGCTAGTCACATCCCAGTCAAAAGCAGAGAGAAACATGCCAGGCTTTAAGAATTTTATGCCTTGGTTCACTCCTAGGGTGAGGGGAGCGTAACAGTTTTGCTTTCTTATGTAGCTCTCTCTAAAAATGGCAAGTTCCTCAGAAATCAAACTTTAACCTTTAAAAGGGGGAAAAGGGACAGAGAAACAAGTGCAGCCAGGCCTGTTTGCTCAAGTGCTTCTTTGCTGTGTTGTTCAGCGCCCCCTTGCCTGGAGGAAACGATGCTGCCGCCAGGGGCTGGGCCTTCCTACATCCTTAGCAATCCGGACGGTCTCCCACAAACTCACTCTTCCCATGTGATTCTAGCTTGTGAAGCTGACAGTTAAAAGTAACCACCAAGTTCTTCTTCTATGGAATGGGGGGGGTCTGAGGCACATGCCACCCAGAGTAACGCCGTTTCTTGGGAGGGAAGGAAGGGCACTATTGTGAATGTATCAGTGCGGATTCACAGACCTCATCTGTCCCCTTTGCTTCCTCTACAGAGTTGCTACAGTGAACGGAAGAAGACACGAAACTTAGAAGCTTATGTAGAATGGTTTAATCGTCTAAGCTACTTGGTTGCTACAGAAATCTGCATGGTGAGACAACGCATTTGTTTTCCCCTCAGATCCAGTTTTCCTGCTTACTTTTTATGTCGGGCCTGTGTGGTGGGTTCCTGTGTGCTCATAGTCGTCTTCCTTACAGCCTGTGAAGAAGAAACACCGAGCGAGGATGATTGAATATTTCATTGACGTAGCTCGAGAGTGTTTCAACATTGGAAACTTCAATTCTTTGATGGCAATCATCTGTGAGTATTTTTGTGTGTATGTGTGTGCGGGAGGATACAGTTTTATGGGGCTTGCAAAATGTATCCACTGAAACATTTTCTGGAAAATGTACTCTCTTTAATCCGGAGTTATTGCAGAGCATTCAGAATGCTTTATGGACCCAGATTAGTGCAAGTACACACAATCTTCCCTTCGTAAGCTTGAATTCATTGAGTGTCTTTAGTTCATTTATGCTCGGTTAAATATCCATCTGTAAAAGCTGAGGACTGAAACACTTGTCTAAATAAGAGATTTCTAGAGGTATTTGGGCAGCTTGTATTCCAAGCATTATGGAAATGACCTGACCTGAGATGAAATCTTACCATTTCGTCAGCATAAGCCTGAAGATGCTCTAAGAAACCAAACCTTTCCTCTTGCCCGTGCTTCTGAGACAACATCAGCTTATGATTGTAGGCTTCCAGGTCTCTCCAGAGGATGCTGGGAGTTTTAGTGACTGACACTGTATTTCTTAGCACATATAGAAGCAAATCTTTGTGGCTCCATTTCAACACTCGATGGCCATTTACACACTTTCAGGCATTCAGTAAATATTTGTGTAAAAGAAAAAGAAGAGTTAAGTCACTTTGAAGCTAGAGAATCTTCTCAATTTAGTTTATTAACGTTTATCCTGATAACTCTCTTCACTAACCCCATTTTTTTCTATTTTGTCTGTATATCATCTGCCTTTGTTTTCTACCATTAAAATGCTGGCTATGTTTGACTCCATGGAAATAGTTAGTGGTCATCTAAGTCCGGGGATCTGAAAGGCTGACATACTACTCAATGATAGAGCATGACTTAGTTGTCTTCATCTACCCGTTAGAAAGTGCCAAGGCCAGCCACGGTCTGGAAGAAGATATTAACATATAGCCAACAAAGAGCTTGTATTCATGACCCATACAGAACCATACAATTGCACTATACAAGTAACCAGTGGATAATAAGTGTATAAAAGGATCATCAGAAATGCAAAAACCATCTCATACACTAAAATAAATTAATCAAAACTAATTGTACCAAATATTGCCCAGGGTAAGGGGTCCGTGGAAGGAATAGAGGGAGTTTGAATAGGTGTATGGCTTTAGCTACTGGCAGTTTCTTATAAAGCTAATCAGAAACCCACCCTGTAATCTAGGAGTTCTAACACTGACATACATATTTGCCCCATAAAAAGTGAGTACGCCTACAGAAAGATTTGTGCTAGAATTATAAATGAAGCTTTATTCCTAATAGCCCCAGCTTGGAAAAAGCCCAAATGCCCATTTGCAAGTAAATGACTGAACAAACTGTGGTGTATTCACACAATAAATACTCTGGAGCAGTAAAGATGAATCACTGAAACATATCTAAGCTGGATGAGTTTCACAATCGTGCTGAGCCTTTACCAGGTCAGGCACGACAAGGCATGTGCAGTTGGATCCCAGTCATGTGAAGGTCTAGACAAAGCCAACTCATGTCTGGCAATAGGTGACCCTTGACCACTGTTGCCATTTCTAGAGGAGGTGGAAAATGACCAGAAGTGGGGGTCCAATGGAGCTTTCCAGGTGATGGGAAGCTCTGATACAGCTTGATTGGATAGCTTGATTGGAATGGAGATGTATGATCTTGTACACCAATGAAATCCATCACATTGAACATCTAAGATCTGTGTCTGTGCTTTGCCTCAATTAGAAATCTCTTAGAGTTATTAAACATAGAAATAGTGGTGGCAAGAGATGAATATGTGTACTTATTTAGGTCCACATGGACTCCTCTTCCACAGCAATGTGGTACCAAGTAGCTGCAGTAGATAGGTTATCACTGGGACAGGCAGTGTTGCATCATGGGATGAATATGGCCTGTGGAGCCACATTGGCATGATCTCTGCTACTGGGGCAACCAGACAACACTGGGAAAATTCCCCAGCCTGGAACTTAGCTTATTCTTGAAGGAATGTGTGATGGGTATGTGAGGAAATATGTGGAAACCATGCATGCATGACAGGTTAGGTGACAGGAAACAGGTCAGCAAGTAACAACCTGTGGCCCAGTCACCAACTGTTCTGTTTTGTTTTAAAATGGCCAATGAGCTCACTAGAATTCTAATATTTTGAAGTTATTGAGAAAAATGAAAAAATAAAAAGAAATTCCCAATGTGAATATAAATATAAATTCAAACTTTAGCATCTTGTCAGGTGTGGTGTCTTATATCTTTCCTCCTAACACATGGGAGACTGAAAAAGGAGGAGCTGGAATTCAAGTCTTAGTTCTAAAGAAAAGTCCAGAGCAGTCTGAACTACATGAGGAAAAACCAAACTACATGAGAAAACCCAAACCATACAGACTTCAGCATCTATAAATAAAGTGATGAAGGATTGCAGTCATGACTATTTGTTTATGTAGTTACCTTGGCTGCTCTCGTGCTACAACATGGCAGGCAGGGTCACGGTCCCCCAGTATGACCTACATACTCCAAGAAATGTGCTTAGCCGTGTTCACCGCTGTGCTGCTTCTGAGCTGAGGAAAAGTTGGCAAAAAAATGTTGTAAAATTGGATGCTGTTACCACTAGCTGGAGAGCTCAGTTACCCGTGCTGAGTAACATACACACTGCAGGAGTACAAGCTACAATGATGTCTTAGGTCTCTGTTTTCGATTCTCTTCCCTTCATGTCCACCTTCAACCGGAAGCTGGTATGAACATGAGCCCAGTTTCGCGACTTAAGAAAACCTGGGCCAAAGTGAAGACTGCGAAGTTTGACATTCTTGAGGTATGTGAAAGGCTTTGTGTTGACTGGATAGAGCGAGCCTGGGATCCCAGCACCAGGAGGCTGAGCTTTAGGGCGGCCTGGGATGGATAGCAAGGCACCTGGAGGATGGAACTCAGCTGCATGATGCTGCTTCTCCATCAGATAGTACCATCAATGGAAAAGGCTTTCAGGCCAGAGGTAGGAAGGAGCCAGACAGGAGAGGGCAAAATAAAGTTGGCTTGGGATTGGTCTCTTTATCCAGAGGTAGACATTTTGGAGTAATTGATGGAAGAAATACTGACTTCTCAGTCACATAATTTTATACACCAAAATAGAACTGGGGTCCTGAACTGTAGAGAGAGGTCTGCTTCCCAGTTTGCCTTTTGTACTACTATACAGTGTCTTTATCTCCTTAGAATATTCATTCACCACTCTTTGAACAAAGTTGGTTAACCCAAACAGCCATTCCCATATAACTCTGACTTTATGTTTGTGTGTGTGTGTGGGGGGGTGTCTGTGTGTATGTCTGTGTGTCTGTGTGTGTGTCTGTGTGTGTATGTGTTTGGATAGTGTTCATTTTCCTGTTACCTTGGTGTGTTAATGTTTCCTATCTCAAGTCATTGGAAATAATAAACGTTCTTTCACCCAAACTGCCCGAAGTGGAAATTACCATCAGTTATATGTCCTTTTATTTGGATTCTCTAATAAAGTTCTTTAAAAAAAATAAGGCATGTTTTCATGGTTTATGAGTGATTGTTAGGAACTGCAGAAAGCAAATCCTCTTTAGGTGTTATGTCATATGAGTGCCTGTGCCCTGGCCCGTTGACCATGGAGTGAAACCAGAAACTTTTCTAATGCCAGGGTTCGTATCTCTCACACCAATTTTAATAGGTCTGATCTCAACAACTAGCTTAAATATATTTGATTTAGGTTTGACATTATCAAAGCTCACATAAGCTTCTAAAAATAAACTAAACCTCAGGAAGGAAAATGCTTGTGTTGTTGTTGTTGGTGGTGGTGGTGGTGTGTGTGTGTGTGTGTGTGTGTGTGTGTGAGAGGGGGGGGAGTGATACATCATTCTAATGAATCTCTTAACTCACTGTGACTCTGTATGTGCTGGGATGATTTTATAAATTGAGGGTGAGTAGTTAATAGCATTCTCTTTCTACAGCATCAGATGGACCCGT
Source organism: Grammomys surdaster (assembly GCF_004785775.1). NCBI lineage: Eukaryota > Metazoa > Chordata > Mammalia > Rodentia > Muridae > Grammomys > Grammomys surdaster. The sequence continues at coordinate 5,354,925 of NW_021604678.1, forward strand.
CAAGCAATTTCTACAACTACAGAACAGCTCTCCGAGGGGCAGCACAAAGGTCCCTAACTGCTCACAGTAGCAGAGAGAAGGTATGCTGTGAGACGTGTCACTTGTTACCTAGAGACTTGTTGGGATATAAACTACCACCTGAAGCTGTTTTAACTTGCTCAGACTTAAGAGGGGTGCACTTATAGAGCCCTTATCCCTCAGGAGGAGTAGGTCACGAGGAAGAGGAACTTAGGAGACAAAGAGAAGTGAAGAGAAGTAGAACTGTACAGTTGTGTGGTACATTGTTTGTATTCTCCTGTTTCTGATGTGTTCTGTAGTGCATCTGAGGTGTACTTCAGGCAGTTAGTTAAGTCGGATGATAAGGTGACTAATACCATTAGAAAGTAATTTGGTTTAATGGGAAAAAGATATTTAAGCTCAGCATAAGGTGGTTTGCTTAATGTAACCTTTCTTTCAAAAGAATTAGCTTACCTCCCACAGTCAAGCCATTTATTCTCAGAAAGTAGGTTAGTTGCTATGTCATTAGGCCCGCTGTGACTAATTGGATATGTAGGTGGCACGAAAAAATACAGGGGCAGTGTCTAAAAAAATATTAATGATCCGGTCCTGTCTTCCCCCACTCATTTTACCATGAGTTCTAGACCCTGAGACACATTTTGGCCTCAGTTCCTCTCAGAGGAAGGACAGATTGTCTGTCATGGTGTTTGAAAAGTAAATAATCAGTTATGATAACAGCTAATGCTGACTTCTTTTTCTTTTTAAGGTTTATTTATTTTTCTTTTATGTGCTTTGGCATTTTGCATGCATGTATGTCTGTGTGAGGGTGTCAGATCCCCTGGAACTGGAGCTACAGATAGTTCTGAGCTGCCATGTGGGTGCTTGAAATTGATCCCAGGCCCTCTGGAAGAGCAGACAGTCCCTTTAACTGCTGAGCCCCTTCTCCAACCGCTAATGCTCATTTCTTAGTGGTGGCTATCAACTTTTAAATTCTGCCTCCATGTTAAACAGTATTTTCAACCAGTTTGAAGAAACAGGGGGAAAATACTCCCTGACTTCTATGGCACCTCCCTGCAGAATCATCAGCTAAGACAAAAACTCCTTTTAAAGACGTAACTTTCCTACTACCATAACTGAAATTCCAGCTCTGGTGACATCTGAGAAACATTGCAAATGTATTAACCTTGGTTTTAATTGAGGAAATTTCTAGGCCACTTTTGCTAGATTTTATATTTTACTGAAAAGAGCCAATCTGAAGTGGGTTAAGCTTCCTAGTGACGATGAGCAAAAGCGAGGGAGGACCCTGACACCCTGAAGTGAGGGATGCAGGGCAGCTGTGAGGTACCCCACATCTCCCTGTGGTGGACAGCAGCCCTCTGATGAGGCCCTCTGTGAGGGAGGCAGGTGGCTGTGGAGTCCTGTCTGTCTGAGGGCTGCGGCTCTGAGAGCTGCCACCAAGAGAAGCCACTGTTTCTTATGCAACTTTAACAGCTGTCCCCAGAAAGGAAAACAAACCTAATTATTTACACTTTATGTCACTTAGTCATTTCAGCCTGCTTTATTGGTAAAAGGCAGTTCTATGTAAATTTCTAGGTTGAGCCTGTAGCTGATGGAACAGCCATAATTACAACCATCTGAAGAAGTGTGCCTTTTTTTTGTTTGTTTTTGTTTTCATAACTGGCCTCAAAAGATAAGAAATAAAAGCATATCTGGTGAGATCTATCCTTTTATTTTAAAAATGAGATTATTTTTCTTATTTTGAGCTGAGGGAGTACTTTATTATTCCAAAGTAACTGCCCATTTTACAATCTCCTTGGCAGTACATCTCGAATAATGGTCTTTGATCTTTTCCAAATCTCAAGTTTATGTGGTCAGAGCAGTGCATTTCCAGGTATCTGTTATGGTGCAAATCAAATCTGTCTTCCATGCAGGAGCCCTTAAGTGCTCTCTAATAGCTCCCCTCCCTGTGGGTACTCAGCATACTCGAGTCTCTCGGTGTATTTCTCATGTGGTTTCCAATCCCTTCGCTCTCCTATTTCTGTTTCTGCAAACTTGGTCCTCCTCCTTAGCATCGATTTCTAGATATGGAACTGATAATGCCTTAAAGTGCAAAGGCTAATTCTGAATTACCAGCACTTTGTGCTTACAGTACTCGGGGTTGAGCCTGGAGCTTTTACCTACCAGACAAGCACTCTACCATTCATTTCTAATATATCCCAGCTGTCATTTCAATGGTTTGCACTGGTTTATTTTTGAGAAAGAATTCACCAAATAGTCCATGCAGGCCTTCCCTAGTAGCTGGGATTATCAGGCCTAAATGAAATCTGAAAATATATACATATATATATATATATATATATATATATGTAGATTTCTCCATGTATGTATGTATATGTACATGAGTGCTCTCTATGCATGTCTGCCTGGATGTCAGAACACGGCATCACATCCCATTACAGATGGCGTGAGCTTCAATGTGGGTGCTGGGAATTGAACTCAGGACCTCTGGAAGAGTAGTCAGTGCTCTTAACTGCTGAGGCATCTGTGTAGCCCCAGCATTCAGAATATATTTAGAGGAGAAGTTTTTATTGCAGCTCCGTTGATGGAGTCCTTGCCTGGATGTACATAAAGAGTGGCGTTCAGTACCCAGCTCTCCATAGAACCACATGAGGCAGTCCATGCCCGAAGTCCCAGCACTCCAGAGAATTAGAGAAGTCTAAGGTTATCCTTGACTACGTAGTGATTTTGAGGGCCAGCCAGGAGGAATACATAATTCTACATGATAGTATATATATATATGTACACACATACATATATATGGCTATAGAGTATATATGTATATATACATGTTAGTTTATGTATGGCTATATAATATATATATGTATATATATGTATATATACATGTATTAGTTTATATATGGCTATAGAACATATATGTATGATATATATGTAGCTACTTAGTTTTCCCACTAATGATAGTGGCAAGACCTAATAGAAACAAGACATATTCCCTTTACTTACCTCACAAAACCCTTGAGTTCCTATATTCTGCACCAGTCAATTCGTGTGCAAAGCTGATGGGGACTCTCATTCGTGAACAAGAGGTTAAAGTCTGAGCTTCCCTTCTTGTCATGAGCATGAGAAATAGAGCAGCCAAGTGCCCCACATTAGGCTGGCTGTGTTTCCATGTTCCTGGAAGAATGACTCAGTAGCCGAGCATCTTGTAGGGACACTGAATACAAAATCCCCAGAAGGAATCCTTCTGCCTCCCATGGTTTAATGGCCTTGACAACTGCAGACTTATGTCTACAGACAGTAAATGAGGCTCACAGCCCAGCCCCGAGGACTGGGACAGCACAGAAGCTTCTCCTTTAACAGCACTGTAAACTACCACGTCTTCATTTTCACTGTGCCCCTGCTTGCCTGGGGCTGTCCCTGTATGCTTGTTTATTGTCTTCTGAGTGCGTTCACGACTTAGATAGAGATGAGAGTGGACCCAGCCAGTGTTTGGATCAGTGAGCATGGCAACACTCCAGTGAAACTCTGTGGTCACTGTCACTTCTACTTCACGTTTTTCACGCACCCTGAAGTATTATTCTTTCCAATGCCCTGTGCCAGCCACTTAAAAATGCAAGGTATGTGGTCCCTAGGCCATACCAAGAACAACAACACATACATTTAAAGCAAAACAAAGCACAAACAAATTCCTTACATTTTGCCAACCGCCCAGCTCTTAGTACCACCCAGCTGTAGAGCCAGTTCTTAAACTGATGTGTGATGGAGTCTGTAGCCCAGCACCTGCTCCTATGAGTGTTCTTTGAAAAAGGCAGCGTTCAGTGTAGAGTGAGAGCCAGGACCAGGAGAGGGAGAAGGAGGTACATAGTAATTCTACTTCCAGGGCTTTGCAGTCACGAGCAAATACGAGGTACTCAGGGCTGCTCATGAAGCAGAAGAAACATTTGATTATTCTCAACGATCAACGAAACAAAATTAACGAAAGGTGTTGTGGCTTTTTGAAAAACACTTCAGGGAAAAGATCTGACTTTCTCTCTAGAAGAGAGTTGGTGCTTGTTCTTTATGCGTAAGCCAAAAAGTTTGTTTTCTCATTCATGAGTCATGAGCTTAGAAGACTTCAAAGACCTGATCTTGGTGTTTTCAGAATTCCCCCAAATAATCTGTTGGATGCAGTATTTACAGTGAAGAACTTTTTCAAATACATCGCATTTGAGAAAAAAATAAAAATAACTATCAGAACTTTAATCTCTGATTCAGATGAGAGTGGTCTGACATAGGATACTTGTAAAGATTGCTACTCTAGGGTAGTCAGGGATGTACCTCCTTGTCAAACCATAGAATCCAGGCCAAGAAAGTGTCATTACAGCAGCATATTGGCTTTTGAAGTCTTTAATTTTAATTCACACATTTTCATCTCCCTCTCACTTGGAGGGCATCTGTCTGGCAACAGACAGTGCCAGGTTCTTCTAAGGGGCTTTTCCAGGGCAGCATGTGAAGACCTGCTCTCTCATGCAGCCAGATTTCTTCAAGAGGAAACTGTAGCAACTGCTGCTTATAACCTTCAAATGTCACATTATCTGGAGAAATGGCTTCAAGAAGAAAAATATAAAACCAACCAACCAACCAAACAACCAAACAAACCTCATTTAAAACATAGATGTTTAATGATGGGTTGATACAGAGCATAGGAAAGAGATGGGTCACGTGCCTTTAAGACTACTATAATTAAGGGGTCCCTAAATGAGTAGAATTCCTTTAGGTGCTTTCATTTGGGTAAGAACTTTTAAATGTTATTAAAGTAAACATTGAAGAAAATAGGAAAAATTGAACAAAAAGTATTGACCCATCCACTTGCCAACAGTGCTAGTCCCTACTGTGTTTAGGTGTTGGTGACATTTGCATCCTAGGCTAGGCCATGGAAGGTAGTGTTGATTCCATGTAGCATGGAATCAACAGAACAGTACACCGTGACTCACTGTGGCCTTCTATGCAATGGAAGTCAACACTGCTCATTTATCCCTTACATCTGTAATAAGAGGCTAGATGTCTATTACCTAGATAACCCTGAATCTTTTTCTTTCTAGATTGTGATACCGTTCTTCAGTCTCTTAATCAAAGACATTTATTTCCTCAACGAGGGCTGTGTCAACCGTCTTCCAAACGGCCATGTCAATTTTGAGGTGAGTGGAACGAAGAAGGATGTGAATATCAGAGTAGGGCTCAGGCGTGGTGGCACTCAGGAGCCAGAGGCAGGAGGATTGCCACAAGGTCAATCTGGTCTACACAGTGATTACCAGAGACCAGTCTACATAGTGAATTTCAGAGCAGCAGTGTCACATAATGAGAGTTATCTGTCTCAAAAACTAAAAACTTAAAACAGAAGCCAGAGTGCACTGTTTCTCAGTGCCCAAGCCTAGCAGCATGGCAGATTCCACAGCTCAGGACACACTTGCTATTGCCTACTGTCTCTAAGAAACTGACAGTACCGAGCAGCACAGAGGTTGTTCCCCTGGCAGCACTGACACTTTCGTTGGGAACGTGAGTCATCTTCCCTTCCCTAGCTAGCAAATACAATGCTTATTAGATAAAGACTCCGAAGTTCCCAAACTAGGTGCTTTTCAAATGGAATTGAGTCCTGTGACCTGAGAATTCTTGACAATTGCCCTTAAAATCTTTTCATTCTCTTTCAGAAATTTTGGGAACTGGCCAAACAAGTGAGTGAATTTATGACATGGAAGCAGGTGGAGTGTCCGTTTGATCGGGACCGGAAGGTCTTACAATACCTTCTCTCAGTGCCCGTATTCAGTGAAGACGGTGAGTCTTCAGCTTGCACCTGCCCCAGACACCCCCAGACAAATGCCCGTGCTTGGTTGCCTCTCATTTACAATGCCAGGCCTAGGAACTGTTCCAACGTTTTCTTTCTGTTGCACCAAAAGTCGTACAGTTCACCCCTAAAATGTTTTCACTTTGTAACCAGCCAAACATAGGACATTAGACATCTTTCCTGATGCCTGTCCTGCAAAGTGATAGGCTTAATTGAACAGCTATTAAAGGATATTTCAAAAAGGTGTGGACAGTCTTGACCTGTTAGAGCACTGGGAAATGGAAGCAGAGAATGCCTGGTTCTGCATAGGACAATTCATCAGTAGTCTGTAAAATACTTAGTAGGGGGCTTACCTACCGATTTGTTATATCCTCAGGGTTTGTTGATGGTATCTGCAGTAATGTCTGGCAGACATTTTGAATTCATATTGGCTGTTTGGGGTTGGGGAAACAACTTATTCATCTCAAAGATGAACAACTTTTACAATCTTGAGATGATATTTTTTTGGATTCAAACAACCTACATGTAATTTCTGTTAAAGAGCTGAGGGCGCCAGGAAAGAGCCATGGCCCTTCCTTTCAGAGAGAGTATAAACCTGAGTGTACAACAGGGCTGTACGGTGGTGTGCATGTTGAAAGCCTCTCGCCTCATGCATTCTTGGTTAATTAAGGGCCTTTTCAGCTCAGGGCCATGGGGGTTGTTGATGGCCAATCAGAAGCAGAGTGTCCCTCTGTGTTCTTCAGGATAACTCAGCATATCTGAAGGGTGTACTGGAGTTTAGGCACAAGCAGAGCAGACCTTTCCAGGAGTGGGGTTAATGTATCAGGAGCTGGCTTCAATCATAATGCATTCTTTCCTTTGGTTGATTGTAGCTCTCTACCTGGCTTCATATGAGAGTGAAGGACCCGAAAATAATATAGAGAAGGACAGATGGAAGTCTTTAAGGTGAGTCTCAGTGCTTCTTATGGTTGTGCTAGTCTATAGGGAACACTGGCTTTAGCTCAGGAAAGTCATATGCTTGCCTTGTGTAGGAAGTCCCTACCTACCTGTTTGGCAGGGTCTTCTCTAGATTTTTCAAAGCTTAATTTATTTAGGGTTCTTAAATGCTTCAACTTCCCTTCTAGCCCACCAACAAGAGGTAGGGGAGAAAAATGGCTAATAGGACAAGGGTATTGTGGGCCTTTTTAGAAGTAGTTCCTTGTGGTGATTCCACTTCTTTTCAGAATATCAGCAGTCCAGTCCAATAGCAAACACCAAACATGAATCAGTAGTAGTGGCTCAATCCAGCAGAGACCGCAAGGCTCTGCCAATCAGTATGAGTCAACAGAAGCAGCAAAAATCAGCCGGAATACCATGAGAAGTTCTTTGGCAAATCTCTGTCTATGATGTGAAGACCAACAAAACGTTGTAGATGTAGGAATGTGAGAGCATCCTTTCGCTGTCTGTAGGGTTCTACTTATACTCTTTCCAAGCATCATGTATCCCCTCAAACATCTGCTTCAGCAAAACATTCCCTCACAAGACAGCTTCCAGAGAAACATCACATGACACAACTGAGTTTCCAAAGAAACCAGGAGTTTCCACTTCAGAGTCTTATCTTCAGGTTACAGAATCTCTGTGGCTTGGCATTCTCAGTGCCACCATTCAGTCCTATTGCCTTTTATTTCTCTACAATGGCAGATAACAGCAGGATTGCAGTTCCTCCCTCATGATGTAATAGAATATGGAATTGAGATTACTCCATGGTATAGCACAACAAAACAAGTTTAAAAAGCCAGTTTTTCTTTGTTTATTAAAAGTTCAGACTTGGGGCTGAAGAGATGGCTCAGTGGTTAAGAGCACAGACTGCTCTTCCAAAGGTCCTGAGTTCAATTCCCAGCAACACATGCTGTTGGCTCACAAGCATCTGTAATGGGATCTGATGCCCTCTTCTGGTGTGTCTTAAGACAGCTACATTGTACTCATATACATAAAATAAACAAATTAATAAATCTTTTAAAAAATGTTCAGGCTTTATTGTTGAATAGTTCTAATCTTAAAACTATTTGTGTGGGGTCCCAACAAAAATGCTGTCTAAAATTAGTATCAGTTAAAGTTGGGGTATCAGTTAACAATCAGATATCAGGCCTCCTTTGATTTGAGAGAGAGAAAATCTGAACTTAAAATATATTTTGTAGGTTTAAAAAAAATAACAAAACTTTGGCTATTCTATTAGTATTTTTAAACAAATTTGCAAGTGTTTGTATTTTAAGCATGTGAGATATTTGAATAAGCTAAAAAGCAGCCAGGGCATAGTATGATACTAGATGATGAAGGCTAGTTCAGACATACACCAAAGTCAATACAAATCTAGGGGGTTGGGTGAAATAGCCCAGATTTATAATCTCAGCACTCAGGAAGCTGAAGCAAGAACTGAGTTTAAGACCAGCACAGGCTACATGGTGAAACCTATCTCACAAAAACAAAGGAAAAAAATGGAGAGTTAACTCCTCTAATTTATATTTTAGGGTGAACTTTGCCTGCCATGTTTCTTCTTTGCAATCATCCTCTCTTTTTTTCCCCCAAACAAGCAGGGCCTTTGGTAAGACTCCTAGTATCTGAAAGCTTGCTGTGGAGAAGTAGACAGATTGGTTCTGTAAGATACTCACTATTTGAATTATTCATGGAATTCAGATATATAAAAACCCAAGCCTACCAATACTATCTTTACAGTTACTCTGTTCTGGTGCAGATCAGTAGTTAGGTTGCAAATCCAGGGTTTGACAGGAAAGACTGAATCGTATAGCTCTCTCCAAGGCTCTGTGCACTGTAGACAGGATATGGTAACCCAAAGATTTAACCAAAGATTTTAGTGGGTTAACTAGAAAGTGGTGTGAGAAAGGCCATGTACTGGCTGAATTCAGACACACATATGGGGATCTGTTTATAGCTGTATAAACTACATGGTATAGCACAACATTTTAAAAAAATTATCTTTTTCTGGTCCGAGTGTGTTTGAGGGTTGGAAGCCAGGCATGTTGGCGCACCTAGAATCTTAGATCTTGTGAAGCTGAGGTAACAGAACCACATGTTTGGGGCTAGCCTGACCTACAGAATGAGTCTGAGGCTAACCTGGGCTATAAATCACAATTCAATCTCCAGAGAAATAACAGTAGAGGTGCTGCTGCTGCTAGGGCAGTGTCTTGATGAGACGACTTCTTGAGCACACGGTGGGAGTTATTCTTTGGTGTAAAAAGATGAGTTTCTATGTTAAAATTGTCTTCTAAGGAAACTTAGGGAACAGGCTACTCCTTCTATCTAAGTCCTGTGCTCAGCCTTTCCCATAACCATAATCATGGCCTCTCTGCCCTGCCTCCTCCCGAGGTGGAAGGAGCTCCTGAGCGTACACCCCTCAGACACACCTGGCTCTCGTCTTGTCACCTGTTACATTGTCATTTATTAGTATGGTGTGTCTGTTTCTTTCATAGCTGCTGTGCAGTCCACTTGAGGATGACTCAGGGGCATGTCCCCATGGCTGTCCCTGCCGTCCACACGCTTGCCAATTGTTCCTCAGCCCCACTTCCTATCTACTAAGTAAACTGTGCTGGCAAGTTCTATGTCAACTTGACACAGGCTAGACTAATTATGGAAGAGGAAACTCTAATTGAGAAAATGCCCCCATGTAATTGGCCCTCAAGTAAGGCCATGATAAATTTTCTTGATTAATGATTGACGTAGGAGGACCCAGCCCATCGTGGACAGAGCCGACCAGTGCTGAGCATCCTTTGTGGGGCTGTAAAATAGCAGACTAACCAAGCCATAAGCAGCAAGCCAGGATGTAGCACTCCTCCAGGGTCTAACCTCCAGGTTCCTGCCCTGACTTCCTTTGAGGGTGGCCTGTGATGTGGAAGTGTAAGCCAAATAAACCCTTTCCTCCCCAAGTTGCTCGTGGTCATTTTGTTTTATCACGGCAGTAGAGGCCCTAAGATGTAAACCTGTGTATCGTACACATGTCACACATACATAAAAGTTCATTGTCACTAATGGTGTGTACCTTTTGATTTAATATAATACCACTCAAGGTAGAGATTACCGTAGGCAGTGCTTCGGCTGTCTCCATTAATAACTGTTTAGGTGTCCAGCAGTCTGCCTGAAGGACCACTAAGATGTCAGTCCTCGATTCCTACTTCATCATTTCAACTCTGCAAAAGTACATTTAAAACGTAGCAGAGATGAGCATTAAGCAAGCAAGGCATTCTGAGCCAATACAACTGGACCTCTGCCTTACACGCTCTCCTTTATTCCACAGGTCCAGCCTTTTGGGCAGAGTTTAACACCTGGAAAGTGTTGCTGCTGTTGCTGCTGCTGCTGCATCAGACCGACCCTGGAGGCTGGCCTTTGTTTTCTGGCATCCAGTACTAGGAACTGCCTCACAGACTCTGCAAGGAAGCCCAGCTGTAGATCGGATGGGAAATTCATTTCCCACAGCTGACAGATTGACTTGGATTTCTTTTGAGACTGAAATCTTCACTAAGACACTTGAGAAAGAATCCTCTAAAAGTCCCGGCTGGCTCTGCACATGATTCATCTTCTGGAATTTCCATGTGAATCATAGCTCTGCACCTGGATGGAGTTTTCTTTTGTTTGTTATTATTATTATTTTTTGGCCTGAACATTTGCTGCTAATGGAACTTACACAGCCGACCGCTGGCTCTATGGAAGCCCATGTTTCTATGTTAATTTAAATGAAAAAGGGAGAGGAGGGAGGGGAACCCCTCCCACGTAACCCCCAAGTTTGGATCCTGGACCTCAGCTTGAACAGTATCCCAGTGAGGACAAAGATTGGGTGGGGCTCTACTGCCTACATCCCCTTATCCAGGGGGGTATTGTAAACACCCCTTCCCCCACCTCCCACCCCCTCTTCCTCCAAGGCATTGCGTTGGCTGCTGGCTAGCAAACTCCTTCTTACCCATATAAGTTATTTAATATAATAATGAAACTCAACACTGTGGTAGGAAAATAGCCACTGGGGGATGGGGGGGGGGTTGAAAGGCAGAGTTTGTCACTGTCAGACTGCCCATTCTGCGGGAAGGGTCACTGTTGGATTGCCCGTCCTGCGGGAAGGGACTGAGTTTTCTTTACCCTTCTGAGCTGTTTACAGCCGACCACTGTGTCCTATAGATGTATTTTCAGTAGGTTTTGGTTTTGTTGTTGTTGTTGTTAACTTAGTTTTCCATGATGCTGCCCCATCCCCGTAAATGTAAATGCTATGACTTTAAAGGTCTTGAGGGGAAAATCCATGACCTAACCACAGTCGTTTTTCACTAACTTATTTTTCATTATTCTCTGGAGACAGTTGGTGGCTAAACGTGTGAACAAGGAGTGCATTAAGAAAAGTTACCTCCTTCCCGAGTAGCAGTGACCAAATGAAAACTGGGTTGCTGGCTGATCAACCTTCACATCCAAATTAGGTCTGTAGTTGCTCTGCAGGCAGCCATTACCATACTCTAGGAGAAACTTTATAGAGTAGAGATCCCTGCTAACGACAACGCACAATGCCGAGTTCCAGCCGTGTTTGTTAACCCTTCTGACGCCATCCTGAGAATCAGCATGTCTTAACTGTGCATCATCTCAACAGGCCTGACCTGTCTCCAAGTCGTCCCTTCACAACGTCAATACATTTTACACTCTGCAGCCAGGAATTGTGGTGTCTTCCTTTGCTTTCTGAGTGGAATTGTGGGTGGAGGGATGGGCTCATAGCCATAGTCTTTCGACTGGTCCAAAATTCGTGCACTCCCGAGAGAAAGGACTTAGGAATATAGGCACAGATGCACATTTGTGTTCTACGAAGAAATCCTAGGCAACATTCAATCACTAATATTTTTCAGACACAGTCTAAGATGTGTAGGCACAGATTCAAACGTCGTCATTTCCACACTTAGTTACTGTCTTAGTTAGGTTTCCATTGTTGTGAAGAGACACCATGACCAAGGCAATTCTTATAAAAGGCAACATTTAACTGAGGCTGGCTTAACAGTTTCGGAAGTTCAGTCCATTAGCATCATAGTGGGAAGTGTGGCAGTGTCCAGGCAGGCATGGCCCTGGAAGGAGAGTTCTACATTCTGATCTGAGGGCAGCAAGGAGAAGACTCTCCTGCCCTGGGTAGAGCTTAAGCATAGGACCTCAAAGCCCACCCCCACACTTCCTCCAACAAGGCCACACCCACTTCAACAAGGCCACACCTCCTAATAGTACCACTTTTTATGTGAAGGGCCAGAAGGTCCACTAGGTACAGGAGGCAGAAATAGTAGAGAAACTGAGGCTCTGCCCTAGGGGAGACTTCTTCAAAAAAAGGCATGGCAGGGTAAACATTTTGATTTAGTTCCTGATTCCCGCTGTGGCCTGGGGGTGGTCTTTAGGTGCCTTGGGATGATGGAAGCTGACGGAGAGCACCAGTGGGACGAATAAGGGTCAGCTGGGTACAGTATGGAAGGTCCCCTCTTGACTGTGTCTCTGCAGTCATGTCCAGCCTGGGAAGGGTCTGACTCACCAGCCAGCAAGATTCTTAAGATTTTAAAATACCTTACAGAAAAATTTAAAATGTAATTAATATAGCCCTACAATATTGTCCCCCCTTTTGTACTGTCTTCCCCTGGCCTCCATAATTGTAATTGATTGTAGCAATGTTTATTTTCATCTGTCTAACTTAGGGGTTGGCACATTATGGCCTGCTGGCCAAATCTAGCCAGGTCCTTGATCCCTATGGCCTATAGGTAACAGGTTGAAAAACTCAAACAAGGAATTATATTTTATGCCATGGGGAAATTATATGAACTTCTAATTTCACTGTCCATAAATGAAGACTTAAGGGAACATGGCCATGCTTACCATTTATGCTTCTCTCATGGCTGTCTTCTGCTACAGAAGTGTTACACTGTGTAGCAGAGACCGGATAGCCCCAAAGCCACGTACATACACTTTGGCCCTTTATGGAAAGTTTGCCTGATCTAAGTAGTTATTTTTGTTGATTTGTTTTGTTTTTCTGCAATAGACCAATAGTTCTCAAAACTGCTATAAGGTCTGTTGTAGCATTATATACCTAAATATGGCCACCAATTTTTTTTTCCCTAAGTAGTCTCAAGACTAGAAATGTGATTCCAAGGCGGTTTAAACAGGTGTTCCGTTACCATGGTTATCATGCTCTTGTTTTTACTATCCAGCCGAACCCGAACCCCCGTGTGAGAACTTTTATGCAAATCATGGAGCATTTCTGCCTTCTGTGTGGTGCACGGCCTTCACAGCACTTTAGTAGATACGTCCCCAATACCCAAGAATACCCAAGGTTGGCCGGAGGCCTTCCTAATGCAAGCGTAAACAGCTCTAGGCAATGACAGCAGCTCTGTTTAGGCATGCCTGTCACTCAGTTCAAATCCACAGGGCTTTGAGCTGGGCCCTGGCTGAGGTCTGGGGGTCTCAGTAGAGGATAGATGAAGGCAGATAAAAGGAGGGTGTATGACTTGAAATAACCCCTTCTTATGAGGACACAACACAGTTCACTAGCAGGCAGTCTGTTTTCCATAGCTAACAATGATACCACAATTAACACTCTGCTGCTACTTCTGTCTTTAGAGGCTTTACCCATTTACCTGGTTGGAACCTTGGCTCTCCCCATGTCTGCCAGTCTTCTAGCACTCTCTTCTGGTACAGTCCTGCCCCGCCCCATGCACCTGCCTCCTGTGTGGAGACTGGCATCTAAACTATAACATTAGAAGTTGAGCTGTGGATTATGAGTGGCCCCCAGGATTTATCAATGCTTTTTACTTACCCCGCGGCTCTCAATACAAGGCAATGCTTGCCTATATTCCAAAAACAAATACTGTTCTAAGGGAAAGAGAATGGTGGCCTGGGGATAAAGCAGCTCAGGCCAACTTTCTGCTGTAGCCAAGGGTTCAAAGTAATTCTTGAATGTGTTTCCTGGACAAGAATGTGGTCAGTGACCTGGAAACTACTAAAGAAACATAAAACTCAAAGATAGGACAGAGGTGAGTTCCTTGGCTTTATTTACCTTAGCAAGTTTGCAAGGCAACACTTTGGCCAGAGTTGGGCTTCCAGTGAGAGGTGGAAAGGCAGCCCTGTCCTGGATAATTCAGGTCAGAAGATTTTGTTGTGGACTGAAAATTGCCTCAGTTCTCTGTTTCATGTGGTCAGGGTCACTTGACCTGCCACAGTGCTGGCAGGGATGTTGGGGTTGGAGGTTTGTCTCTAAGCCTTATTATGCCTTAGGGACTGTCATTCAAAACTGCAGGCTAGCTCTGTGTGAAGTAGAACAGTGCCCTAATTCAAGGCCTATTCCTCTCTTTCTTTCTTTCTTTCTTTCTTTCTTTCTTTCTTTCTCTCTTTCTCTCTCTCTCTCTCTCTTCCAGTGGTTTCTAGTGCTTTCTTTCTTCTCCCTCCACTTCCTCCTCCTCCTTCTTCCTCTCCCTCCCCACCCCTTTTTCACTTAATTCAATAGAGAAATTCCCAGGTGGCTGATTCCCTTTGTAGTGCTAGTAGCCACCCATAGGTTTAGTGTCTGCAGTCTGAACCTCTGCCTTACTTTTTATCTACATCTGTATGTCTAGTCAGTCTGGGCAGTATGAGGCAGCTGTCTGAGACTAGTGTTGACTGTCAGCATGCTTTTGAGCCCAAGTTGTCAAACTTAGCACTCTAGAGAAAAGTTCGGAGATCCTAATTTAGGGGACTGAAAGAGACTAATTAGAATAAAGAGTAAAATCGTGTGTCCCTTGACAAAGCACCAAACAAGTGTTGTACCTCGGCCAAGCCTACTTTCTCCCCCTTTCCACCTATGCTGGCTTGGGGAAGTGAAGGTTAGTGTGAACTCATTTTTCTCCTGATGAATCACTGTGGGAAAGTCAGTTTAGCAGAATGTGTTGTCAATGTAGTTGAGACACAGTGGTTGGAGGACTGACATTGGGTTTGTTTTGTTTTTCAAGTGATTACAAATCCTAAGTGCAGATCAGTGGTGATATGGAGATAGTGTGTGCTTGGAAAACACACGAGTGAGCAAGACAGTAGACTGCTTATCATCCCGTAGTCACAGATTTCATTGTCTTTAGTTAAATAATTGGCAGATCTGGTTTTAGGAAATAAATCAAAGTGATTCTAATATAAGTATCTTGGGTAGCACTGTCCCCACAGAGACCAGCAAAGAAAATCTAAGTCAGTATGTTTTTTTTTAAAGGAGTTAAATTATTAACATCCCCTGTAGCTATTAGTACATGAAGGTAAGTCCACCCTCAAGGATAATATAAAAATTCCAGCACAGTGATTGACATGGTTTGGGAACATGGGATAAGTCTGAAACACATTCTTAAATACTACATTCAGAGTAAGAACCAGTTGCTAACCCTCACTTAACTCAGTTTCCTGGGACTTCCAGGAAGCTTCTCTGAATCTTCTTTGTAATGGGTCTGCACTAACTGAAGAGGAGTGGACTGTTGGAGTCTAAAGGTCTTCAGTATTAGAATTATCATTCTCAGCTTGCTGAGATTCAAAGGTGAATTAGCAAGTACATGCAGCATCCTGGTTGTGTGCTGCCACCTTCTCTTCTGCCAGAATCCTTTGCGTTTTTGTTTAATCGTGTTTATGGAGGGAAAGTGTAAAAGGCTACTACTGGGTAGCAGATGAAGGCCTGACAGAAGCTCAGTTCACCGCTCCAGCCGCATGCCATGAAATAAGATAGTTCTTCATAGAAAAGAGTGGTGGTTATCCAGACAAGATGTTGAAAATAGACTTATGCAAGATGTGTTACATAATTTCAAAGGCCCTAGATTAAGAATGGATAAGAATTACACAAAGACTTTGTCCTGTAGACTACATCTTTGTCACGGCAGCTGTTACAACTAATACAGATATATACAAAAGATCTTAAAACGCCTCTTTCTACTTCACTATTTACAAAAATCAGGCTTTGGCTTACCAAGATTTAAAGAAGTGATGATCCCAGTCCTCTTCTGCCTTTGTCAGCCTCCTTTTGGGGACACACTATGGCCTCCTTTGAGAGTTGTTCAGACAGAGGTGAAAGTGGGCTGTTGAATATGACATGTGTGCTAGACAAAGTCCTGTGCCAAAGGAAATCAGAAAGGATATAAATACATCAACCCTGGATGATAAGAGTTTTCCTTGTGGAAAAGTACTCAGCGAATTGTAACCCAGGTAGGACCCAACATCAGAGAACAGATCAAAGGTGGGAAAAGACAAGCACAGTCTCCCAGATGAGAGCGATGGTGAGGGCTGTGGAAATAGCCAGGCAAATAGCCCTGGGTGAACGAGAGCGCTTGAGAAGAACTGAGGCACTAAGTAAGGATCTGAGCATCTGAAGGACTCAAACTCGTCTAAAACCTAATGAGAAAACAATGAGCCAAGAAACCGGTTCCCTGGGGAACCCACAAACTATTCACTGTTAGATTAGGTGTTAGGTAAGTGAATGGAATTGGAAAACGTAGTGGCTTACTTTCAGTTATAGTCACTTACTGAACTGATCCTGTGAATGCTGTAAGAAGACTAGGAAGTAAATTATCAGAAGCTGCTCTCTATCTATCCCCAAACTAACAAGGCCATGTGAAGAGCACAGGAGAGCTGGAAACAGAATAACTCAAGAGGTTCTTGGGTTCCCCCTGTTTATATAAGAATGCTTTCAAAAACAACACCTTTCTAGGGAACTAGGGCCTGGAAACTCTGGCCACCCAAGCTAGCAACTTTCAGGTTCTCATGAGTTCAAGGGATGAAGTCCATAGATCACTGAAGACAAGAATAATCTTTTATAGATGCATAGGTGGGAGCCTAACAGGGAGAAAAAGAACTGGGGTGTTTGGATTAGACGAGGACAGGAGCCAGATGGTGGAGAAGCTGACATTTGTCGGGAAGGGGAGCTTCAGAGAGAGTAGAGAACGAGAAAAGGTATACTTTGGCTCTGTTCAGTATCTGAAAGAGACAGAAGAGAAGACACAGAGGAGGGTTAAGCTTTTCTGATTCAGGACTTAGGTGGACAACCCCAGCAGAGGGAGGCTCCTGAGGACAGGGTGAGTGGGCATGGATTCTGGGAAGGAGTACTGTATTATCTCACTAACGGGCTCATTATTTCTTTGTTCTCTTGAGCATGCTTTAAGGTAAATTCACCTTCCTGTGGGGTAGTCCCTTGGCTAGATAATGACCAGCTGAACTGGATTAGCTCTCCAGGGAGGAGGCAATAGTAGGTCTCCATTGAGAGCTTTTGGTTAGGAGGTTGCTGGTTTCCCTTAGGTTTCAATTCTACTGTGTACATATATATGTGACACACTTTCCCCAACAGAGTGTTGTCTGAAAAATAAAGTAACTACAAAAGCAAAGAACTGCTTATTGCATGAGCTGAACTCTCTAGATATGGTGTTCTGTAAGAAGGAATACTTTGGTAACAGACCTGCATTCCTCATTATAAAACTAGACTTGTGTGTTTGAACGCTTGGCCCATACGGAATGGCACGATTAGGAGGTGTGGCCTTGGAGTAGATGTGACCTTGTTGGGGTGTGTGTACACTGGACTAGAGCTCCTCAATTTGCAGTCAATACCCAGAGACTTTTTCCCTCTTCAGCACTAGGATTACAATTATGGGACACCATGCCTGTTTCATTTTGTTGGTTTGGGTTTCCAAGGCAGGGTTTCTCTGTATAGCCCTGGCTGTCCTGGAACTCACTCTGTAGACCAGGCTGGTCTCAAATTCACAGAGATCCACCTGCCTCTGCCTCCTAAGTGCTGGGATTAAAGGTGTGTGTGTCACCACTGCCTAGCTGCTATGCCCATTTTTAAAATATGGGTTCTAGGGATCAAATGCAGGTTCTCCTGCTTACAGGATAAACACATTTCTGGCACAGTCATCACCTCAGCCTTGTTTGTTTGTTTGGTTGGTTGTTGATTGGTTTTAATTTAGTTCTTCAGTTCTCCAGTATGGATGTCGTAGGTCATAATGACATCATGTTGCAATGTTAACAGGTTGGACACTCTGGCTAGGATGCCTACCTAGACACAGTGAGTCACACAGATCAATCCAATGCTGTTCTGATGGCCACCTATAGAGTAAAATAAATGCGGTGTTTTAGTTCTGCCCTTAAGTTTTACAATGAGGAATGCAGGACCACCTGTGTAGGGGTAGTACCACCCACAGTGGTCAGAGCCCTCCCACGTCAGTTATCAATCAAGATAGTACCCACAGACATGCTTAGAGACCAAGCTGATTGAGGCCATTCCTCAATGAGATTCTCTTTTCTCAGGCTACTCTAGTTAACTGCCAAACATCTTTCTTTCTTTTTTTTAAGGCTGGATTTATTTGTCACAATCAGTTGTATCATGTCTTAAAGGAAAGTGAGTGGGAATTAAGCTGGACTGTCAAAGCAATGAATGCAGCTTATTACATCATAAGTTCTCTACTAAATTCCTTAGAAACAAGTATTATCTATTCTTGAGGACCAGCCCTCCCCAGGATGAACCACAGAGGGTGCAAAGAAAATGACACACCTTTGTCTTGTAGCCAAGCATACTGGTAGGTCAGGAGAGTTTATATGACCTTGCACTTGCGATTTAGCAAATTGGTAAGAGGACCAGTGCCGAAGCCTGATCCCAGTACTGTCTTCTTATTATCCTGCTGGAATTCTAATGTCATCCTGAAACTCAATATGTCTGATGTTCTTCTTCCAATTCATGATGGGATATAGATGTTCGAAGTCAGGAGAACAGAAAACTGCCAATGTGGCTCATTGGGGGCATGCTTGTCTTGCACACATGAGGATCAGGGTTTCAGAGATGCCATCCTACAGCACTTTTAGGCAAGTGATATGGTGACAACAAGAGCCCATAGGAGAGCAAGGCAAGTGGAAGAGAAAACTAATTTTCTCATCCAGTGTACATCGCTGCCTACTTAACGTCCTTTGGTCATTATTCATCAACCTGAAGACATTGCATTCCCCCAGCTCTCGCTGTGAAGATCAGGATGGCAGTGACTTTGCAGCAATCCTCCTGCCTCTGCCTGCCAGCGTTCTGGTTCACAAGCAGGTCCTACTATGCACTTCTTACTCTCCCAAGGTCAACATGCAAATAGTTCCTACTCGCTCGTGTCTAGGCCAAGGGTAGGGTGTCCTTCTACCCACCCTCCTTGAAGTCAAGCCGAGCTCTGTGGTTCCTTTGTCCCCTGACATGGGAGAGGGAGAGGCTTCACTTCCCAGCAGAAGCTTTGTAAGCCAGTCTCTAACTTTCTTAGAGTCTGCTGTTGCTGTGCTGTGATCGAGCTAGAGGGTCAGGACAACAGTATGGACACCCCGGGATAATACCCTGAGCAGAGAAGTCTTCTAACTCATTTTGAACATGGAGCTGAGAGTGAGGAAAGAGATTTGTGTGGATTAAGCCATTGAAACACAGGAGCTGCTTGTTAGCATAAGCTAGCTTGTTCTGAATGATGTACCTCTCAGGTCTGTGCCTCCTGGGAACTCTTCCTCTTAATGAATAAGTCTGTCAAAATCACAAAGTTATTGTTGACCATCTTTCATCGCCCACCCTGAGGAGCATGTCTTCAAATATATCTAGAAACTGACCACTGCTCCAAGACCTTATTAGGTCAAGACAGCACCATCGGCTGTCAAATTCCTATAGTACTTGCCCAGACTTTGGTTTCTTATGGCCTCCTGACCACATAACAGTGAGGGAGGTCGCTCAGGACAGACTTCCTTTCTATTGCTCGTATCATTGTTCATATGCTGATGATGGTTTATCATTCTCCAAAGTGAGGTCTGAGGTTGCATGAGATCTATGCCTGCTGCCTCTCCAGCCTCATCCTCTCCCTTGTGGTCCCCCTCAGCATTGTTCATATCCCTGGTCCTGTCACTTATATCTGCGGTCTTTGTTAGTCTGTGGGCATACTAAGCTGAGCTGTTTCCACTTCCTGGGCTTGAAGCATTCTTCCTAGGACAGCTTGCTTTGTTTGCCATTTGCCATCAGCCCTCTGCTCAAAGGTCTTCTCCATGAAGCCTTCTGATCCTTCCCCATCAGCTAATCGCTCCTTAGCATTCATGCTACTTTGGAGTAATAAGACAAAATGTTACTATTACATCATAAGTTCTGTACTAAATTCCTCTTCCTGTTTTGTCTTATGTAGTATGAATTAGCATGTATATACATCTCTACAGATTTAAATAGAGATTATGCATTGGAAGAAAATAGCATTTATTGTGTCTTTTTCTGACTTATTTTATTGTGTCTTGAGTCTGACTTATTTTAATATAATGATTTCTTGTTTTATTTTCCTGAAAATTTCATTTTTTTATCAAAGAATAAAATTTCATTATGTATGTATCATACATTTTTTTGTCCTTTGAGTTGTTGATGGACAGCTAGACTGGTTGTATATCTCTTAAATCACTGATTAATTTCATTTACTTCAGCTTTCCTATGAAACAGAAACCATAATCATTCCTACAAAGGAGTAGAGAAACTATGGCTTAGCTCTATTAACATTTGCTTAAGGTTACAGAACTTGTTAGTTGGCAAAACTCCTATTTATCTGACTCTGACCCTTAAAATTATAATCTCGCTTGCTGTATAATTTTCTTTTCATTAGGAACATTTCAAATGGACATTAAAAATTTATTTTGGCAATGTTAGAAGTAAGTGTTTATATAACTCTGTGAGCAAATAAATTCAGATGGCATTATATAAATTAGAGTTTTAAGCTTGCTGGATGATGGTCCCTACAGGATGGAGACCAACAAGTTTGTGTCCACCTAGATACTGGTGTGACAAGGAGACAGGCTTCTGTAGATACAGGTGTGCAACAAGGGGACAGGCTTCTGTGGATACAGGTGTGTGACAAGGTGACAGGCTTCTGTGGATACAGGTGTGTGA
>NW_021604678.1:5375675-5433621 GCF_004785775.1 Grammomys surdaster
TGTGTGACAAGGGGACAGGCTTCTGTGGATACAGGTGTGTGACAAGGTGGCAGACTTCTGGCTCTGCTCTCTCATTTCTTTCTTATCTAACAGGAAAATGATGGGACAGATCACAAAACTGATTCATCATTATTGGCAAAAAACCAGTTTGTTTTGTGACAATAAGGAATTAAACAAGATTAAGAGCTAAAGTCTGATAGGCTGATTAGCTTCAAACCAAATGAATCTTGTTAATTCAGGAGGAGAAAAACAAGTCTCCAAAAGTCCACATGAGGAAGCCCGGTGGTTTTTAGCTGATTGCTCTCTTCATGTAGAGCCCTCAGTGTGTCCCAACACTGGTGTTTTCCTCAAGCATTTTTGTCTCCGTGAAGAAAATAAACAAACAAAACCAGCTGTGCCTTGATGAGGAGGTCAGTTGACTGTTAAACAGGTCCATTTTGTGTCATCGCAGTGATTCTAGTTTCGGCTGTCAGGCTCTCAGAGGACACTGACAGACTTTAGAGCAGCAGGAAGATGGGGAATCTTGTGAACCAAAAGCGTTCAAGTGACTCTCTCTAGAGGCAGAATTGTGGAAACCTACAACTTGATGGGAAATTAACTCTGTTGTGTGAGAAGGCAGGAATTGCTACCGGCAAGAAAATCAGAAAGAGGCTGATTTCAAGTCAATGCCAACAGTTTTCTAATCAACAAATATGTTCTTCATCCCTCATGGTTGTGGGAGACAACCAGTAGATAATACAACCACGCCCTTCACCAATCTGTGAGGGAAGTTTGTCGATTTGATTTGCTTAATTGTAATCACTGGCATTGCTCTGAATGAACATCAGCAGTAGCCAGAGGAAGAAGTGATTACATCTCTCTTTCAAGGTGGTCGGGGCACTTTATAGAAAGGGTAATTAAATATAATTTACAAATATAGTGAGAGTTTCTCTAGTTAATAAATGATACAAAATCATTTCTAACAGGAACCAGAAGGAAACTGAGCACATTGTGTAAGAATGGGAAGAGACTGAGCAAGGGGGTACTTTAAGTTAAGTTCCAGATGCAGCTTGATTCCTAAGGGTTCTATGGAGCATACGGTACACCCCAGAATTTGCTTGGCTTTTGTACCCACAACCCTACTGGGTGGTATGAGCTACCTTGATGGATGGAGGCTGAAAAATGGAAACCCCGTAGTGCAGCAGGTGCTGAAATTCTCTGGAAACTGTATGTTTAGGGTATGAGCTGTTGGCATCGTGACATGAAGAAGGAGCTTAGAGGATTGGTGCAGGGCATGGAAGGCCATACATGATGTCATCTGGGAGAAGCATTAACAGCACCATTCATGGGGGATACGAGAGAGACTCTTCCTTCAAAACAACTAATCAAACCTTTGCATGGGTAGAGCACTTACTTAGAGGGATTGATGCAGCTTCATAGGAACTCAAAGGATGGAGAGGACAAAAGCCGGAAAGAAGCCAACTAACTAGTGGGATTTAAAATCCCCCAGCACGCTAGCTCAAGGGAGGCAGCAGCCACATCCCAGTGGGGAGAAAGGCACTGTGATGCTCCAGGATAGGATATGGGTTCTGGAGTGCAATGTAGCATCCTCCTGGCCTGGGTGTTTTATAGGTGGAACATTATGGACTGTTACTGGTAGGTCTTTGGTGGAGCTTTACTTTTCCTTGTTTAAATATAAAGTCAGGAATCTGGTTGATTTCTGTCTGTCTGTCTCTCAATCTGTCTCTCTCTGTCTCTGTTTCTTGGTCTCTCTCTCTCTCTCTCTCTCTCTCTCTCTCTCTCTCTTTCTCTCTCCCTCCCTCCCTCCTCACTATGTAGCTCTGACTGACCTGGAACTCACTATTTAGACAAAGCTGACCTTGAGCTCACAGGGATTCTGCATCCCAAATGCATTTCTTAACTTACTAGAAAATCTGATGGCTTGACCACTTGAAATCCCAAAGGCCTCACTCAGTGAGGCACTTCATTCAACAAAGCAAACCTCTTAATCCTTGTCAAGTAGCACCACCACCTAATAACTAAGCATTAAAATATATGAGCCTAAGGGGCCATTCTTGTTCAAACCACCACATTATATAAAAAGTGTATTTATATAGTGGAGAAATTTGGTTGCTATTTTTCAATTTATCAAAAGTCTTATGTATCAAACAAGGAGTGTGTCTTAGTCAGGGTTTCTATTCCTGCACAAACATCATGACCAAGAAGCAAGTTGGAGAGGAAAGGGTTTATTCAGCTTACACTTCCACATTGCTGTTCATCACCAAAGGAAGTCAGGACTGGAAGTCAGGAAGCAGGAACTGATGCAGAGGCCATGGAGGGATGTTACTTACTGGCTTGCTTTCCTTGTCTTGCTCAGCTTGCTTTTTTATAGAACCCAGGATTACCAGCCCAGGGATGATACTACCCACAATGGGCCCTCCCACCCTTGATCACTAATTGATCCTTACAGCTGGATCTCATGGAGGCATCTCTTCAAGGGAGACTCCTTTCTCTGTGATAACTCCAGCTTGTGTCAAGTTGACACACAATACCAACCAGTACAGAGTGTGATTTCTGCCCCCTAGTCAAGGTCATCACTAAGGAGGTTTTAGCCATGAAGTTATAGAGTGAGGTTTGGTACAGAACTGTGGTTGGGGTAGGGGTTGGGTTCAGAGGAATAAGATTGACTGTGTGATATTACAGATGATGACACAAGCAACGGACCTGTATCCAGAGAATGGCTGTCAGGATGGGGAAAAGAGGGCAGGACCAAAAACATGGATAGTGAGAATGAACTCACATGGACGATATCACTGAATGTTGGGGGTGGGGGACTGGCCTTTCAGATGAAGGCCCCAGCAGCTTGGGGTGTCCCCTACTTTCTGCTGAGTCTTTCATGCTTCTCCTTAGGCTGGTTTGAGTTTCCTCTGAGCTGCTTCATTACCATCTACTCTCATCTCCTGATTCATCAAGATAATCGAGGATGGCAGAAATATATCAACTGAACCCCCATCTTCCCGCAACCCCCCCATCTCTTTTCCAGCTGGCTCTCGCATCTGCACCTAGCATGACTGCTTGCTAATGCCTTAGAGCGTAGAGTCTTCTGGGCCAAGGCTGAGGTCTCGTCCTGTGATCCTCTTCCTCTCTATTTGGGTCTTGTTCCTCTTTGCTCTACAGAACTTTATAGTTTCTGTAATGGATTTTTCTCTAATGAGGAGAAAGAAAAACACTAAATATATTCAATCCATTTTAGAGGTATGCTTTCAAAACGTATGAGTCTGAATTGCAATAGTTACATACTTTAAAAAAAGTTTAGACATTTTGTGCAAATGGGGAGGCCTGTAATGGGGTTTCTTTGATTCTGGTTCTGGCTTTAGAACTGTTGTGGAAAGTGTTAAGTGTTAAGTCTCCTGAGTCCACACAACACGCCCCCACCCTCCCCTGATAACTTTGATCTTTTACCTGAGACAATAAGTTGTCAGTGAAGAGCTCTGGGGTCTGAAGAAGAAGGAAGTGTTGGAAGGAGATCAGAGAGCAGGGCAGACACGGCTGAGGGGGTGGGAGGGACTCAGATGTGGAAACATGAAAGCGGGACTTGCTAGGCGGTGACTAATGATATGATAACTGTCTGCAAACACCGAGTGTGTGGGTTGGGAGTGCCAACAAGGCATTGCCTCACTCAGCACCGAGATACAATCTGAGAAGTAGCACGGCAGACAGAGACACAGACAGCATCCTGAGATACAAGGGCAGGAGGGGTAGGGGGGCAGACATTGAAAAGATTTTACAAAGCTTACTTCCTCTCTCAGGACAGCATCCACCAATCTGTCCACTCACCCACCTATTTACCACCCCTCCCCATTTTTTTCAATAAACTTTAAGCTACTTACACCTAAGAAAGTCTCTTTTTCTTGCTTTTCTTCATCTCCTAAATGACTTTCCTGAATCCTCTTCATTGTTTCTTTCCAGCAATGTTGACCTAAGAACTGATTGCCAAAGCACTAGCAAGTTACGGTGTAAGAGTGGAGTCTAACTCATGGTCAGGGAGGGTGGAGTGAAGGGATACACAACAGTCTTGACATTGTTCTCAAAGCTACTGTTGATGCTGGAGGCATACCATCCGAGAGAGTGAAGACAGTTCTGTACCACTACTGTGAACAACACCAAAATTGTGACTCCCCTCACGTCTTCTTTCTGTCTCCAGTTTGACAGAGTCACCCATCTTGTGATCATCTGCCTGAATATCTTCAGGTATACTCACTACAGATACCGAGAGCACTCCCTCTTCTCTGGAAACCAAATAGGATCAAACAGGGCTGAGTTGGGAGCTGAGAAGAAGCCTGAAGAAGAGTTCTAGAAGGCTTAGTCAGCTGTGGAGCCATGGGGGCTGAAGGCAGAAAACCATCATGTTGATTAGGGGATAATGGAGAGAGGGTGAGTGAGCCTGTGGCTCTGCACTTGCTCCCACGGTGCCAAGAGATGATTGGACATCCCCCAGTCCAGTCCCAGAACCCAAAGCATCTTCACCAGAATGGATTCAGAACCATCAACCCTCTGATGTGAAAGGGCCTTCACTGCCCTCTTGTGGTAAACACAGGACCAGCACAGGAGCACCTGATGAGACTTATTCTAAGTAGTAGGAGGCAGGAAGACATTATATTAGAAAGCAACTGCTCAAGTTAAAGGCCTTAATTTAATTGGAGGGCCACCAGGGTTTGGAACTATTTTGAGCGCTTTCTGTTTTTATGAGTTCTCAACTAGTCCTCTACTGGTTTCCACTTTTTTGTCTTATAGACAACAAGAGGGACATCTTTGGTGAAATGCTGCCATCTTGTGGAAACTGTGAGAAGAACCACGGTATTGCCCGCTTTCTGAGAAGCCAGGACCTTTGAAGTCAGAATTCATTCTTAGGAAAAACCATGACTCCAGTCCAACGAACCGTTGGCATTAATATCTTCCTTTTGTAGAGACAAGGAATATGTTACTTTAGAGTTATAGTCTGTGTGAATGTATACATTTCTCAGCCTCACCTACACGAGCAACACATAGGCACATGTGCGCACACACTTCTTGCCAAAGCTTCTTGTACTTCTCCATCCCTTCAAGAGAAAAAAAGGATGTCCAGCACACTTGAATTCACACCAAGTATCTATTAGTGCTGGTCATTTCAACAATACCGATTCATAGTCTTCCCCTCCTCTCTGCCCCCACCGCCAGCAAATTACTTGGTTCTCCCCCAGCTTTCCCCATCACTCATCCCATCACTCCAGCCCATCACTCCAGCAGGCAGCCCCAGCAACCCGCCAGTCAAGCCGACAGAGAAGCAAGTAGACCAGAGAAGCAGGTAGGCGAGCTTCAGAGCTTTATCTCCTCTTCTGCAATCCATCCTCTACTCTCGTCCCAGCTCCCTAACAGACGACCTGTTGTAGCCTCTCCTCACTCCCTGCCCTCATTCCCAGAGGACTAAACAGATTCTAGCAGGCAGTACTGCTCTCTTCCCTTCTGTGAACCTTCTCATATCCTGCCTCCCAGTCCCTCCCCATTCCTCAGTGTCTGATCCCAATATCTAGAAATACATTTTACCCAGAAGCCCTAGTGGTCAAACTTTGCAGGAACCTAGAAGAATTAACTACTAGATATTACACAGTCAGTATACCCTTCTAAAAACCAGAGAGGGCGACAGAAACCAATGAATAAAACCTATCCAACATGATAAAAGCAGATTTAAACATCTAGAATTACAATCTTCGAAAACCCCGAGGCCTAGATTTCAGCACGATAAATAACAGCTGGGACAATGTGTCTCCACCAGAGTCCAGAAACTTGCACACTCTTCTTCCAGAAGAATCTAAAACATCTCGAACAGAACGGATTCAGAGCCATCAGCTCTCTGCAAAAGATATTCCAAGCAAATGGACTTAAGAAGCAAGCTAGTGTGGCCATTGTAATAGCTAACAAAATAGTCTTCAAACCAAAATAATTAGAAAGCAATAGGACACTACATATTTACCAAAGGAAAATTCACCAAGAGGACATTGCAATTCTTATCATCCATGAAGCAAACTCAAAGGCACCCAAGTTCATAAAAGGATAAAATAAAGGTTAAATCACATATTGACCCTCCCACACTGATAGTGGGAGACTGCAGTGCCCAACTCCTGCCAATAGACAATGAAGGCCTGAGCATGGCAAACATGGTGTGGCGCTGGCAGGTTTTGCCTTTTCTCCTTTCCTCTCCAGTGTTAAACCTTCAAATAACATTCCTGAAGCTAGCCTCTGAGGACCATTCCCTTATTTGGTCATTGACCCGTTCCTGAGACTGATCACCAAGACCCCACTATCAAAGCACCAAGGCCCAGCAATCAAAATTCATTCTTCGGCTACACTGCCTAACCTATCCATTCAGGACTTACAGACTCATCCTAGCACAGACTTCCTCCTTTTTTTCTGCTTAAAAACACACTCCAGAAAAACACTGGCTTCTATCTTTCTCTGATTCAGAGGCAATATCCTCCTTGCTCCCCGAGTCTTGTCCCATCCACAGCTTGTGCCTCCAGAGTAATCATCTTTGTGCTGAGAACATGGTGTCTGGGTGTGTTCTGTACAGACTGCAAGAGGCCCCCTTACAGACAGACAAAAACTAAACAAAGAAATATTGGAGCTAACAGACATTTTAAACCAAGCAGACTTAACAGGTACTTGCAGAACGTTTTACCCAAACACAAAAGAATATACCTTCTTTTCTACATTTCATGGAAGTTTCTCCAAAATTAACCCCATACCCAGACACAAAGCAAGTCTCAGCAGGCAGGAGAAAATGGAAAGAACACCACCAAGCTGAATATCAACAACAGCAAGGTTTCCAACTCACGCAAATGGAGTAAGCCCGAGGAGCAAGCAAGCAGCAGCACCCCTCCATGGCTTCTGCATCCCTGCTCCTTGCTGCTAAGGTTGTAGTCTACCATGTCCAGACATCTGTCCTACGTTCGGCATAAAATGGAGGACTCCCTTTTCTTATCGAGGCTTCCTCTTCTTTGCCTGATCTGGGGAGCACAAAACCCACACTCTATTGACATGGGGAAATTCCAAGTTCAACTTCCTGGAATGCCTCTCCATGGAGATGAGACATCACCAAGAGCTAGCCTCAGCCAATGAAACTTCACCCCAAGAAGAACCCTTTCCCACTCTTCAAGGTTGAAGGTATATATGGTTCATATCTATCTATCTATCTACCTACCTATCTATCTATCTATAGCCCTAGTTCACCCCAATAATGTGTATTCATATAAACTCACCATGAATAAAGGTATGTGCACAAGCTAAGATTGTCTCAGAGAGCTGCTTCATTGAAGACCCTTGGAGAAGGCTTTCCCCTCTGCTCACACCTTCACTCCCAGCCAGACTGGAATCCTGCAGACCCCACCCATTCAGAACTCCCCTTCATCCTTCCAGACTGGTGTGCAGCAGCATCTGAATACCCTGAGAGGGAAGAAATAGAAGACATGGAGCCACAGCTGGACCCCAACACAAATACCACCTGAATACAACACTGCATCAGCTCCTGGCTCCAGGTTCTTAGAGTTTGAGTTCCTGTTCTGGCTTCCTTCCATGATGGATTGCAATGTGGAAGTGTGAGCCAATGAAACCCTGTCCTTCCCAACTTGCTTTTTGTTCACTGCAACAATAAAACCCTAATAAGACAGCACTCTACCAAAGGGGAAAAGCAAACACCAACCCAGCTACAAAGCTTGTGATCTGTAGTCGTGTCCTGCCTGTAAGATACGCTGGTGCAATGGTGGAACAAAGCTGGGTGACCAGGAGTCTGAGACTAGAAATCCTATGCTAAAACCAAATACTACTGATTTACTAAAAGAACATAGCAGCCAGGACAGTGATGGTGCACACCCTTAATCCCAGCACTCAGGAAGTAGAGGCTCTGTGAGTAAGAGGTCAGCTTGGTCTACAAAGCAAGTTCCAGGATGGTCAGGGTTACACAGAGAAACACTGGCTGGAAAAGCAACCAACCAAACAACAGAACTACAACAATAAAATGATCCCTAATGACATTCTGCTGGACTTATCGATCAGTGACCGCCATCAACAGAGAAGCTTCCTCCTGCAGCACATGGGAACAAACACAGAGATCCACAGGAAACATGCAGAGGCGGAAGACCTTGGAACATTTGGTCCTAAATGGAATGTTTCCATCAAAATCCTCTCAGGGTTGAAAGAAGTCCTAGAGCTGGAAAAAGAAGCAGACGCATGTCCTTATCCCTAACCCAGAGGCTATCTCCAATTCATAGTCACTTGCAAGTGAAAATTTTGGTTTTCTCCAAGGGTGTCTCACTGGGGAAACAGACTACTTTCAGGGTAGTTCACATCCCCAGAAGTAGATGCCTACATAAAAGAGCTCAATAGCATCATGGGAGGTTCTTTGTCTCATAATATGAGGCTCTTCCATCCCCCCTTTATCTTATATTTTATTAAAAATGTTTTTTCTTTATTCATTTATGTAGTCATTTATTTTCTCTCGTTTTAACCCTACAGGTCCTTTCCACATAGATTGCCTCAGGCTTGTGTTTTTACAGGATTCTTGAGTGTGCAAACAAGTGGGCCTTATGTCTGCGTCTATCTCTTGTGCTCTTTCTTGGGCTCTTTTCCTTTTGTCTTGGTTATGTCCTATTCTGACTTGTTAGCTTTTATCTTATTACATTACATCGTATTTTGTCATTATCCCTTAGAGTCCTGTTTGTTTTCTAATGAGCGACCGAAAGGTGTTGGATCTGGACGGGAGGGGAGGTGGTGAGGAAGTGGGAAATGTAGAGAAAGGGGAATCTAAAATATGTTTTTGAGGGGAGCTATTTTTAATAAAATAAATAAAGGAAAACAAAACAAATAAAACCAAAAATATTGGTTCATGAATAAAGGGGTATAAAGTACATTTTCACTACAGAATATAACATTATGACTTTAAAACCTCATTTTTTGGTCCATTTCCATTGTTTGCTTTTTAATTTGTAATTCAGAAATTCAAATTGAAGATGTATTTCACTCGATTCCCACTTGAAGCCACCCCTCCTGTCCCCACAGACTTCACTGAAAAGACATTCTCTCCTTCATACAAAGACACATGTTGAGTTCAGTGGAGTCTGTAAAATAGGCAAATTTCCAAGATTTCCAGAAAGAGCCCAAGAACATAGTCCAAATCTTATCTGTTTACAGATATGGGCCTCTAGTTACGATATATTTCTTGTACTTCCTTACAGTGAACGCTGAAGAGGCGAAAACAGATAAACTGGGAAAATATTAGGTGACATACTCTTCTAAAATATGAATAAGAAGCAAAGCTGCTGGCTTTTGTTTTCAAAGTCAACAGATGACAACATATTTTTCAGAAAGTGGGGATTCCTCTATAGCCAGAGTACTCCAAAGACTTCGTTCATTTCCTGAAGGGTCAGAGTGACCCACTTTAATTGCTAGGCCACTAAAGATAAACTCAGATTCTCAAACTGGCTTCACAGCGTGGAGGAGAGGGCCTATCCATGTTCTCCTTAGACCCAACTCTGTCAACTACACACAGGCATGTTCCTATGCAGCAGTCTCTAACGATCTCACCGACTGTGCAAGGTCATTATTATTTCTCTGTTCACAGACAAGAGTCAAAGGACTACTGAGGTCAAATACAGCCAAGGCTGATTGAGCTAGATCCAAAATGTCCTAGCTGCTCCCTCCTGCGGCAACTGTCTTGCTTGGCTTTGCTAGCAGCTCTCTGGCTCCTTTGTCTTATTCTTCTGCTGCCCCTTCCTCACCAGTCAGGCTTAGCCTTGGTTCAAGTATGCCCTTTAAATGCGTTTTAAATGAGGAATGGATTTTTACCAATGTTTAGAATTTGGAATGATTCATGTAAAGGTTTGGACTTCAAACTGATTTTGAAAAATCAGGATTCAGTAACGCCCAAGCTATAGGCACTGTCCATAAATGAAGGCTGTACTGAGCAGATAAATAGTCTTCCACAGTCTGCTGCAGCACCCCACCCCTGCTTTCTTTTTCTTTCCTCCCACTCTGAGGTGGTTTGAATATGTTTGGACTAGGGAGTGGCACTATTAGGAAGTGTGGCCTTGTTGGAGTAGGTGTGTCACTGTGGGTGTGGGCTTTAAGACCTTCATCCTAGCTGCCTGGAAGTCAGTCTTCTGCTAGCATCCTTCAGATGAAGATGTAGAACACTCAGCTCCTCCTGTACCATGCCTGCCTGGATGCTGCCCTGCTCCCACCTTGATGATAATGAACTGAACCTCTGAACCTGTAAGCCAGCTCCAATTAAATGTTGTCCTTGTAAGAGTTGCCTTGGTCATGGTGTCTGTTCACAGTAGTAAAGCCCTAACTAAGACACCCTCCCTCTGTACACACAGTGAACCATTGCTGTGTCTTCCTGTCCTAGGACGAGCAACTTTTATATCTATTTCATTTCTTTGTTTTCTTTTCTTTTAAGAAAGTTTTATTAGTTTTACTTAGTCTCTCTGTGTGGCACAAGCTCATGTGTGCCTACGCAGAGGCAGGAGGAGGACGTCAGGCACTCTGCTCTGTAACTCTAGCCTTATGCTTTGAGGAAGCATCTCTTAGTGAACCTGGAGCTCAATATTTCTGCTACATTGGTTGCCCAGAGGGCTTCTGGGATCTGCCTACTCTGCCCGACCCTCACCCCCCAGCACGATGGTTAAAGACATTTATCACCACGTGCAGCTTTTATGTGGGTGCTTAGACCCTAACTCAGATTCTCATGCATGTACAGCAAAGGTTCTAGCACACACATTCTCTCTGTGTCTCTATGTCTGTCTCTGTCTGTCTGTCTGTCTGTCTGTCTGTCTCTCTGCATATTCTTTCCTCTTAAAAGAATATTAATATTTTTATTTTATGCATATGAGTACATGTATGCTTGCGTATGTGTATCATATGCTTGCATGTATGTGTACCATGTAGATGCCTGGTACTAAGACCAGAAGAGGCCATTGGATTCCCTGGAGATGGAGTTATAGACAATTGTGACCACCGTGGTGCCTTAGTTAGGGTTTCTATTACTTCAGTGAAACACCATGACCAAAGAGCAAGTTGGGGAGGAAAGGGTTTATTTGGCTTACACTTCCATATTTCTGTTCATCGCTAAAGGAAACTAGGACTGGAACTCAGGCAGGGTAAGAACTTGGAAGCAGGAGCTGATGCAGAAGCCATGGAAGGGTGCTGCTTACTGGCTTGCTTCCCATGGATTGCTCAGCCTGCTCTCTTATACAACCCAGGTGTAGAAGAAACAATCTCTGTGTCCTGTATGGAGATATCACCTGTCAATAAAAAGCTGATGACCTATTAGCTGAGGCAGGAAATAGAAGGTGGGAGTTCTAGCAGGGAGAGAGGAACTCTGGGATAGAGTCAGGTATGGGATGAAATTCGCTCCAAACTCTGAAGAGAAAGACATGTAAACTGAGGAAAGGTAACCAGCCATGTGACTCACTGTGACTCATTGAATAGAATAAATGGATTATTTCAGCTACAAGCTAGTTGGGGAAGGAGTCAAAGCTTGTTCTTGTAGCCTAGGCATTTATTCATAAATACTAAGTCTCAGAATTGTTATTACCGGAATTGGGGTGCAGGTGAAAACTCCTGAAGTTACAGTAAGGTACCACCCACCAAGGGCTGGGCCCACCTCCATTGAAGACTAATAGAGAAAATGCCCCACAGCTGGATCTCATGGAGCCTCAACTGAGCCTCGTTCCTCTCCGAAAACTAGTTTGTGTCAAGATGACAAAGAACCAACAGATACACATAGGGTGCTGGGAACTGAACTGGGATCCTCTCCAAGAGCAGCCAGTCCTCTTAACCAGTGAGCCAGTCTCTCCAGCTGTCAGCTTCCTTACTTTGTCTCTTCTTGCAGTTGTTTCTTCCTCTCTTTCCTCTCTCCTGGTATCCTGGTACAGAAGCAATTAACAGACCATGTAGGCTCTGCCTTCTCTCACTAGCTGAGCACATAGGCTCAGAATATACCCACCTGACTCCAGGCCCAGTCAGTTATTGTTGTTTTGTTGTTGGTGGTGATGTGCCTCCTCACTGCCTCCTCTTCCTCCTCCTCCTCCTCCTCCTGCTCTTCTTCCTTCTCTTCCTCCTCCTCTTCCTCCTCCTTTTATTTCTCTTAAGGAAAAAACAGATTGGCTGAAACATCTGCTTGTTACATAAAGCTAATTTTATCCTGTGCTTGCTGTCCCCACAAAGAAATAAAGCACAATCGTGGTGCTGGAGGAACTGAAAGACAGCCACCGTCCTGACATGCTCAGATGTACAGGTGCTGTGGCTCTGAGGTTGCAGCAGGCCCTCCCTGGGAG
Source organism: Grammomys surdaster (assembly GCF_004785775.1). NCBI lineage: Eukaryota > Metazoa > Chordata > Mammalia > Rodentia > Muridae > Grammomys > Grammomys surdaster. The sequence goes on from NW_021604678.1 coordinate 5,388,023, forward strand.
TATGATTCCTTGAGTTTTCAAGGAAATGAGTTTTCAAGTTTGCTGAGTTAAGTTTTGATTAGCTGCTCCATTTGTGGGCACTGTGAAAGGACCCACAAAACCTTTGCAAGGTCTCAGCACAAGGCACCCCAAGACCAAGTTCTCAGCTCAAATGAGATTTATTTGCCCCAGAGGGACAAAGGTCAGGGAATAAGGACAAAGAAATAGAAGATAAGGGAGAAGGCAGAAAACAGCAGTGGAGATCGGGAAGGGATGTTTGTCAGGAGGGACAGAGGATTGCCTCTGGATAGAGGCAAATGGTGGTTTGTAAAGATACAAGGGGAGCCCCTGTGTTAGGATGGGGTGTTTAGTTTTAATTGGGCATGTTAATTAGATGAGCCAAAGGGGACTTTTGATTGCTGAACATTAATACTTTGATAGATGGACCTTGGAAATCAGCCTCAGAAGAAGCAAGGGGACCAATAAGGTGTGGTCCTTGGTGGCTAGCTTTATGACTGTAATCTAATGGCTTTTAGCAGGTCAGAGGGACAACAGGAGAAGGGCAAGGCCTGCCAGAGCCACGTCTGACATGGTTGGACAGGCTACTGAACTTCACACTGTATTTAGTCACTTTTTCTCTGATCTCAATTTGCAGAGAAGGCAAGGGCAGTCCTTAGATGCAGTTTCCAAGGGTCCCCTCCCATGAGTACTAAAGTGCCTTTGCTAATGTCTGAAGGATCAACCTCATACTCCATTTAGTAGTCTTAAGAGGAAAAGGGCAAGTCTAGAATGGAGGGGTGGGACACAGATAGAATCCCACAAGGCCTTCCAGCAGTAGCTGCATTCCCTGGTTACTTCCAACAGGGACTCTTGGCAATAACCCTCTTGATTACCTATGTCTGGCATCAGTCTGCAAGTACTTTGTGATCTTGACCTTCCTGGGCAGAATGAGCATGAAGTCAAACACAAAGAGATGGTGCAGTTTGGAGGTGACTTATCCTCCAAGGCTTTGTGGTATTTCAAGCTTGGTCCCTAGTGTGGGCAATGTTAAAGCAAGTGGGACACTTAGAGAAGGGTAAATGTGACGTGACTAGGTCATTTAGGGTCTGTCTTTGGGATGGATTGATGTAGTTCTCAGGGGCTCTGATTAGACCTCATAAGAGAGCATTCGCACCTTGGGCTTCCTGCCCTGCCCTGTGTGCTGTCCTTCTCAAACATCCTTGCACCAGGGTGCCATGAGTCATAATGTGATTCAGCTCCCAGCAGGGGAAAACGACGGGGCAACCCTCTCTTGCATCTCTGACTTATAAAACTGTGAGCACTTTCCATCTGAAACTGTAAACTCTATCCATCTATAAGTGAGCCAGCTCCAAGGACAGCGACAGAGGAATGAAAGACAGCCTTCCACAGAGGTAGAGGTGGGAAGAGAAAATCTTGGTATCGTGGCTTCTTCAAGCTCATCTTAAGCCTTCTTTTACTTAAGGACACAACTTGAATGTTGACTTTCTATCCAATAAAAGGCACCTCTCAGCTATTCTTGAGCCTGATTCTGCTTTTAATGCCTTTGATCAAGGATACAAAGCTGGTAAGCAGTGCATCCAGGAATCACACTGGCTCAGAGGAGATTCCCAGAAGATCTACCATCTGCCTGCTCTGTTCTATCTATTGATGGACCATTGCTCACTGTGAAATCAGGCATTTTCAGATGGCCTTAAACGCCCCTTAAGAATTCATCTAAAATTTGGGAGTTTTGATTTTTAAAATTTCTGTTTTTAATGTCGGATTAATTTATTTTATTCTGTGTGTATTTTGTATGTGCATGCATATATGTGCAACTTGTGCGTGCTTCATGTTCAAAGATGTCAGAAGAAGACATCAGAAGAACCCCTGGAACTGGAGTTATAGATGATTGCAAACCACCGTCTCAGTGCTGGGATTCGAACTCAGGTTCCTTGTAAGAGGAACAAGGACTTCTAATGACTGAGCAATCTCTCTGGCCTAGGAAATGTACAAGCAATGTGTCCTTGGATGATGGATGATGGACAGTGAGCAGGGTTCCCTTAGTTCTTTCTCTTATTCATATGCAAGGTCATTGCACAATATATTGTCTCATCTTTGGAAAAATTATCTGCTTACTTATAGAAAACGTCTCCTGAATGTATATAGCACACTATAGTTGACACTTTCACTGTCAAATAAAGGACAAAGAAGTTAATGCTGAAGACATTATGCCCATTTGACAGATATGCAACTTGAGGCTTGAGGAGCTAATTAATCTCACAAAGCCAAGAATCTATTAAAGTCTGGCATTTAAAACAGGTCGATTTGACTCCAAAGGCTACATTCCCATTACCTCTGGCTTGGTACAAAAGTAATCAGAATCTGGTTCCTTTATCTAAGGAGATTTCAGTCAGGACAGTTGTTATCATGCAGAGTAACTTCAACCTGAGGAATAGTCTGTAAATTCTTCATACTTGACAAAAGCATAAGGCTGTTGGACGGCGTTTCTCAACCTGTGGGTCTTGATTCCAAGAACCTTTGGAAAACACAGATATTTACAGGATTCATAGCAATAGCAAAATTACAACTATGAAATAGCAATGAAAATAAGTTTATGGCTGGGATCACCACAACGTAAGGAACCTTTTTAAAGGTTTGCAGCGTTAGGAAGATTGACAACCACCGCTTTGGGAGAACATTGTTAGGTTTGGGTTCCTGTCATCAGCGATGCTGTTACCACAGTGACCATTTGGACCGCTCTCAATTCTGAACTGAGAAGACAGTACATACTGGTGTCAAAGGTATTCGGGGAACTTTAATCTTTCTAACGTCTCTGAGTGATGGGTACTAACATAACTCCTCAGTTCCGCACCCTCCTCTCAAACTCTGGGTTGCGACTTAGCCTTCTCTGTGTCCAGTGGCAGAGCCTACTCCTTGTGGCATCTGTGTTCTTCAAGGTTGTACTGCCAGCTAAGGGCAAGTGGACACTTCAAGTGTGGGAATGAGCCTTGTGTGAGAAATCCCCCTGCAGTGTCCTGAGGGACTCCAACGATCACACTTAGCAAGGTTTAAACTCCAGGCCAAATGCCAGACGTGTATTCTCTGAAGCTACACGAAAGAAATACTACTTCATCTAGAGACAGGCTCTTGCCCAACCAAAACAAAACAATTTATAGTTGTGTTACATATCCCACTTGTAACGTTCGATGGAGGTCTCCTATGCTCAGCGTGCGGCCTCGTGACCACTGTCGCTGTCAGGGTCCATTCTGTCAGATGGGTCATTCCCAGGGGTCTTAGCTGCCTGGAAGGCTGCTCAGGAAGGAACACCTGTGGTCCCACATTGGCGATTAAGAAGCACTTGTTCAGGTTGTAAAGGCTGCCAGATGTCTGCATTTCAGGAATGAGATCTGGCCGTGTGGAGGGAAGGGACCCCCTGGCTTGCATCACATTCCTTCAGGCCTAATCTTCTCATTAAGCAAAGTGGAAACAGCTTTCCTGCCACCCAGAGCCAACTGGGTGTGCAAAGCCGTACAAGTTGCTGCACATCTGCCTTTGTAACGGTGCACCCCGGTCCCCAGGCAGAGTTCCAGGACTTTCCCAAGTGGGTAACTTTTGAACCACAGATCTTCAACAGAAAGGTGAAAAAAACCCTATTGTGTACACGCAACCAGGTGAAGTCACAAACTGCAGTCACAACTTGATTAATCTTAGAAAATTATTTCCTTTGTTCCGCTGAACCGACGCGACTCCATGAACGAGGCTTTCACGGCAAGCGAGCGGCTCTGGAAGGCTGCAGGGACGTCTCTTAGCCTTCAAGTGTAGCCCAGACATATAGCCTCTCTCTGACCTTCCTCTGGGAGAGAAGGCGACTTGAAACTGATTTCACAAGCATGGTAACTGAATGTTTCAAACCTGTGCCAGGAAACTTCGAGCCCTGATTGTGGTCTGTGAACTGAATACTTTCTTGTTTTTAACATTTAAATTAAATGTATTTATAAAACATATACAAAAGAATATAAAACTTGTACATATTTATGTACACATTATGTTTCTATATACATAATGTACATTGTATAATGTCTAAGCCAAATTAGACTTGTCTATCCTCTCAAAAGAAATTTTTATCGTCTCTTCGTGGTGAAACATTTGAATTCCGTTCTTGCAGCTGTCTGGAATACATATTATTGTCAGGCACATCACCGCCGGGTGTAGCTGCAGAGCAGAATTTCTGCTTCATGTTTAACTTAGCGCTCACTGGCTGACACTTCTCCAGCCTTCCTCCTCGTCTCCTCTCTACAGCCGCCAGCAGGACCAGCATCTTTGTCTCCCCGTCTACGAGGGCAGCAGTTTCAGGTTATCCATGCTGATGAGATCAGCTGGTACCAGTCTGTGGCTGCACTACTTCGCTGAACACAGTGACCTCTGATTCCATGCACAGTGTCACAAATGATAGGATTTCATTCTCTTTCCTTCTTTCTCTTTGGCCAAATAATATCTAATAGCATATGTGTTCTGCCTTTTACTATAATCCAGTCACAATCATTTTGGTGGACCTATGCTTTGTTTCTTGGCTACTATGGATACTGCTGCAGTAAAAATGGGTATGAGGCTACCCCTTGGATGTGCTGATTGTGTTTTTATTGGCTCTGTCTCTAGTAATGAGATTGATGGGTCATATGGGATTTTTATTTTTGAGAAATCTCCATATTGTTTCCCATAATGCTTATGCTGTAATCAAAATTAAGGCTCACAATCTGTGCCCCAAGTCGAGTCTGGCTCCTCATCTTCAATAATCCAGTTAAAAAGGGCAAATTAAAAGTAAAAGCAGAACAAGCAAACAAACAAACAAACAAAAACAAGGCATTTATTGAATATGGGTGTGTGGTCACACTGGGAAGCGGAACAGAGATGCTGTCCTGGAGCCCTGAAGTGAGATCAAGTTTAAGTAGACAGCCAAAGATACGTACATCTACTCAGTACAGCACTCACAGCCAAAGATACGTAGATCTACTCAGCACAGCACTCACAGCCAAAGATACGTACATCTACTCAGCACTCAGTCACGGTGTGACTGCCCACTACTGATCTACCACTGCCTGGATTTCAGTCCTGTAAGGTGGTCTGACAAGCTGTCAGACCTGTGGGAAATCTTTCTGGAAGGCCAGATCTCCCTCTGGCTTTTTCCTTCCTCCAGCATGAAGTTTCTGGGGAAGTTCCCATTTCTTTGGGGTTCATTGCTTCAATGCTCTCATAGTGAGATCGAAAGACATAAGATCCCTTTAGAACATCTTCATTTCCAGCAGGTTGGTTGTCGCAGCAACGGGCATTCCCAGGAGTGTGTGTGACGTCACTGTTCTCTGTCTTGTTCGAGTTGGTTGCCTTTTCAATAATAGCCTGTCTCCCTTGAGTGAGGAGACAGCTTACTTTGATTTTAATTTTCCTAATGGTTTGTGATCTACAATGTTTTCTAATGATGTCATGATACCTCCTATTTATATGTATCCTTCTGAAAACAGTTCGTTTACGTTTATTGGTCTACCGTGACAGACTGGGCTTGGGACAGGGAGCAAGGGACTCTACTCAGCACTGGGCTTCACAGTAGTGGGCCTGTACCAGATCTCAACTCAAAGGCATGGAATTGTGGCCTTAATTTCTTCTATACCTCAAAATGAGAGTTGTCTCCCTCCTCACTGAACTGCTTGCAGTCTGGAAGGACTAACGCAGGCAACTCTTACTGTCTTGCCTTTTCAAATTGTCATCCTGTGTTATTTTTACTAGATCAGACACTGGAGCTCAGACATGTTTTCCTCAGCTTTATGAAGATGTTTTCACTCCTGAATAACTGTTGAGGTTGGTGTCTACTGGGAGCTCATCCTTGGAGACTCTTCTGGAAAGTCTTAGTGGTATTCATCTCCCACATTACTGACCTCAGACAGCCTACTCAGGCCTATCAAAGTCTGAATGTCACCTAATATTTGTGTGGAAGTTTCCTGACACCAAAGAGATATCCATCTCCCAAGTCATCTCTGACAAGATCCCTTCTCCTGCCCGACTCAGGTCTCCCTTGAGTCTCTTCTTCCTTTGGAGATAGTGTATGAGGTAATTCTGGAGTGGGAGACTCCAACTGAGCTCTCCAGTTTGGACTCTTCTAAAGACTAAAAACATTGTCATTTAAAACTTTTCTCAGTGCTTTCTGCCCCATGTTCATGGAAAGACTGGAGATACCTCTGGGGAAGACGTGCCTTATTATTTTCCTGGACAGACTTGAAATGAAAGAGGGATACTTTTATGGCTTTTTGTAAAAACTATCCATCATTGTTCTTAGGGAACAAAAAAGCTAGAGGCAGGGAAGCAAACAAAACTGAGAAATTAAATACTTTGTAGCTATTGGAGGTGGGATTATCAACCTCTGATTTTACTGTTACCATTAACACTGAGAAGTGTCCAGTAGGTAGTAAGCACTCAGCACTGCTGAATGACTACCCTGTTGTAAGTACTCAGTACTGCTGAATGAATGACTACCCTGTTGTAAGTACTCAGAACTATTGAATGAATGACTACCCTATTGTAGGTACTCAGAACTATTGAATGAATGACTACCCTGTTGTAGGCTCTCAGCACTGCTGAATGACTACCCTGTTGTAGGTACTCAGCACTGCTGAATGACTACCCTGTTGTAGGCTCTCAGCACTGCTGAATGACTTACCCTCTTGCTACTTCTCTAGCAATAGGGTCCTGTTGAAAATACTTCTGTTCTAGATTGGAAAGGTTTCACTTTGTGTACTGGGAGGAGCTGACCTTCTCTTAGCATGTATGATGTTTTAACTACAACTCATGTAAAGAAATCTTTAAAAATACCTCAGGGAATACAATTCTCTCTCATACATATAAACCTATGGATAATATATATAATATCTATAAGTATATATTGTAGATAATATATAAACATATATTATATTTAAATATATAATATCTAGATATATATTAGATATAGTATCTAAATAAATAAACATACATGTTTTATATAATATATACTATTTTATATCATATAATATTATATATATTTAATTTTATGTGTGTGGGTGTTTCGCCTGCACCTATACCTGTGTATCATGTGTGTGTTTTGTGCCTGAGGATGGCAGAAAAGAGCACTGGATCCTCAGGAACTACAGTTACAAATGATTATGGGCCTCCATGTGGGTGCTGGGAATCAAACCCTGGTTGTCTGCAGGAGTAGCCACTGGTCTTGGTGGTTGGGATACTCCTGAGCCCTTCTGCAGGGTTTTGAGCTTAGTGATAGGGTATCTGCTTAGTGTTCATGAGGCCCTGGTTTAAATTCACAACACCAGAAAAATGAAAGAAACTACACCTGAGCAAAACCAGCCTGAGGATCTCACTGTGAGATGTTTTTGATAATTATCTTGGAAAGAGAAAACTTAAGGGAAGATCAGTTACTACCTCCATACATTTTGTAGCCTCTTCCCACTTGAAAACTGTGTTTTTGTTTCTTGAAATATATTCATTAGAAACAATTCTATCTCACTGTGGTAATTGCTCTGGATATTTCTGCTGAGACATTACTGGGCAGTCTAGTCTGGCTTATACTGCCTTTGCTTGCTGATGGGATGAGATCACCTTTGAGCCTCACCAGGACCTGGATTGGAGAGGATCTGGAAAAGGCTCTGTTCTGTTCCTCAAGCGGCCACCATCTGGGTGTAGCAAGAAGCAGAAGGCAAATGGGTAAGCAGGAGAAAATGTGTAGATCCTGAAGAAAGTAAAAACAAGCCCCAGCACACTTGATGTCAGTACAGATGACTGCTAACGTCCTATTAATGCCTCTGTGATGCGATGCTTTCCTAGGGGGATATGCTACAGGTGTGTATGTGGCACCCCAATAAAGAAAAAGAGCAGGAAACCCCACAGGTCTGAAACCAATACAACCTGTTTATATAGTGCTTATGATGGTCCAAATGCTTTCTAAATATTACTTTCTGAGGCACAGAAAGCTGTTTTCATGACTCATGATCATGTGTGTTCACCCTTCTTGGTCTGATTGTGTTTCAGGAGTTTCTGCAGCCCTGGATAATAACAGTGTGGTGGCCGTAGTCACCAAGCCTCTGAGTTACATGTGGATCTGGTTCCTTTGTCCTGTGTGACAAAGTGTTTCTGCTGTATCTGTCATTTTAAAATATCCACTTCACAAAAGACTGTGGCTAACAAAGGGTCTACCATGGTAGACAAAAACAAAAAACCAGGTCGATTTAATTCCTTGAGCGCGACACTAACATGCTTTGAGCTGACAGGGAAATATTGGCTAAAGAGCCAGAGAGTTGAGAAGTCAGACATGCAGAAAAATCTTTGCCCTATTCCTAGACAGAGGCCAAGGTTTCCATTTTTCTCAGTGATAACGTAAGGTTATAAGAAATCGAGCAGCTCATGGCCCGGCTACCTAGAATTTTTTCTTATTTCCTTAGAAAATATTGCCAGTCTGAGCAAATGATAAAAACTCACAAAAATGGGGAGGGGGGGAAATCTATGGAAATCTAGTGATAATAGGGAACAGAGCCTGGCCAGATGTGACAGGGACAAAAAAAGGAGGTGATCACCTCCGTGAGCGACCCCATGTACTAGGCAAATCTAGTTTTACAAATGCTACTTGATTACATCAGATTGTCTCTTGAATCTGTCTGTTATTGTGAATCAATTTTGTTATCTGTGATAGGTACATTATTAAGAAGGTGCATATTTTATGCTTCTTTAAGAAATAAGGACATGGGCTGGAGAGATGGCTCAGTGGTTAAGAGCACTGACTGCTCTTCCAGAGATCCTGAGTTCAATTCCCACAATCACATGGTGGCTCACAGCCATCTGTAATGGGATCTGATGCCCTCTTCTGGTGTGTCTAAAGACAGCTACAGGATATACATACATACATACATACATACATACATACATACATACACACAAACATACACACACACACACACACACACACACACACACACACACATATATATATATAATATATAAATTCTCACCCTAGTTAAACCAGAATTTCTTCATTAAGCATAATCCTTCAGGAGACTATAAGGTATAGGTACTAAACTGCATCTTGTGAGATCTTTCATGGTTTGAATATGCTTGGCCCAAGGAGTGGCACTATTAGAAGGTATGGCCTTGTTGGAGGAAGTGTGTCACTGTAGGCATGGGCTTTAAGAACCTCATCTTGGCTGCCTGGAAGTCAGTCTTCTCCTGATTGCTGTTGGAACAAGATGTAGAACTCTCAGCTCAGCCTGTACCTTGCCTGTCTGGATGCTGCCATGTTCCCACCTTGATGATACTGGACTGAACCTCTGAACCTGTAAGCCAGCCCTGATTACATGTTGTCCTTTATAAGAGTTTCCTTGGCTATGGTGTCTGTTCACGGCAGTAAAACTGCAAGACAAGGTCTCATTTCTTCTATTTTCTTCTTGTAAGATACAATATCAAAAAAGTTGATGTTCCTTGATTCCTTTCTCTAGACTAAACCATCTAAAGTTACCTTTTCACTCAGTAGGGTAAACATAAAATCACACTTTTCAGCCTCTTTTAAAGTTCAGAATCTTGCCTTATATGTCACTGTCTTAGTCAGAGTTTGTATTTCTGCACAAAACATCATGACCAAGAAGCAAGTTGGGGAGGAAAAGACTTATTCAGCTTACACATTGCTGTTCATCACCAAAGGAAGTCAGGACAGGAACTCAAGCAGGTCAGGAAGCAGGAGCTGATGCAGAGGCCATGGAGGGATGTTATTTACTGGCTTGCTTCCCCAGGCTTGGTCACCTTGCTTTTTTTATAGAAACCAAGACTACCAGCCCAAGGATGTCACCACTCACAATAGGTCCTCCCCTCTTGATCATTAATTGAGAAATGTCTTACAGCTGGATCTCATGGAGGCATTTCCTCAAGGGAGGCTCTTTTCTCTGTGATAACTCCAGCTTGTGTCAAGGTGACACAAAACCAGCCAGTATAGTCATATAATTTTGATTCTTGTTGATCATATTTCCCTCACCTTCTGTAGATACTAATTAACATTTCTAAAATAATCAATACTCCTTCATCTTTTAAGTTCCATTTAGTCCAGATGTCTTAGAAACAGTTTTTGAAACATATTCGATAAACATTTGAACATCTTTTTTGATGGGGACTTGTAGTTTTCATATGAAACAATTTTGGATTTATAAGCTAATGCCATAAGAATATCATCAAATCTCTTCATCCTGAGACAATTTTATTCTAGTATCCTGACAATCAATATAGCTGATTGGAAACAATGCCTTCAGCTGGGACATCCATTAATTCTCCCTGTCAGTACTTATTAGTCTGTAATGACCCTAAATACAGTTTTCCAAAACCCAGTTTTCCCTTTATCTTTCCCTCCCTCCCTCCCTCCCTCCCTCTTGACAGAATCAAGTGTCTACCTACTTCTAGCACCAACATACAATGAATGTGACTCTCCTGGAGTTGTTTCTGTCCACAGATGGACACGCAGGCCTGATCACACCAAAGGAGAAGGTCAAAGGGCAATCTGGAAGCAAAGTTTCTCAGACCATTCTGGGAGTAGCAAGGACACATGCATCCCTGACTGCCCTTGGCCACTCTCTGCAATCAGGAGGAACCAACTTGAGCCTGAAATCGAGACAGATGAGTGGCATTCACAATGCTATACACCCAGGCCCTGAGGGCATGGTTGATTTCATGTTACCAGGGCTTGTAAGTTTTGCTTTTAAGCTGAGTCTCTGATTTTTCCATTACTCATGGCTTCAGCCGTCAGCTTCTGCTTCCTTCTTCTTTGCACATCACTAGGGAATCTAAGCTCTATTTTGGGTTGGATGCTGCCGCATCAGGGATAAGGTGAAGTTTTTAGTACTGTCTGCCTACTTGAATTTTAGAACACTTGTTGGCTTAAGTGGGGGTGGGGGTAGGGTGGAGCTAGGAGCTATACAAAGGCCCGGTGGGTCTGTGACTTCTGTTTACTGACCATGTCAGTTAGTTATTTTAGAACCTCTGAGTCCTCATTTGAAGGCCAAGGTTATTATTACTTGAAAGCTCTAAACCAGAGATCCACAAATTCCTTCTGTAAAGAGCCAGATAATGAATATTTTAGACTTGGCAGACCACACTGTCTCTATCACAGTTACAGAACCCTGCTGCAATAGTACAAAGCAGTCATTGACAGTATGAGTATACAGACTCCAGTAATGGCTTATTTACAAAAAATAGCCAGAAGGCTGGATTCTATTCGTGGTGAGAACACCTGAGTTGGATCACAGGGAGGCTGTAGCCTGACCGCATCAAACCCTGACTGATGCTGAGGAGCTACACAGAACTGATCACACAAAGTCTTTTGATTTCAGCTTTTGACTGTACTGGGGCCTAACGCACAGTAGGTGAGCACTGTACCACTGACATCAATGCCCAGCCCTCTCTTTAAAAGGGTTCATTTTATTTTATGTCTCTGGGTGTTTCGTCTGCATATCTGTGTACCAGGTGTGTGTGGTACCCACAGAGGCCAGAAGAGGGTGTCTGATCCCTTGGCATTGGAGATACAGGTAGCTGTTAGCCATCATGTGGGAGCTGGGAATTGAACCCAGGTCCTCTGGAAGTGTACCCAGTGCTCTGACCTGCCTAGCCTTCTCTCCAGGCCCCTGCCGTAAGATCTTTTTTACTTTTATTCTTTGACAGTTTTACAAAGTTTAGCTGACTTGTAACTCCTTCTAGAGCCCAGGCAGACCTTAAGCTTGTGATCGTCTTCCCTGTGGACTAGCTGGGATTTCAGGACTGCACTTCCATGTCAGGCTCTATAAAGCATTGCTTTACCTACCCACCTGCCAAAAACATTGAACTTAATGTAATTCAAACTAAAACCCAGATAATGGGAAAAAAGAAATATGTTAAATGTTACAATGAGAAAACAAACAGAGACAAATCCAGAACCTTGGCCATTCATAATGGGCAAGTATCTGTTCCACATTAAAGGAAATAATCAAACTTGTTGTGTGGGTTTTGTTTGAACCCTAAACACTTTTAATAACTATAAAATATCAGTATAAATTTTCAATTTCTTCAGTATTAAGTTGAGACCAAGAAATTATTGACTACGTTGGGCATAATAATGACATTACAGTCATTCAAGGAGATGTCTATCCAGGTATAGAGCTCACATTAAACCCATTGCTCAGGATTCAAAATTTCAATGAGCCGTCGTTTGCTTCCCACTCCCAGGGGCAGATGTAGGCAGAGAGGACCAAAAGGGTTTGTGCTTCCTGGGACTCATCCTTAATTACCTAAGCATGAGAAGAGGTGAGATCTCAGTTTACATAGACGTGTTTGGGGAAAGAATTTAAGACAATGAAATCTGAAATCACAACATTATTTTTTTCATCTTTGATTATCTGACCCTGAATTCCTTCTCTTGAGTAATCCTACTTTTAGTTGAAGAAATTGCAGTGCCTTTTCAGGTGATAATTCCCTGGAGAGTGGCTAATGACTGTTTACTTGTTTTTATTTGGAGAAGTTGCCTTCATTTTTTCTCCATGAAAATATTGATAACTGGACTGAGAACCATCATGTATATACTTGCTTAAATATGTATGGACAGTGGGTCTGAGGAGATGGGCAAAGAGCAATGGAAATGTTGTTGTCGCTGGGCAGAGAAACTAGGGAACAAGAAAGGAATGAGTCATTTACTGTCACTGTTCCCTTCTGTTGAGGAGTTGCTGCTGCTGCTGCTGCTGCTGTTGTTGTTGTTGTTGCGGCTGCTGCATGTTTGAGTGTTTTGCCTGCATGCAAGTCTGTCCCACAGTCATACTTGGTACCTGCAGACTCAAGCAGAGGGCACTGAATACCCTGGAACTGGAGTTACAGAAATTTGTGAGCTGCACTGTAGGTGCTGGGACTGGAACTCACGTCCTCTTGAAGAACAGTCAATATTTGTAAACATGGAGCCATCCCTCCAGACCCCCTTCATCTCTAAGACGGAGGCTATATCCATTACAATACAAACAAACACAGCGTTAGAGACAACTGGGCTCACTCTGTACACAGCTAAGTGCATTTGGTTCTATTACTATATGCACAGTTCTGTATCTGTATCTCAAGTAATTTATTTCACTCAAGTTAGGGAGTTCCATCAGTATGATGGCCAAGAAGGGTGTGTTAAGCCTATTTGGTGAGTAACTTATCTTTTATGTCTGGAACCCTATGTGTCTGGCCTAGACAGAGTGACTGTTTTTGAGTCTATGCAACAAAAACTGAAGTTTGCGTCTATAGAAAACCCTAAGCATCAAGTTTTATAAGCATAGTTATGCACATCGGATGGTGTCTTAGTTAGGGTTTCCATTGGTGTAAAGAGCAATGACCAAGGCAACTCTTATAAAGGACAACATTTAATTGGGGCTGGCTTACCAGTTCTGAGGTTCAGTTTATTGTCATCATGACAGGAAGCATGACAGCATTCAGGCAGGCATGGCGTTGGAGAAGCTGAAAGTTCTGTCTGCATCTTGTTCCAAAGACAAACAAAAGAGTGTCTCCCACATGGCTAGGAGGAGAGTCTCAAGCCCTGCCCCCAGTGATACACTTCTTCCAACAAAGCCATGCCTACTCCAATAGGGTCACACCTCTTAATAGTGCCACTTCCTGGGCCAAGCATATTCAAACCACCATAGATGGAGAAGAAATTATGCAGGGAATGAACCAGGATGAGTGTGTTCTTCCTGCCTCAACCCTCTCCAGCTTTTCCTCTTCGTGTTTTGGCTCCCATACGATTGTCCTTGTTGCACTAATCCTGAGGACATCTGTGATCAGAGATTCCCTGAACGGAGAGGGTGAGAAGGGACAAGGCCTGGATCCAGTCAGAATGCAGAGTGAGGAGGAGGGCTAAGGCAAACATTTCTTATGTCTCTTCCATTGCTGAATCCCAGCACCATGAAGGCAAAGACAGGGCATGAGCCTAGGAAAGGGGATCAGGTCATCTCCAGCCAATGGCTGCCTTGATCTAGTCTTTACAATGGCAGGAAGAGTAGCATGTCTAAGGGACTCAAACAGTATAACCCATGATCCAAATCCGACAAGTAGAGTGTGTTCACAGTAAGTTTCTACATTTTGGCAACTTGTTTCTAACCAGAAATAACTGCTTTAGGGCAAGTCTGCTCCTCTTCAGTTACCTTCACACAGAATAATAGTTGGAGGTCAGCTCCCACAACAGCCCAGTATATACTCCAGTATATACTGTGGTATATACCCAACCCACAATATACTCTTTGGCTCTGGCTTCCGAGTGCTGTTGTGTAAAACAGGTCTTTCTGAGAGAATCACCCCAGGAACTCCACAAACTTCTGAGTGTATGGCTGATCTTCACTGAAGCTTCACACCAATGTAGCAAATATTAATGAAACACGTATGAAATTTCAAATATTATAGAAAATCCTGGTGTCCAAGCCACTCATCCATGGTGTAGATAGAATTCTGGTCACATAAAGAGTCACTGTGGGAGAATCACACATATACACATGTTAGTACATGAAAAGAGAAGGAAGCTAGCGAGTCTGTATTCACAGCAGAAGAGAGTACACGGAGAGGCCTCACAGCAGTGTCTGTTCAGCCAGGCAGATGGAATGAAGGGTGTTCCCAAAGAGCCAGGTGGACAGGTGTCTTTCAGGGACGTCAGAGGAACATAAGTCTTTGGTGGCAGGGATAAAGATGGAAGCGGACTAGGGCTGTTCTATGGAAGGTTCTGGATTCTTTGATGAATCTGGAGTTTAAGCAGTAGGCATGAGGCTTTAAAATGGGAATACGCAACTGTGTAAGGACCACCCCATCTTTGTTGGAACTTCCTGTCAGCAGACTCTGCCCATCAGTAAGATGCTTTATGCAGTGTTCCTGAATGTGCCTGTTCACCTCCCACTCGTCCAGCTCTCTTTACTTTTCATCCTTACTTCTACCTGAAATAAGCTTCCATTTTCCAGTGTAATGGAAGTCTATCCATCTTTCTAAGCCCAGTTCAAATCCTCTCCTATCCAAAAATTCTGGGCTGTGCCCCCATGACACCTTGAAGCTACTAGACCCCAAAGTAGGGGCAGCTGCTCCTTCACTATGGGCATTAGCGTGTCACCTCCCCTTCCTGGCTCCTAGTGCTAAAGTCAGCAGTGCCTGAGGTGCAGGAGGGAGAAATGTGAAACAGAATGAAGTAGATTAAAAATCTCTCCTTCCTCTAAATGTATCGAATGCACTGTCGATTTCATTTCCCTCTTAACATCGGGTCCTGAAACTTACATACTGATAGTTCCTACAGAGAGAAGACAATGATTTTTAATTAGGTACTGAGTGATGATGCCACCCCCCCCCCATACCACACAGGTGAACTCTTTTCTCAATTCTAATTCTACTCTCCATTTCTCTTTGAACTCTTCTGAGGGTTTACCTGAGAGGTAATTTCACATTTTTAAAGTAGTTTGCTTTACTCGAAAGGAGTGAAAGATCTAGCACAAAGGAAACAGACATGGTGGTCAGGATGGAGGGCCTGTATGAGGCCCATCTGGCTTCATCCTGTGTCTAAGCCTTTCAGGGCCTCAGGTAGAAAGCTGCTTTCTCTGGCTTGTTCCTGGAATCACAAGTATGACTGAGAGAGGAGGGAGCCAGGCAAGTACATTGTCCAAAGTGGAGCTCTTCCAGGAATTCCTTCTGAGGAGGCACACTGACCTAGTGTGCTAGTTGGAACATGCTTGGCCCACAGGGAATGGCACTATTAGAAGGTGTGGCCTTGTTGGAGGAAGTGCGTCATGGTGGGAGTGGGCTTTGGAGGTCTCTTCCTGTGCTCAGGCTCCATCTAGTGCAGAAGAGACCCCTTGCTGGTTGTGTATGGAAGCCAGTCTCTACTCATTGTCTTTGGGTCAAGATGCAGAACTCTCAGTTCCTTCTCCAGCACCTAGTCTGCCTGAACACTGTCATGCCTTTTTCCATGATATAATGGACTAAACCTCTGAAACTGTAAGCCAGACCCGATTAAATGTTTGTCTTTATATGGGTTGCCTTGGTCATGGTGTCTCTTTACAGCAAGGAAACCCTAAGACACATAGCTATTCTTCACCAATGCTAAAAGTCATTAGAGCCATAAAGTAGAATCTGAAGACAAAGGGAGTCAAAATAGCTGGTGTTTTTACTGGAACATATGACACATGCCCACTTACCTCAGATAGGGAAGCCCATGGCAGGCCAAAGTACAGATACCATCAAAGTCCAACTCGGTGAACCAATGATTTTGGGGAGAGGTTACTTACAAGGAATATAGGTGAAGGGTTACTTACAGGAGTGGAAATGATTAAAGACAACTTCATCATCAAAGCTCACCCTGGCATGGGAGACATCTCACAAAGTTGGGAACCTGTAGCACACTGCACAACTGGCAGGCAGATCAGCAGATTGGAATGTCCTTTCATTGTGGCTCCTTTGGTCCACACCTCTTCCAGGCAGCTCAGGTGGTTTCTGCTTTTTCCAGGCAGCTCTTCTGGTCTCAGAGGCTTCTTTGCAGCTTGGCTTGTGTGAGAGGGACTCTGCACACTTCTTGTTTACTCTTGGGACTCTCAACAATTTGACTTGTTACTTATGGGTGGGGAGGTGTCTAGTGAAACTGCTCAGTTTCAGGGACTTCCTGAAGCTATTTTGAGTTGAAAATGGATGATAAATAAAAAATTTTGATCTCACAGGAAATAGTTACATGGCTGCATGCTATAATGTTAGATCTTTAAATCAGCAGTGTCTTAGATTTTAATGCAATACAGTAACAATGTAGTATTGAAATGGATGAGCTCTTTTTTCATTTAGATGACTTTATTTTTAATGTTTTTTCTTACATTTATGTAGTAGAACCATGTTTTATTTTGCATAGTAGCACCTTTTACATATAAGACAACATTGTGATAGAATGATTTGATATAGTTTTAAACGAAAGAATTTTGTTTTAGGGGGATGGGTTTCATAACTAGCAATTTATATTTTTGTTTAAAATTACATCAAATTGCTTTACCCTGTCATCTTACATGTAAGCTGTATTGCTATATATGAAACAAATGTATTTTTAAAATAGAAAAAGCTATTGATCATGGTCTGGGTAAAACCAGTTTCCTTCTTTACCTTTAGTCCAGTGACAATAAATAATTATATTTTCTCATCTGTCATGAGGAGGATCTCAACTGTGTGATGATCTCATAGGATTGAATCCAGCACAAGGCGAGGGAAAGAAGCATAAAGATCTACCACAGTGGGATGCTATGGCTAACCATTGGAGAGATCTCCAGCAAAATGAAGGGCCTGACCTGTAGCATTTCCTAGTTTTCTAAGTCTAGGGCATGTAGACTTAGAAAGGTCCCATCATACTTTCATTTTTAAATTAAATAGATTTATAAGCTGCTCTCATGACTTCCTAGTTCAAAGGAGAGTGTGGGTCCCCACTCCCAACTAATATCTATAGCATTGAGCTGTAAATCTGTTTCTGGGTTTTGGGTGACCTCTCCTCCCATGGCAGACAGACAACTATTTTTGGCTTTTGAGTAAATAAATGAGGATGTTTTTATATTTATGATTATGTTGAACACAACACCATACATACACAAACACACACGCACGCACACACATATACATGCACACACACTCACAAGACAAAAAAAGACAAATGCCCAAGAACATTTAAATTCAAAAAAACAAACATCCTGGCATGCTTGTCTCTCTAGCACTTACTTCTTAACACAGAATGTGTTATGGTTTTCCCCTTCAAAGAGTGGGAGTCACTTGAGACTCATGAGGTGTTAAACAGTTCAGACATTTGAGAAAAAATAATGGAATAATATTTGAAGCAGACAGTTCAGGCTTAAACAAAAGACTGTATTTTTCCTGGAAAGAGAACTGGATCACAGAGTGCTTTGGGATGTCGTAGGCTTCTAATTGGTTCTGTGCTTGTGTCATGTGTGCCCCTTGTCAACCACAGCTACCAGGAGATTATGAAGTCACCAAGCATCAAAGTCGTGTGCCTAGGAAGGCTCCAGAACAATTTCATTCTGACAGTGAAGTGGGAATAAGAGGTGCAATAAAACATGAGTTTAATAGGAGATGCTGAGAAGCAAAATATAATGTTCCCTACACAGAACAGGAATTTTAAGTCTGTGAGCTTATGATTCTACATAAAACTCACACTGAAAGTAGTGAAGCTTTTCTTCTTTAATGCACTCCTTTTTCCCAGGACCCCTGCTCTGTTGTAGGCTGTACCATGTGCAACCCTGGAGAACCTGGTGGGTGGGAAGTCAAAGGGCGCTCTTTGAATGCATGCTTACTATGACCATGGTGAATTTTGTGTCCAACTCTCACTTGGGAAAACATGTGTTGAACTTGGGGCACTGTCAAGATTCTGATGAGTCTCAAAAATTACTGTAATAGTTCCCTCATTCCTTGTTGATGTTAAACAAAGACATGATGGATCAGCAGCTGTTAAGTGGGAAAAAACTGAATGCCAATCAACTAACACCAACCAGCCAAACAAACTGAAACCTGGTACCCAAAATACAAACCCTGGCAGAATCTCGAACTTTTAGATCCCATGTCTTTGTAGAACAATTCTTTGTTTAATAAAATGGAGAGAGTTGTATGAGGAATTTCCAGTCTCTGAATAACTTACGAATGAATAAAGCTTCTTGTCTTGAGCATCAGAGGGAGGTGATGCGTGTGTGCACACTTAAAGTTCATTTGTATATATGCAAATATGTTTCGTCATGAGTATTGTTTTTCTCCGAAATATTCTTGTTAGATAGTTATCTTTGGAGACTATTTCATAGCCCCTATTTATAAGCAGGGTGATTCCTTTGTTCTATACTTGGTCATTTTCTATCAATTCTTTCCAGACGTAATAAGATTCTTGTAAGTCTGTATCCATTGCTCACACTGTTAATTTATTACTACGTTTATTTATTTATTCATTACCACAAAACCAACAGCTCATCCAGGCAGCTGACTTCCAGCACCCAGTTTGGGTAGTGATAAGCAATCACGTGGAGAAGAGCGGGGCTGAGCATCTGCGTTTGCTTCTTTGAGGGAGTGTCAGCCCTTTCTAGTTCTCTTTCTTCCACACCGCATCTTATTCTTTCTCAAGTTACTAGCCATCTCAGCCATGAGGTCCACATGACGCTGAAGTGTTTATGGGGCACCTGCACCTGAGAATTTGATAAGAAATTCCTGCTGTGATAAAAAGTGCTCTTAGGTCAGATGTGTAGTGGTAAAATTAATTGTTTTGAGACTGTGTGTCTCAAGCCATCTATAAAATCCGCGTTATTTACTGCTTAGGATGTCACCTGTGTAATGCAGCTGTCTCAACCATTTACACACACATACACGCTCATAGCCATATTCACAGGGAGGGAGAGAGTTATTTGCAGGGGGAGGTTTTATTTTGGTTAAAGCCATACTCTCTCGAGGTTTCACTTTTCACCTAATTGAAAACATCTATGAGACTTGAGCCAAGGAATCCCAAACACAAGCCAACCTAGAGCTGGGGGTCTCTAGTCCCCAAACCGTGAGTCACTGATGGTCTTGCCTCAAATCTGGGCCTAGAGGACATGGTTCTGCTTATCAAATAAAAATAGTAGTGAGCAGCGGGGTCACTGAAGTGACAGCTACTTGATTCTCAGCCAAACGATTGTCATTAGGCTTTTAGTCCCCAGATGTCTCCAGGCAGTAGCTGGAGCAGGGCTAATTTTAAATGTCTTGGGATACTCAGTGGAAAGTTTCTCCTCCTGTACTTCTGCTGCAACCTTTCTGTTGCTGTTTGGAATTTTCTTGTCCTCTCTGCCCCAGGTTCATTTCTTTTTATAGATTTGGCTAGTGCAGGGTGCCATTTATTTATCTCTATTAATTTATTAATCTCACCTAATCTATTTCTAGGTTTTTGGTTATTGTTTCCTTTTTGTTATTTTTGGTTTTGTTCTCCCTGAGAATGAGACAGGGCAAACTACAATCCAAAAGAGCAATCTTGTCATTTGTCCATTTTTGTAAATAAAGTTTTATTGAAACAGAGCCACATTCATTCATTCATTCATTCATTCATTCATTCATAGGTCATATATGGCTACTTCTATACAATTCAGCAGAGATGCTCAATTAAAAAGACAGTTTCTCAAAGATGTTTACTTTCTGAGGGATGAGAGTATACTTTAATAGTAGAATTCTTGCCTGTCATGCATAAGGTCCTAAATCCAATCCCTAGTGTAAAAAAAAAAAATGGAGAGGAGCCGTTTTGAAAATTTATAGAATGGCTTGAGGGATTTTCTTAGTATTGATATCAAGCAAATTCCAAAGATTCTTGGACCCTTGAGTTTAGTACTATATAAGCCTTCCAGACGCTACTGTTGTAAGGCAAATCTGGCCTTTGTCTGTATCAGTGGTGGGCTGTGAGTCAGAACTCACAAACCTGGGCATTCCTAAGTGTGAGGAATAATTTCCATGGTGTTCCTTAAATTGTTGCCAAGAATATGAGTGCTGCACAAAGACCAAATCCCTTTATGACAGAGCTCCCCTGGGAAAAGGTGTTCAGTAGAAGCATGGCCTAAACACAGCTCAAGAGTTTTCTTTATGATTGACAATCTGCTAATGTACTGAGGAATACCAAAGGAATGTAATGTGTAGAATCCATCTCGACAATAAGAACTCTTTCCCTTGGAGGCAGCTAGAAATACTTTGCTTGCTATATCTTGGAATGGAGTATAGTTAGGAATTTTTTCCAGGTCTCGGCCCATGAAACTGGAATGTTTCCTTGTCTTGGTGCTAACTGCTCCAATGCTTTCTGGCTGGCAACTCTGATATTGCTGAGTAAGAAACAATATGGTTTGTCCCGTTGCAAAATGTCTCAGAATATTTCTGTACCTCGGGACACATGAGCCCTTAAGCATCCTTTGGGGGCCCTGGAGAGTCAGGCTTTTCCCCTGAAACACTTCAGCCCTCTGTTTGTAGTGAATGAAGATACTCCTGCACAGGTGAGGGAACGCACAATAGTTACTTTGTGTGCCTGTGATCAGATACCGAGGAGAAACAACTGAAGGCTGGAGTTATTTATTTAGCTCATGGTTTCAGAGGTTCACAGTCTGTCAGGGCCAGGACTGTGTGGTGGTGTGGAAGCTCACCACATGGTGAACAGCATGCAGAGAGAAGGATAGTAAGGGGCCAAGGCCAGAGAGCTCTAAAGACCTAACTCAAGCAAGTCATTTCCTTGCAACAGTTATATCTCCAAACAGGAGGGAGTACAAAAGCAAGGAGCTCTGGGAAATTGCCAGAGCATGTGAAGAAATGCCACTCAGAAATGCCCTGTAGTTAACCACAGCATCACTGAGCCCAAATTGAGATTAAAAGCATCAGAGCCATTGTGAAAATGGGAGCTGGAGCTTGGGCAATGGCTTGCCTTTCCAGACAGACAAGACAAGACAGACAGACAGACAGACAGACAGACAGATAGACATGTTATTTCTCTCAGCCAAGTAAATGGAGCTTAATGTAAGTGATGAGTGGAATACCTTGCACATTCTCTAACTCACAAAGGAAGAGGCTGAAGAAGAGGTTTATTGTTTAAAAGATTATTAGCAGTAGACTTGTTATGCATCTGAAAAATGTTTCATCTATATCAATGTGTTGAGACATGATGTCTAGGGTCCTTCAAGATGTCTCGGTGAGTAAAGATATTTGCCATGAAGGTCCAGAAGCCACATAAAGGCACACAGAGAAAACATAGGCCTCAGAGTTGTCTCCTGACCTATAAGCAACACACACACACACACACACACACACACACACACACACACATTCACACACAAATGGTGGTACAATGTCCTTCTCTTACTAATAATAAATAATGAAAAAGAAGCATCGCCTAGTAAGGCATTCCTGAATGAATGATCACCAGGATACAGACACGGGGTATGGGAGACACAGCGTCGACACCATCAGCCAGATTGGGCTGGGATAATTGATCACAAATAGGATGGGAGAGGAAGAGATGCTTGGGGAAAAATGGAAGCTGATAAGATGGGAGGGGTTTGGCCTAGGGCATTTCAAGTAAGGAAACAGCATCCTGAGCTCCATTCACTTCCCTGTTCATTCCTCCAGTCTAGCGGGTCCCATCCTTCCCAATGCTGTGAACCCCTTAATATAGTGCCTCAGGTTGTGGTGACTCCACCACCAGAAAATTATTTTTGTTGCTACTTTATAACTATAATTTTACTACTGTTATGAATTGTAATGTAAATATCTGATATACAGGGTATCTGATATTTGACCTCCAGAGGGGTCAAGACCCACATATTGAGAAGCCCTGCTCCAGTCTGTCTCAGATACTGCTTGGTTTTATACCTTTTTGTCTCCTCCAGTAAATGCCATGGCCGTCTGACATCTTATACTGTGGACTTTGACACTTCTCTCACAGTAGAATTTTATAAACATTTTAGACATAGTTATATTGGTATTCCTGTATTGTTTCTCCCATTAACTTATTACAACTTTGAAGACAAAGTCTTGGGTATCTATCTTTTCATTTACTTGGTCAAGTGAAATATTTGCTATGAGGGTTTCTTACTTAGGGTTACTATTTCTGTGATGATACACCATGACCAAAAGCAAGTTGGGGAGGAAAAAGTTTATTTAGCTTATACTTCCATATCATAGTCTATCACTGAAGGACATCAGAATAGAAACTCAAGCAGGGCAGGAACCTGAGGCAGGAGCCGATGCAGAGGCCACGGAGGGGTTCTGCTTACTGGCTGGATTCCATGGCTTGTTCAGCCTGCTTTCTTATAGAACTGAGGACCCCAGGCCAGGAATGGCCCAACCCACAATGGGCTAGAAACATTTCCATCAATCAATAATTAAGAACATGTCCTACAAGTTTGACTACAGCCCAATATAATGGAGGCGGTTTTCTCAATTGAGGTTCCCTCCTCTCTGATGACTATAGCATGTGTCAAGTTGACATGAAACCATCAAACCCAGTGGGACTGGCTTGCACGATCATCAAAAACTGAGAAGCTCCACGGTCTGCTATCTGAAAACCTAGGACCCAGAGAAGCTAGCGACATCATTCAGTCTGAGTCTGAAACCTTGAGAATCAATGGTGCTATTGATGTAAACTCCATTTTTTGGGTTAAAAAGAGAAAAAATAGATGTGGTGAGATGTCCCAGCTCTGACATTAAGGCAGAAAGAATACCTACATTTTGAAAAGTACATATTATGCACAGATAAGACCTATTTTTGGTTGGGGGTGGTGACACATGTCCAAGTACTTGGGCAGCAAAGGGAGGTGGACTTCTGTGAGTTCGAGGTCAGCCTGGTCTATATAATGAGATCCAGGTCATCCCAGGAATACCTAGCAAGATCCCATCTCACATACTAATTTTTGCAGACAACTTTTGTCTTCATATGTTATATTGTGTGCACACTGTCAGGCTTAACTATGCATTTAGAAAACAAAATGGGGCTAAGTCCAAAGATGGGTGAGTTACCATCTATTGTAGTTTTGATTTTATTATTTATTTTTATCACCTGAAAGAAATTTCTTCACCAGTGGCTTTGGCAGGCCTGTCTGGGACCCATAAAAATAATGACTCATCTCCGTAGATTTTCCTAAGAATCTTCTTTCAAAAGGTTCAGTGACAAGATTACAGTTCATTAAATAGTGACCAAGGGTTTCTTCCTACCTTGTTTAGTATGATCTAGGACATTAAGATATATGGTTTTAGTTATTTCCAGTTATTTCATGCCTAACTGGAAATTTGTGTAAGCACAGTGAATTGGAACATGGGTACAAGGCAGAGATTAGCCAGACAACAGGAAGAACAGGCATTAGGTGGACAGTCGTCAGGAGTGGATGGCTACCTCTCCTCTGCTCCTTTCTCCTATCTTTAGGTGACAGGTCTTCGGCATGTAGACATCATTTAATTATCCACGTTGTCTTCTTTTGTTTGTTTGATCCAGGTCTCCACTTGTTACATAAATGAAGCTGGCCTTGAACTTCTGGTCTCTGTCCTCCATTTCCCAAGTGCGGGGACTGCAGGCCTGCAGCCTCACATCTGGGGCTCACAGTTGATCACAGAGGTTTCTGCATGTTAGGCAATCCCTCTATCCACTGATCCATACCCTCGCTCACTCTCAGAGTTATTTATCGCACAGGTCATTGACTAGTCTTGACAACTTGCTACTTTTGAGGTCTCAGCCAAGACTGTGGAAAGCTTTCCTCAGATTGGGGACTTTTCTTTTTCTTTTTTTGGGGGGGGGGATTTTGAGACAAGGTTTCTCTGTGTAGCCCTGGTTGTCCTGGAACTCACTCTGTAGACCAGGCTGGCCTCGAACTCAGAAATCTGCCTGTCTCTGCCTCCCAAGTGCTGGGATTAAAGGCATGTGCCACCACTGCCCGGAGGGACTTTTCATTCAGAGTGGGACATGCCCCAGTGTCACACAGTGCAATTGTATTGACTTTGGTTTTGTTTCTCTATGTAGATAAAGACTTCAGGGTGGTGCAGGAACTGTTACATTTATAATATTTAGTGCACTGTCAAACCTGTGGGGCCAAGAATTACATCTCTACTTCACTGAAGACGTAGCTGATATTTAGAGTTTTAGTTGAGAATGACTTCCTGTAGATTACAAAGCTGAGACCCCAAGTCAGACCAGTCTGGCCCTGAAGCCTAGAAGTGTGACTGGGCTTTCATTATAGACAACATTTGCTTTAGAAGAGAGCTGCTGGCAGGCTTGGACAAAGTAGATGGAGTACTTGTGTGGTATTCCAGGAATTGGGACCGAAGGATTGCCATACCTTAGAGGTAGGCAAAAGGTTCCCTTGGGGTTTGTGTCCAAGGTGGTGGCAGAGTCCCTGTTTCAGTGTGGTACGAACATGGGCAACAGTCTTGGGGTATCTGTTTCACGTTCTGAGAGACTGGCCCCACCTGAGTGTGTGAAAGTGCACCTGTAGAGTGTGACTCTGAGCACACTGATTCAGCCTTGTGTGCAAGCACATCTGTATACGCCACTTGACAGCACACACATGGAGTCATAGATCCAAAGTCAACCTGGGCTCTTCCTTGTTTAAATTTAACAACAAAATACAGCTTCATCCACAGAAGACACAGAATTGCTTTGTGTTATTCACAGTGCAAAGCCAAGCCTTGGTGGTATGCACACATTTTGGTCCCCTAAAGCCCAAATAACAGACATGCGTATGGTCTCAATTACAGATCTCTTTCCCCCAAGGTTTTTCTGTCTTTCACATAAACAGGATTTTCCAGCAGGTTTATGATACTCAATTAACCAGGGCCTCCCAGTGTGACACTTGTTCCTCTCGGTTTACAGTATTGTCCCCAGACGAAGCTTCTAACTATTTTTCCCTCTTGCCCCACAGGCCATTCCTACCTCAAACTCCAGTTTCATCCATTTTAAATCTTAGGGCACAAATGCCTCAGTGTCCCTATAAAGGTTACACTTCATCCTTGTGCTCATTTAATTGGACTTTGTACAGATCTATTCATGGATGTCCTCAAGTTGTCAGGAACGTGTCTATGGGGCCCCCTGACCTCCTAGCCCCTCCTGAGGTGTCCCTACGTTTATATTGATGAGTCCTCCTCTGACACCTCAGCATTTTGATCCTCCAAATCCCTCATCAACCTTGTAAAGCAAGTGGGCAGCAAACCAGTTAACCGATTTCTGCAAAGTGTGGATTCCAGCTAACAACAATTGAAAACTCCTGTCCAGAACGAAACAATGAAAGCAACAGAGGCCAAAGAACAGTGTGGGTCTCCAGGTATTGTCATTTTTTTAAAAGATTTTATTGTTTGAGAATTTTATAGATGTATGTATGTATATGTTATGTTTTGATCAAATGGCCTCCTCTTCCTTCCCCTCCATCCTCAGATGGTCTTCACAGCCCAAGAGAACAGGAGATTCCTTTGGCTCAGGGTGAGCTGGGCTGCTGAGTTAAGCTGGAGATCACGTAAGCTCTAAACCTAGAAACATGTGGAACTTGTTCAACATAACCTACTAAGCCCTGTCTAAACCAGGAAAGCTAAGGCACACCAGTAGAGAATGCGTTAAGGAAAGCTTTTGGGATAACTTGGAAATAAGATCTACATTATAAAAATAAAATAAATGCAATAAGTCTATATCCAAGAGCAACCTCAGTCATGAATACTGTTTGTGGGTTGTCTGACCGACTGTTCTATTTCTCTAAGTCTCAGTCATGAATACTGTTTGTGGGTTGTCTGATCGACTGTTCTATTTCTGTAAGTCTCTCTCTCCACTTACTTTACTTATCTTATGAGAAGAGTCTCTGAAAAATATTTAACTGATTGTAAAAAAT
Organism: Grammomys surdaster; assembly: GCF_004785775.1. Taxonomy (NCBI): domain Eukaryota; kingdom Metazoa; phylum Chordata; class Mammalia; order Rodentia; family Muridae; genus Grammomys; species Grammomys surdaster. The sequence continues at coordinate 5,414,410 of NW_021604678.1, forward strand.
TATTTATTTTTATGTAGAAAGATTTCAGCTCATCTCGGTTTTCCCTTTTTGAACTTTTTGAACTGCTTGATTTTCAGATCTTGAATACACAATTACAAAAAGAAACCATCCCCGTGAAACTCAGAAATGTAAAGCTGCTTGGAGGTTATGAAGGGACACATCTGTCCTGTGTCTGCGTAAGGGGCTTGTCACCAATGGTCAGTGTGTCCTCTGACCACACAATGACTTTGGTAAGAGTGAAAATGCCTTAGATGGGATTCTTTGCCAAATTTTTAAACATTGTCATTTCTGAGACCAAGTCACCAGCTAAATGATGAGACCTGAAGCATGATTCTTCAACAGAGTTGAAGTCCAGTTGTGCCAATCCCCAACATCACTTAGACAGCCTGGAGCTCCACAGCCTACCATCTTGTCCTGTACCTCCTGTCTGTCTAAAGCTGAAACACCAACACGAAATAGTTGAACCATAAATGGCATACAAGCTGTACACACATTTGTCCACCTTCCACTGGGCCTTCCTCATCTCCTCATCCACTCTGTCTTGAAAACCTTGTGAGGACTCCTGGATCCACGCAAGGAGGTCACAACAGGTTCGCTGGCAGCCTAGGCTTAATGCAAGTGTTCACCAGAACATATCGGTGCAGCATGTCTAACCACAAATGCCCTTCAGAAATTCCAAGGAGTCAGAGGATGACAGTGACAAGTACTGATGTCTCACCATTCAAAGACCTGGTGTGAAGTGTTATGTGACCCTTGAGCCTTCAATAATGAGAAGGAAAAGCAGTGATATTGAAGTTGGTATAACTTCCAATATTTATAAAGTTACTTGGTAGAACTAGTGAAAACTTGATTGGTACAAACACAGTTACAGAAAAAAATTCTCTTCACAGGTGAAATACATTAACATGAACGCCATGAAACCGTGACCTCTTCCTTTATCATCAGCTCAGCCTCCTCACCACGTAGACTTTGTTCTCCGCCCGACAGCTGCTGACGTTCTATAGAAAGCACATGGACTAACTCCCGACTCTCAGACCCTTTTAGTCCAAGTCCAACTTACAAATTAATATATCCATCTTTCTAAACATTATTAAAATGAAACCCATTGATTCTAATATAGCACTTTTAAGGAAACAAAGCAGAACAAAACAGTTAGGTAAAGAGGATTTGTTTCCCTTAAACAGCCCTCTTGTAAAAATAGATTTGTTATTGCTATGTTGATAATCAATAAAAGCCTTTACCCAAGCTTCCCAAATTGCCGCAAGCAATCCTGCCTTTCAATAAATCTAGGGACTTTCTCAGGGGTTTCTGGCCCAAGCCACCCCACCACTTTTATGATGATATATGGGGGTCATATATGGGGACTTACCAACAGCCTCTAAATTAAAAGTCATGGGAGCAGGTAGTTTAAGGAAGAGATTTATACCAAGTTTCAAATGAACCAAAGGTATTCCTTACAGCTGTGAGCCATCTGCAACCAATTTTCTCATACTCAGGGTATATTGAAGATAATTATTCTCCTGTACCCACCCCCACCCCCTCACACACTCTCTAGGGACTCATATAATATGCCACCCAGAGGAACCTTAGCATTTCCACAGTGTACAGCTGCTCAACCTCCCTGTGGACTTTCTCTTGTAGTTCATATCGATTTCAAATCACAGAACACTCACGACCCAGACCCTTAAATTATTATTTAACCTATAAATGCAGGTTAGAAAGGACAGGATCATTTTAATTGCTACAAGACTCATAGCTATGACTGATTATTCAGTGTGGCCACGAGTAACATTAGAATCACAGTTTGGATAATTTCCCATTTGAGTGTAGAGAAAAATGTGAACACAGAGCAACATATCCCAGTGGCCCAGAGCAGAGCTGAACTCTGACAGCCATGGGCTTAAGGGTCGCCACTAGTGACTCCAGTTTCTATCTTTTCAGCTGTAATCTGGGGAGATAAATGGTACTATTCTGGAAGGCTCCTGGGAAGATTTAATATGGTAATACCTGTAAAATGCTTAGACAAATCTCCAGAAGATATAAAGTAACAATAAAGATTAGTTATTGTTACTTTATGAATGATAATCCTTTCAGAGTTACTTTCACCAACTACAAATGTTAACACAATAAAACAATACTAAAATCTAATACTACAGGTAATCTCTTCCATCTATGGCTTCATGAAACTGTTACATCTTATAGTATACCAAGTAGCACTCACCCTAGCACTTACTTCTGAAACTGTCCTTTGTGGAACATTAGCATCCTGTTAAGACATAACAAGACACACATACATTCAAATACACACACACAGGCACACACATACACACACACAAATACACAGACACACAACAGGCATGCACACACACATACAAATATACTTCACACTGACACACACAGAGACACATATAAACACACAGAGGCACATACACAGATAAACACAGGTACACACACACATGCATACAAACACAAACACACACACAGACACACTCACACACATACAAACACATACAAACATACAGCCACACATAGAGACACATACAGAGATATACACAGGCATCCACGTGTGCGCGCGTGCACACATACACACACACTCACACACAGATACACACACACACACAAAGAGACCCACACACAACAAGATAAAGCAATGATGACTTGAGTACAACAGAAAAGCCTGTCCACAGAGCACCCCCATCTTCAGTGCACTGCCTGTCATTGTCGTCCACAGAGCACCCCAGTCTTCAGTGCACTGCCTGTCATTGTCGTTTCTAACACAGTAGTATGTCTGTGTGTAGAGACTATTTTACCTTGTATCCCAATCTTATTTGAGAGAAGAACACAGTTTAATCATGGAACCTGTGTGTGTGGTGAAGCTGGTGAAAGACACACTTAGTTTGTTTTCAGTTCCTGCCTTTAGCCACACACTTTTGTCATAAAGTTATGGTCCGGTGCCAAAGTTTTGTAATCACTTGGCTCTGGTCAAATCCAGTTAAAAGCCTAGATTTCTTTCCCAATGTAGTATGATGTGCCATTGCCACTCCCCAGCACAGCTGTGCAGAGAAGACAGGAGCTTAGCCTGAACTCTCACTTGTCATCAGGGGGGCATGAGGCTGACAGCTGTCACTCATATCCTCCTTACCCCTGCTAACTCTTCAGCCTGGCTGACCACTTAGGAACTGACACATGAAATAGGCATTAAACTGGGTTTAATATCTCACATCTGTAGTCACTGCACTTGAAAGCTAAGGCAGAAGAATGGCTCTAAGAATGAGGCCAGCCTGGGGTACATAGTGAGACCTGATCTCGAAATATCTCCTACTCTTCAGAAGAAGAGGTGAAGGAGGAAAAGGAGGATTAAATCTCTAATGGTATGTCATTTGTGTGTGTGTGTGTGTGTGTATGTGCCTGTGTATGTGTGTGTATATGTGCATGCATGTGTGTGTTTGTTCATCCATATATGTGTGTGTGCATGCATACATATGTGTGTGTGTGTTGGCAAGAAGTTGAGGTATAATGTGTCTCTATTCACCTTATTTTCAAGACATGATATTACTCTAAAGCTGTGGCTCTCTATCTCAGCGAGATTGGCTGGTCAGTGAGCTCCAGGGATCCATCTGTTTCCCCAGGCCCAAGGCCTGGCATCACAGGCACAAGCTTCTTTGCCTAGTTCTTATGTGGGTTCTTGGGATCCAAATTCAAGTCTTCATTTTTGTCCAGCAAGCACTTCGGCACCTGGGCTGTCTCCCCAGCCTCAGAACACACCATTTCGACGAGAGTTTCAACTAGTACCTTATTTAACTTCATATTTGTGGAGAATAAGCAACCTTTCTGTTTACCAGGAGCCCTGAGATGTTGTCCTACCCACTTCTGGCAGATTTCAATGTGTGGCTCCTCCTCTTGCCACACCTCTTCCTGTTCTGCACAGAAAATTGCATCTGTAACGTGATGTCATTTGCCTCTCACTTCCCACACCCTTGAGATAATGCAAACATGGTCTCCAGTGGTTCACACTGTTTATATTCGTTAGTCTTCAGGTTGTTGACAGCTTTCCTTCCATTCAGCAGGAAGGGCTGTTCAGCGCTCTGTATCAATCATTAATGTCTCAGAAGACACTAGGGACTGCACAGCATTGTTCAGCAAATATGAGCCTTCTGAAGACAGGGACTATAATTATCATGTTGTTTCGTACTATCTAGTATTTAACAGACGCTAAGTAAATGTCTGGTGGACAAAGGAAGGAAGGAAGGAAGGAAGGAAGGAAGGAAGGAAGGGAGGGAGGGAGGGGAGGGAGGGGAGGGAGGGGAGGGAAGGGAGGGAAGGAAGAAATGACAACACCTAATCTCTCATAAACCCTGGAACAGATAAGAATCATTTAGGGAACTTGTTCTTGGTGAAGATGCCTTGTCTTCTTCCACGGCATAGATTCTTGTTTACTTGAACTTTGATGAGCAGGATATACTTTGGGAGATATTTGCTAGTCCATGGGTAGACTAGTTTTATATGGCCCCAGAGCTACCAGTTAACAATTATTTAAAGACACAGCTCTAACGATTACTTAAACATAGATGTTTACAGTCATATTCAGGCACAAATACGATGTCTATGTCTGGGTGAAGAGGAAACAGGGCACAGGACTGATGTCTGAGGTGAGGTTTGGGGACCCACAGATATAATACTTCATGAGGACTGTCACTGGGACACCTTATAATACTTCTGGTTTTACATGTCAGTAAGAGTTACTTCAGTTACTGTGATTCCATTTCATGTATATGTGTCACAAATTAGGGCTCCTCCTTTCCCCAAGTCCTTGCCTGTGCTGAAACCCCAGAAGGAACCATGGATGAGGCTGGGGGTGGGGGATTGTGGTGTTTTCCACTTTGCAGGTGGTATCTGTTATAGGAATATATTATGGATTTATTTCTCCAGAGTGTTTACTACAATGTGGTTCACAGGCATGAAATAAAAAAACATAACCCCAACACCTCCCCAGTGTGTCCATCCATGTGCAGGTGAAGAAAACACACTGAAACTGTACACCCAGGGTTTGCAAACCCCAGCGAGTTTGATTTAATTGGAAAAGATTTGGATGGACAAGGATGATATTTTTAACAGAAATGAATTTCTCAAATACCTACAGCTTTGACTTCACGTACTTCTCTTGTAATTTTTTTATTAAAATAAACATACATACAGAAACACGTACTTCATAAGTTTGTTTTTATTTTTAGCTTCGAATCTTAAATTCCTTTGAAACAGAATAAATATGCTGAAGTATATTGTTTATTTGTAGCAAAGTTTCATTTATGACCGTGGAATAAAAAGTTGTAGGACATTCGAGTAGTCATTAAGCCTATTTCCTGATGCTTCAAAGAGGGGGCCAGGCGAGGCAAAAGGGAGGATGTGACCCTCAGCCCAGCAAACTCTGTAGGCGCCAAGGCTCGCTGGTGCCAAGGCTCGCTGGTGCCAAGGCTCGCTGGTATCCTCCAAAGTGAGGGGCTGTTTGTAGTGTACTTACCAACCATAGAGTACAAAGGGAAACAGTCATTCAGCATACCTGTGTGACACATTTTGGCTTAACCACTTCTTGAACACATTACGATAAATGTTTTCCTGTGGCACAAGCCTTCAGTCTTAGCACTTGGGAGACAGAGGCAGGTGGGGTTAGTTGAGTTTGAGGTCAGCCTGATCTATTAGAGCAAGTTCCAGGACAGACAGGGGTACACAGAGAAATCCTGTTTCACCAAACAAACAAACAAACAAACAACAAACAAAAAAGAAGTAAAGGAAGGAAGGAGAAAAGAAAGGAAGAAAAGAAAGGCTTTTACAACAAGATGTCTTAGTCCCAGTCTTAAGAAATTTGTCCCTTGTCTTGAACGCAGTTTCTAATGCTAATGCCACATATCCTCCAAAACAACTAAGCAACCTTTACCCTGGATTCGACCTCAGTCAGGGTCTCAACTGGAAGGGTAGGAAGGTGTTAGCTTACAGCCTAAGGAAAGGACCAACCTCCCACTGAATGTAAAGTCTTTGGTTACGAGCCTAGTGGGTACTTATATAATTCTGTGTGATTTTGTGGCTCTGCTGGGGGAACTATATAGTGCTTTTTATAACTGTTATGAATGAAAGAATTGCAGACGTCCTGTGAAATGTTTTAAAATATTCCTACAGATCGTTTTTTGTTTGTTTTACCTATGCAACAGAAAAATAAGAACATATAGTCATATCTGTTCTTATATAGAGAGCACATATGTAGGAAGACGTAGTATGCCTGTAATTGCAATCATGAATCTTGCATACAGTGAATATTGAATACAATGAATCTTGCATTATCCCTTATAATGGGAGTGGCTCACTTTCAATGACACCCAGATCCTTTCCTGCTGAATTAACACAAAGTCATCTTGTATCTTACTGAGGAATGGCTCTTTTTTGTTTTTCCCAGCTTGGAAAACTGATCAGACATTTCTATTTTTCGTTGACTGGAACTACGCATATGACCACCTTGAGCCTTGAAAGAAGCACATCCACCTGTAGATTCAGGGATCTTTTAGATTAGAGAGTAATTCCTGTTCCCTTGGGACTATTCCCCATCCATCCACTGCCTTCTGCACTTAAAGCCGCTTCAGCTGAAGGGCATTTCAGTCTGAGAGAAGCAGCCTCGGAGTCTCCCTCAGCCATTTTATTTTACTCCAGTCCAAGATTTCTGGGTGGTCCAAAGAGCTTCTTGTCATCTCCTGGGCTGGCTCCCTCTTCATAAGTGGTAGTATATCACCCAAGTGGGCTAAACTAGCTGCTGAGTTTTAGATGTGCTCTGGGGATGGACATGGGAGGCTTCAGCAGACGCAGTCTACCTTTGCACCCCTTGCCTTAGCTGTAACCTTCAGACTGTTTCTGGCTTTGCATGCACATCAGAGTGAAAGTCACCCTTGTGAGTTCGTTTGCAAGCTCTGTGGTCTGGCCCAATGCAGGTTGGTCTTGTCATCTCTGAGTTTTTAGAACTGTTGATTCAGAAAAGGAAAGCAGAAGGACAGGTTGATTTAGGCAGCACTGCCAACCCCTCAACCTCGCACTGATATGACTCGACTCCTGACTTCTGACTTTCTCACAAGCCAGTTCCAAAATGAGCTACAATAAACAAGTGACTCATAATGATTGTGACCTGTACTTCTAACTAAGACAGCCTCTGGAGTCTCATTTAATTCTGAAGTCCTTACTTTGGATTTGGGTGTCGGGGGGAGGTTACGGCACACACCATCACTCAGTGCCGTGGCCACAGTGCTGACTGGTTGTCTCTCCTTCTGATACAGGAGATCCGAGGTACTGTCCATGGCCCCTGCCTGTGGCACACACGTCACTTGCCATGGTCTTACCTTCTCTTCACACATTATAGCCATCACTACATTCCTGATCTATGGGAAGATGATAACAGTCAGAATAAGCCTGTTTCATTAGGAACTGTGTCACACTAGTTTGAACCCACATCCCAGTTCTGGGTTGTTGGGCAGAGAGAATCTGTGTCATTCAAGGGCAGGTAATTATTTTAAAGTATCCAATTAGTGATATCTGGATCCTGTAAATGCCTGCAGTTTTAGCTAAATTTACTGTCGCCACTAGGGGTCAGCAGGGCACAAAAAGTGTAGACCAGCTAGGAGCCACTTGCTTTAGAGCACCTAGAATGACTTTGGTCTGGTTGGGGCTTGCAGAAGGAGGTTCCTGGAGTAGGTGGGGGGGGTGAGAAGGGGGGAAGGGGGAGGGAGGAGGGGGGAGAGGTGGAGAAAGGGAGAGAGGGAGAGAGGGAGAGAGGGGGAGAGGGGGAGAGAGGGAGAGAGGGAGAGAGGGAGAGAGAGAGAGAGAGAGAGAGAGAGAGAGAGAGAGAGAGAGAGAGAGAGAGAGAGAGAGAGAGAGTCTTAGGAAGTAGACAGGCAAAAATGCATCTACTCAATTCCCTTGATAAAGCATGCACAGAAATCACCCCATTTCCTTAGATTTCATAGTGGCCATCTAGAGAAAATTAGATTAATGTACTTAGATATTTATCGTCCATACAATAATGAAAAAGAACAGGAACCAGTTACTCAGTTAAAGTGAGAGCAGCATGCCAAAGACCAAAAAAAAATTGGGTCTACTCACTGGAGTGATGTTGGGTATATAAGTCTACAGACACCGGAGTGATGTTGGGTATATAAGTCTACTGACATTGGGATGATATTGGGTGTATAAGTCTACTGATATTGGGGTTATGTTGGGTATATAAGTCTACTGACATTGGGGTGATGTTGGGTGTATAAGTCTACAGATATTGGGGTGATGTTGGGTATATAAGTCTACTAACATTTGAGTAATGTTGGGTATATAAGTCTACAGACACCGGAGTGATGTTGGGTATATAAATCTACTGACATTGGAGTGATGTTGGGTATATAAGTCTACTGACACTGGAGTGATGCTGGGTATATAAGTCTATTGAGATTGGGGTGATGTTGGGTATATAAGTCTACTGACACTGGGGTGATGTTGGGTATATAAGTCTACTGACATTGGGGTGATGTTGGGTATATAAGTCTACTGACATTGGGGTGATGTTGAGTATATAAGTCTACTGACATTGGGGTGATGTTGGGTATATAAGTCTACAGACACTGGAGTGATGTTGGGTATATAAGTCTACTGACATTGGGGTGATGTTGGGTATATAGATCTACTCATTCGGGCTGACGATGCCTGCCAGTGTTTTACCCAGACTAATCTGGACTTAGGCATCACTTCTGGTGTACACTGCTTTCTGACATAGGGTAAGGAGGGCGAAGGCTCTGAGCTGTGGTTTTCTCACCTGAGACGTGTGGACAAAAATCACTGTCATGGAGAAGGTGTAAGGTTTCAATCAAATGAGTCATCTGAGGAGGTTGCCTCAGCTGCTCAGCCACTCAGTAAATGTGAGTGTGTTCCTATGGCTCACAGCTGAAGATAAACCTTGCCTTCAAAGCCTTTTAATTCTAGAGTCGGGTTCCCTAGGGATAGACAGGGACTAGGAGCAAAGGGGCCCAGATGGAGAAAGTGGAGGATGTGGGAAATGATTATGTACTTCGGGTAACATGTTGTCCAACCCCTACCCCACCACCTGGACTGGAGTTAACTGAGCCCTGCAGGCCAGACAAGGGCTGTTCCAGCTGGTGGGCTTTGTCTTCTGTGCTCCTTACACACAAAAGTCAGGAGGTGAGCAGGCAGGAGGGATGGAGAGTGAGGCTCTGGGAAGCCATAACAGCTGGTTCCTACTTCTCTTCTTCCCTCTAAATCATTCTGCTGAGATAGAAGCTCTATGTAAGTGAAAGGTGATGGGTAGTCTAGGAGGACTGCCTCTTGATTTGCAAAACTCTGCTTCTAAACACATAAGCCCATAAGCATCTCTTGTATTTATTCCTCCATTCAATAACTTACCCTGTACCATGTGTTGGGAACACAATGATGCATAGAAGTCAGGGCCTGGCTCTAGTGAAGCACACTGCCAAGTAGAGAAAATGGATAATGTCCGAGGGAATAAACTAGATAACTTCTGATAATGTTCAACTGTAAGTAAAGACGGCAGTTGGGGTACTTCAAGATGGAGTGCTCAAGGAAGGCACCTCTGAGGAGGCTATTAAAGCTAAGATTGCAGGATGACTGCAAGCCCTCTGTGTGCAGATACAGCATTCCAGGTTAGTGCAAAAGGCTCTGAGTGAGTCTACAGCACTTGCATGGCAGAGCCAAAGCCTGAAGGAAGAACCTTCTCAGCTCAAGTCAGGCTTGGTAGGCTGGGGTGAGGAGTGAATCTGCTGCTAAAGAAACAGAAGAGTAAACAAAGTCTTCATTCTATGAGTTGTTTTTTCCTTCAACATCATAGATGGTCTCTTGAGAGCTTTCTTTTTAGCTCACAGCTTAGGTTTCTGCTCTGAAGGTCTTATGAATTAGTTTCCCATTTCTCCTTAGGATGGTTGACTCTGGAGGGAGACAGGAATCTGGGATGGGTGCTGTCTCTGTCCCTCAGTTGTCCACTGGGAAGGAGCACTCCAATCTCAACTGGGTTGGGTGGAAGCCCTGATCAATGGGTTTCTCTGGTTCTCTTCTAATTTCTTCTGATCCTCTTCTGGGTCTCTTCTAAGCACAAGAAAGCATTATAAGGTAAGGGCCTTCTGGAAAAATTGTGTTATTTTGCTTATCAGTGGTATTTATTTCTACAAAGCTAAATTGAATCAAACAGACATTATTACTTGAACAGTACTAATAGCAAAAGGCCACATGGAGAGCATAGGGGAGGAACTCCAGTTTTCTGACATGTGGGGATCAAATCATACACTGATACTGCAGGGGGCTACGATTTGAAAAACAATATTCAATAGGTCTCTTACTCTTTATTATAAGTATTTTGTGACCTGGAAAGGGAAGGTCCCCAGAGTCTCTGTTAATGAACTCAGCCTTTTGTCCTTTTGATCAGTGCAACTCTGCATTCTCCCTCCTGGTGCTACTGACTGTGCTCCAAGTCATGTAGCAGTAGAGGTTAGGTGAAGGGTCTGAAGCCCAACATTCTGTAAGTGTCTTTCATTGCTAAAGGATAAGATAGAAACAAGCTTTCCTTTACCGGTTAGCCTCTGCTTATTCATGAACATGGTAAGTACTAGATCAGCAAATAATTCTCCATTTCTCTAGAACTTCAATCTCAAATTCCACATAAACACTTAGGGCAGTGTATGTTTGCAGAAACATTGGTAACCGACATTGAGTTCCCATAGAAAACAGCCAACAAATAGTGATAAGGTCTGTGGCAAACTGGACGGGCTTTCTCCCTTCTGCAGGAGGATTGCTTTCTTGATGTAGCACATGGGCACCGGGCATAATGAGGATACAGGGATGCAGAATCTTTAACTATTTGAAAGAAGAAGGGGAAAAAACTATATTGGCAAATAAAATATGACATTTTAAAGACAGGTCAAATATTTAACATTTTTATGAGGGATAAATGAAAGGTAACTTTATTCAAATTCTGTCTTTAAAATTAGTTTAGGGGCTGAGGAGACAAGTCATTTGATAAGATAAGATACCTGTTGTGAATGACCCGAGTTTGATCCTAGTATTCACCTACAAAGCTGGGTGAGAGGCGTGTGACTATAGACCTTGGGCTAAGGGGCCAGTGAGAGCAGGACCTCTGGGATTTGCCAGTCAGCTATCCTGGCCTACTTGGCAGGCGCCAGATACAAGTGGCAGACCCTGTATCAAAAAAGATGGATTGTTCATGAGAAATCATATCTGAGGTTGACCTGTGGTTCCACATGCATGCACACACAAACGCATGTGCACCATGCACACACAAATGCATGTGCGCCATGTCTCATACATGCACACACACACATACACACATACCAAAATTCAGTATATTTAATATAAATGAAGATATTTTATATACCTAATAGATATTTAAGATTTTCAGAATCGAACAAAGCATATATATTGTACAATATCTATATTGTACACCCTGCTTATATATAAAATGTGAATTTAATTTTTTACATTGGTCTATGTTTGTAGATCTAAATTTATAGATATACTAAACGTGACCAATGAGTTTTTAGTTTCTGTCTTCTGATTTAGCATAATACAATTTAACCCAATCTAGTTTCTGTCTTCTGATCTAGAAAAAGAAAATTGAATATCACAATCTAGTTTCCGCCTTCTGACTTCGAGTAATATGATTTAACATCACAATCTAGTTTCTATCTTCTGGTTTGCAATAATAAAATTTAATATAATAGTCTTTATCCATGAAAATATACTCTAAAGCATCTTCAACCTGTTGAGTGCCTACATGAACCTAAAGGGCTTCAATTCACAAGGCAAGGCACAAAGGTCGAGCAGATACATAGACAAGCAAATTAAGAAGCACAAGCAGAATGTCCAGTGTGAAGCCTACACAAGAGTTTCATCCCATCCCTGCCGTTATGTCTCAAAGATCTTTTCAAATACAGATCTCCACACCATGGTCTTAAATAGCAACAACCAAGAAAAAGTAGGTCTCAGTTGGAGAGGAAAATGATATGCACTTAGTAAGCAGGATAGCTCTACAGATCAAAGAAAAGCAGCTCGTCGGGGTCCCACTCCAACAGTCTTGTCCTGCTTGAGTAATGATTAGATAGAAGACACTGTCATCCAAGTACATTGGATGTCTTGTAATCTCCTCACTTTCTGATGGAGCAAATATGGAAGCTAGTAGCCAAGAGTTATCTGGGCAGCCCAGGCTGGCTTGGAAACTTGTTGAGGCAATGCTAAGAACATTAGGAAACAAAGCCAGAGCATGTGTTATCACTGGCAAGGCTGAATATGACCATTTCCAAACACCAGTTTGAACACTGCTTACGAGTGCAGGCAGCTGAAAGAAGTTGCCCAGATGTTTCCCTTGCTTGTAAAATAAAATATCACCCAATAAACCAGGAGAGTTGACATCAAAGCAGTCCACAAAGTCGTGGTCCTTCACAGAAGCAAAGATGTCTTCCCTCCATTTTTTGCATCTTTGTTCTCTTACAGTGGGGTAGTGTGCTCTGGATGCAGCCAGTTCATCTCTGGAAGGTTCACATCTGGATACCATATCACAGATGCCACACAAGTCAATTCCTCTGTCAACAAGAAGATGTTTTCCTCATTGAGAGATAAAAGGGAGTGAGGTTCTCAGTTAGTCAGCCTTCATCTCCAGGATAAAGGAGGTTCTGTATATGATATAAAACAATTCCAAAGGGATTGGAAGCTTCCAGGTTGGATGTTTATAGGCAGCTAGAGTATGAAGTGAGGTTTAACATTTTGAAGGTCTACTCTTATGTCTTTAAAAATCTAGAACCATCTTCCTGGATTTGGGTCCAACTAACAATGGACAGCACCTGCTCTTGGGCTGCTGGATGCCACCTGATTATTGAACTATAAAGAAATTAAGCACATCTTTCCTAGGGCGACCTTACATTTCAGGAGGGTGAGAGTGCAAACACCCCAACGCCTGCACAGTGGCAGAAGAGCTCTGATCCGCACTTCATGACTTTTCTCACTTAGAGGAAGTTCTAGTTGTCCACAGAGAGCAGGCTCAACATCTCCACCCTACTGGCTACCCTTCTCTGTTCCAGAATCAGCTACATGCATTCCTTATTTATCTCAGGGTCTGCTTCTTGGAAATCTCAAAAAACACATACTCGTACTGAAATAAGTTCCTCAAATGAACATTTGTAGGGAAGTACATCAAAGTGAGGGAACTGCAGATAAAGATTGGGTACCATTGCCTATGAGACGTGACCGCACACTAGATACGCATTGACGATGATGTGATGATTGTAGCCTGATCCACACCTTCCACATCCTCTTTCACTTTGCTTTGTAGTACAGGGGAATTCAAGTTCAGAATGAGTTATTTAACCTTTTTCTCGCCATCCAATGAGCACGTGACTATCGGGCACTACAATGTGCTCCCAGGGGAGGCACTTATATAAAATGGGATGTTCTCAGGTGGCAAGCAAGTCAAATTTTGCTCTACCTAAGAAAAATGGGCGGGGCATACATGAAGAGTAAAATTCCATCACAAAGCTTCATAAACACTCCGATGATATAAGATGAAACCCCAATTTTTCTACTTCAAATAAGCATAGTTGTAGTTTGGATCTTAAGTGTCTCCTAGGAATGGCAGTTGCGGTTTTAAGCTGCATTTTTCATTAGTCATTTGTTAGTAGCAATAATAAAAATGAACAACAACGGGCTCAGGTCATTCTTAAGTATATAGCTATACACTTTGAAAAATATTCTTCTGATAATCAGATGTGTCGGGAGATCATGCAAATGTTGCTGACAGTAAAAAATCATTGAAGAAAATAGCATGTCTTATAGGAAAATGCTGAGAAAAATATTTTATTTTGAGACTGTCATGAATAATGTATAAAAGGTGACAATACTGATTTACTGAGGAACTAGTGAACAGCATTGCTGGTGTAGAGAGACTACCCCTCACCCTTGAGAGCAGTGTCCTAGGAGAGAGCCTACAGCCTTGATAATGCAGCTTCACTCTTCCCCATGACTCTGTTCCTTTGGTTGCTGAGGCACAGGGATATCTGATCTCAGCCTTGCTCTGTTCATTAGTGATATCCACTGATGTCTCCTTGGTTGCATGATCATCTGTAGACTACAGATTATAGGTTCTGGACCTCTTTACATCTGGCATTTTGAAATACTTCTGGCTCTGCTTTAGACCACACCCCCAGATTCTATTGTGGACGGTAGGCCATAGGCTGTTAAAGGCCTTCTGGTACACCTGGAGGTTACTTTGCATGGTGCTATTTTCCTCAGTCTCAGAGTTGGAGGGGAGATGGGTAAGTGAGTGGTGTGGACTAGGGTTAAGGAAAAAGAGTCAGTGACTACCTTGCTTAGCTAACTGTTGCCATGAATGGCAGATAGCCTGACTTTTCAAGAGAGTTGAAGTGAGGGCTGTCATGTAACATCTCCTATTACTAACTGCATGTAGCAAAGACATTTAAAGATATGTTGTAAAAACAAAGTAAAGCATAATTTTTAGGCCAGCCTTACAGCCTGCTTGTTAGACTTCATATTCATGTACGTGGGAGTTGTGGGGGAGGGGAAACACAGAATAAAACAGCAAAGAATTAAAGACAGATATCATCACTTTTTTAAAAAAAATCATAATTCCAGTAAAGAAGAAGGGATTAGAACAGTGTTAAAATTGGAAAAAAAAAAAGAAAAGGTTTGAATGAAGGCAGTTTTTATGAGTGTAATTCAGCAGACACAGCCCTGCTTGGAACTGGGGGCCTAGAGCACCACACAGGACCAGGAAAGGGAAGGAAGAACTCAGCAGGAGAGGCTGAGAAGTTCAATGTGTCAGGTTACAGAGATGTGAGCAAGTCAGCTTTCTGTCCTTCCTGATGGCAGTGTTGAATGTTTGCCTTCTTTCTCAACTCAGACCCAGAAGTGTTGAGATGAGCAGGCCTTTGAAAATGATACCATTCCTCAAGGAATCACTGGTCCTTCCACTCAGAAAAGGTTGTTGTCCTCCAAGAACTGAACTTTTAGCATGTTAATGAAAACCATATATTAAACTTAGGGGTCCACGGAATGAACCAAGGACAGGGGAATGCAGAGGCTTGCTGAATGGATACGGCTCAGTTGGGATCAGCTGTAGGAGGAGTGTGACACAGATGTCCTGGGAGCTTTCAGGAGGTCACACACACACACACACACACACACACACACACACACACACACACACACGGTGAGACTGACTTTTCCTTTTGGAAGACATGGACTAAGGCATTTGGGAACTGCGTAAGAGTAAAGGAGTATTTATAATTAGGATTCTCACTGCGAGTGAGAAAACAAAACAGCGACTCTGACATCATCTGAAGCTAGAGGAGAAATATTTGTTCAAATAACTGAGCAGTCCAGGACAGGGCTATTGTTGTCCTCTGAAGCCACCCGAGACTGATACTCTCTTCTCTTGGTGCTGCTCACCCTAGGAGCTCCAGACTAACCTTCTTCCATGAGTCCAGCCAGGCCAGGCAATAAGACAGCATCTCTTTCTTGTGGTTTAAGGCCAGCTTCAAGGATGTCTCTGATCTCCCCAGTCTGAGTCCCTGGGGCTAAGGAACTATTAGCACTCTCCTCACTAGGGCTCCATCAGCTGTAACAAGCCAGCACTGAGCGTTACTGGCTTGTTTGTGTGATTTCCCAGTCTGTTTCCTGTCTGTGCTGCAGCTGGGTCCAGGACACCCATTTGTCCTTCAGTTAATGAGTACTGTCTTTTATTGTGCCCATTTGTAATTAAACCAGGGACATGGATGACTTTTCTTAATTTTAGAATGCCTATTTGATTCTTTTTTACCCAAATATATATACAAGTACTTTCAAAGATGCTTTACTTACCTAATTTTATTATTTTGAGGCAGTGTCTCTCTATATAAACTAGCCTGGTCTCAAACTCATAGAGATTCACCTGCCTCTGCCTCCCAAGTGCTTTGGTTAAAGGCATGCTCAAACACACCTGGCTTAAATGTTTAGTTTATTTTATGTAAGGTAATTTTGCTTGTTTATGCTACATGTACATGCCTGGTGCCTGAAATGGCCAAAAGAGGGTGTCAGATGTCCTAGAACTGGAGTTCAGATAATTGTGAGCCACCATGCATGTGCCAGGAATCGAGCCTGGGTCCCCTGGAAGAACAACTAGTACTCTTAACTGCTGAGCCATCTATCCTGACCCAGAGGGATTATTTAAAAGGGGCAGTCCTGGAACAAAAAAAGATTATCAAAAACAAAATAGAAAGAGAAGTATCATTCATAGATTGAGGGTACCATGACAATGAAAATGACTGAATGTGGACTAGATAGGTACCAAAGATAAAAGAATAAATTAAGACAAGTTAGAAAATCCACCAACATGTTCATGTAAGATTCACGTGCAGACAGAAGTACTTAGAGGTCAATATTTAGATATTAGCCCTCTATCTGATGTGTGATTGGTTAAAAATCTTCTCCCATTCTGTAGGCTGCCTCTTCGTCTGAGCAATGGTGTCCTGTGGGTCAGGACAGTGCCACCAGACAGAAAAGCCGCTAAGGTTGAGTAAGGCTAACCCAGTGAGCTCAGAATTGAGTAAAGTAGGCACGGGGCCAGCTCCCTGCCAAACTCGACCTGATCCAGAACATGTAACCACCACGACACCCCACTGAGGGGACCATGACAATCAGTCACATAGGGAAAACACCTGCCCTTCCCCATGCTAACGGAGCATCTCAAACTGAGTGAACGGAAGCCTCTACTCCTGGATCTCACCCTACTCCTCAATGTTTATAAAGTCCCTATACACATGGAATAAAATGCACAAATTATTTCACTGAAGATTGTCTGAGAGTGGCTGTTTTACTGAACTGTAACACTTTTGGGAAGAGTTTTCTCTCCTGAAGCATTCATTCATCGCTGGTCCTTAGACCAGCCTGCCAGGCCAGGATCATGCCCCTGCTGTAGCCACCAGTGGCCATGGATGAACTGGGTTAACCTGAAAGGAGGGCTGGAAATGAAAAAGAGACGGAGGGGCGAATGAAGTATGAACCAAGACAAAGTTTTCTGATCAAGGCTCAAAGTTTAATTTTCAGCACTTTCTATACATAGGGGAAGCCCTTGGAACCCGTCCGTTGTTTCAGGGGGATTATGTCTCAAGAGAAGCTCAGCGAGCAGTCTATTCTTCTAAGTTACTGTAGGAAGTTGTACGTGCAGTCAGGGTTGATGATTCCACCTGGGTCGTTAATGTCCTGTGGCAAACAAGGTCTTTCCGGCTTGCTCAAGGCTGGAGGAGGGCACACCTTGCCATCCCTGCCACTTGCCACAGCCATCCTGTCCCCAGTCACGACCATCAACTCTGCCACTAATATTGGCACTGCCACAGTAGCCCTGGGACTCAGGTTACCTCCCCTGCGCAGGCTTCCCAACGGAGAGCTGTAACACTGGCCGTTTCTGGCCCTACCAAAGACCCACAGAACCCCCAGTTCCACAAAGGACGCCCTTTGCATGCGTAAGCTTCTCAGTTTCAGTGGGTGACATTTATTAATTGCTGATCTTAGTGCTTGTGTTAATGGTTCTCTTCAGAAGGTATTTTCCTCTGCCAATGAGTTCAAAGCAAGTCCCTGCTTTTTCCTCTATCAGGTTCAGTGTATCTGGTTTTTATGTTGAGGTCTTTGATCCACACTGAGTTCATTTTTGTGTGGTGTGATAAATATGGATCTAGTTTGATAAGTCTATATGCTGGCATCCAGTTTGACCAGCACCGTTTGTTGAAGATGCTTTCTTTTTCCAGTGTGTATTTCTGACTTTTTTATGAAAAATCCGGTGTTCATAGGTGTATGTATTTATGTCTAGGTCTTCAATTCGATTCTGTCAATCAATATACCTGTTTTCTGTGCCGATACAATGATGTATTTATTACTATAGCTCTGAAGTACACTTTGAGTTTGTTGTTGGTGATACCTCTAGCAGGTCTTTTATTATTCAGGATTGTTTTAGCTATCCTGTTATTTATTTATTTATTTATTTATTTACTTACTTACTTACTTATTTAATTGTGTGTATATGTTTTCATATAAAGCTAAAAATAGTTCTTTTAAGATCGGTCAAAAATTGTTTTAGACTTATAATAGGGATTGCATTGAGTCTGTAGATTGCTGTACATTTTCATAGGATGGCCATTTTTACTATAGTGACCCTACCGATCCATGAGCATGGGAGAGCTTTCTATCTTCTGAGATTTTCTTCAATTTCTTTGTTCAATGTCATAAGATTTTTTTCATACAAGTCTTTCACTTGCTTAATTAGACTTACCCCAATATAATTTATATCATTTGAGGCTAATTGTGAAAGATATTGTCTCCCTGATTTCCTTCTCAGTTTTATTGTCTTTTGTATATAGAAGGGCTGCAGATTTTTGTGAGTTCATTTTACGTCCAACTGTTTTGCTGAAAGTGTTTATCAGTTGTAGGAGTTTCCCAGGGGGCTTTTTTTTGGGGGGGGGTTACTTATATATACTGTCATATCATCTGCAAATAAAGAAACTTTGATTTACTCCTTTCTCTTTTGTGCCCCGTTGAGCTCCTTCAGTTGTCCCACCATCCTGGCTGTTACTGTGCTTTTCTGCTGGAATTTGAGATAATTGGGTTTAAGATCATTGTAATTCGAGGTGCTGATATCTGGTCTTGTCTTTGTTGGGTGAGAGTTCTGTTCCTTGTTTTCTGTTGCCTCACTGATTCTTATGAAAGTGTGGTAGCTGTGTGTTGCCTGGTAGGGAATTCTGAGATCTTGCTATGTGTGCCACTGCAGATTCCAGATAAATCGTACTTCTAGGTACTGGGAACTGTCACTTTGGAATGGGGATGGGCTAGGAGGTAGAGTGCTAAGGAGGTGCACAGGAGGGAGAAAAGCCAGGGATTCCACCAGAATCTGTTTAGTTCCCTGGGAATGGGGACAGAGAATGTAGAGAGGTCACAATAGGTAGTCTGCTACAGAGTGAGGAGGGGGCTGGGGATTTGAAGGAGAGGAGAGAGAGGTAAAGATCCACAACGAGGTTACTTCCCTGCTTCTTTGGCTGGAGTGGCCGGTGAGGCTTCAAAGAATTGGAGACTGGATAAAGCAATGACTTGGAGGCAGGGCGGGGGGGGGGGGGG
>NW_021604678.1:5433631-5583064 GCF_004785775.1 Grammomys surdaster
CACAGAGACAGAGACATGGAGACATACGCATTCATACACACACACACACTCACACACACACTCACACATTCCACAAAATCACAAAACTGTGAATCATGATATATAAGCAAATGACCTATAATCTTAAAAAAAAAGCCCAGGCAAAATATGAGACAAAGAAAAAAATACCTTTGAAAATACCATGGAGGATTTTTGTTGTTGTTGACCATTGGGCCTGCCCTAAATGTAGTTTGTATACCCTTGAGACTCCCATAGGGAAAACTAAATTTTCTTTTGTTAGTGGTTAACTATTGGAGATAGCTTCTGAGTTTGTACATATGTCAGTTCTCTTGTGTCTAGAAGTCTCTGTTTCCTTGATGCCCTCTCTCCATGTCCATTGGCTCTTACAATCTTTTGCCCTCCTGGGAGCATGGCTCTCACCAGAAGGCTGTGCTGCTAAACTAATCATGGCTACTTGCCTTCAGAGCTGTGGGAAAAATCTTTTAATTAAGCCACCCAGATATTAATGGTTTGTTATGACAGTCACCAACAACTAGTTTAAACAGTTTGAAATGGAAAATAAGGGATCCACTTCCTTGGGTATCTGAGGCACGTCAGGACAGGGCAGGATAGTCTCCTGAAATCTGGAGGCCAGTCCTAAAGAATGAAGAGCCAGACGTATGACCTAAGGAAAAACTGGGGAGAACCATCTTGGCTTCCTCTGAGACTTTTCAATGGTTGGTGTTCATTTGGAGATTCCCATTTCTCTGCATTTGTTTGTTCAGCGGAAAAGGGGCACCAGTGTCTTAGACAGAGACCACCTGACCAAGTAAAGGACTTGCCTAGCTATAAATGTCTCATACACAGGACTCTTCAGTCTGCTCATCCTTTCCTTTCTGGAAAAGATGTGGTTTAAAAACCCAGGGAATGAGTTACTGGGGCTTTAATAGCTGTTTGATTTGTTAAAAAAAGCCCAGGCATCTGACCATGGTTTTTCCAAGTCAAACAGCCGTTTAAATTGAAGGGACTTTGAAGTCAGAGGCCTGCAATGCTGTGATCTGCCTCTTTCTCTCTCTCTCTCTCCTAAAATAGCAGATGAGATCAGATAAGATTTCTACAGATACTGTTTGTGTTCCGTACATAGAGGTAATTTCTTATGAGCTTGCCCCATAAACCCAACTCAGCTTCTATATTGCACTGAGCCCAGTTTTGGGAATGCTTAGAAAAAAATATTGGGTGTGCTGAGAAAAATTTAAATCACAGTTATTCCTTTCAAATGTGGAAACTGACTTTTACCCTTCACTTTAAAAATAATGACTATGATGTCATACTTTTGCAAGGTCACGAGCCAAGGTCAATGCTGTTTTTACACTCACGATGATAGAGATCTCTCGAGAGAATGCCAAGGTCCTAGCAACTGTAGCTATCCTTTGTGAGGTTCCTACAGCATGTTTGCTCCATGCTGCTTGCTACCTTGATGCTTTCACTGTTAACAAGATGGGAAGTGGCAAATGCTAGAAGCCCTTTCAAGGCTCACGTATTTAAACACTTCTTGCCAGCTGGAGAATCTGTCTGGGGAGGTTATGAAACTTTCTGGAACTATTACATAGTTGACAATGTAGGATAACAGACAAGTCTTGAGGATTATATCCACCTCAGGTTCTTGACCTAGATTTCTGCTTCCTGATCTACCAAAACACAAAGAAGTCGTACTTCAGGCACCCTCTATCAAAGACTGAGCCACACTATTCTAGCCACCAGACCTTCCCTGTCACAAGGGACTGTACCCTGTGAAAATGTGAGCTGGAAAAAGCCCCTGTGATTCTAAGTTATTTCTGTCAGTGTTTTATTACATCACAAGAATAAGACAAGTAGCTAACCCATAGGACACCCTTAGTGAACACATTTGCAGTGGATGGCAGCTGGCTCAGAATTCTTTAGTACCCAGAGCAACATATAGAACTGATATTGTCAGGAGAGGTCGAACTAGAACACAGAACAAAGTCTT
Source organism: Grammomys surdaster (assembly GCF_004785775.1). NCBI lineage: Eukaryota > Metazoa > Chordata > Mammalia > Rodentia > Muridae > Grammomys > Grammomys surdaster. The sequence continues at coordinate 5,435,619 of NW_021604678.1, forward strand.
TGACTCAAAAATCCATATTCTTTCTCCTGTTATTCCATAGAGCATTTCTAATGGTGTCTGCATTTCTGGGAAGTTTCCATATGGCTGCCAACCCTTCCGTTTCCATTCTAGAAGAAAGGCCTCCCAGTGAGACTAAAAATGAATGCTATGGCCAGAGGCTGGGAGAGTTTTTATTCTTCTACTGTTGAAATTATTTAGGGCAAGGCTAATTCTTTAAAGAGCAGGCATCTGTGTATGCTAGGAAGGGAGGTGGGTTAGAGGCCAGGCCTCTGCTTCCCCTCAGGACGATTCCTGCTACTGTCCCCAAAACCGAGGCCATGCAGGGCTTTGCAATGATTGTAGTAACTCATGTTTTTTTACTGCCTGTTACGTCACAGATAAATTGTCTGGCAGACAACTGGACCAGAGAATAAGCTATCCCATAGAGGTGAGTTTAGATTTCTCTGTAGCACTTGCATTAGATCAAAGTTTCTAGAGATAGTAGGGAACAGATTCCAAACAGCCATGAAAGAAGCAATCTGTCTGCAAAATATGGTTACATGTGAAAGAGACTTGGAGCTGGTAATTGGGCGCTTTCCGTTTGAGTCTGAAGGTTTCTCACAGGCTAATGTGCTTGTGTGTGTGCTCCCAGGCTAGCAACACTGTTCTGGGAGGGTACAGAGCCGTTAGGAGTAGAGCTAGCTAGAACAAGTAGGTCTCCCTGACTCGAGGCTTGACTGGTGTACCTGCCTCGGGGTCTGGTCTGAGTGTGAGGAAAAGCCACCTTCTTATACTTCTGCTGCTATGGTTGGAGAGCTCCGCTACTGCACCTCCCTACCAGGATGGATTGGGAGGGAACTCTAGCCAGCCTGAACATGGCAAACATGGCTCTGGTGGGCCTTGTCCTTCTCCCTCATTCCCTCTGCCTAGCTAAAAACCATTAGATTACACTCCTAAAGCTAGCCACCAGGGTCTCTTCCCTAATTTGACCACTTCCTCCTCCTGAGGCTGGCCACCAGGGTCAAGCAATCAAAAGCCCCCTTTGGGTCACCTAATTAACATGCTCAATTAAAATCAGACTCCTCATCCTAACCCAGGATTTCCCCTTGTACCTTTATAAATCATCATTTACCTTATGGTTCACACCTGTTTCCTCTCTATCCAAGGCAGTTCGTTGCTCCTCCTCTCCCTTGTTCCTTTCCCCTTCTCCCTTGACCTCTCTTTCTGTTTTTTTCTTTAGGGGAAAATATATCTCCATTGTGCTGAGAACTTTGTCTTGGGTTGTCTTGTGTTGATACTGGCCCTTTCAGATTGTGCCCTATGAAACTGAGCCAAAGTGGATCTCCTTTCCTTGTTCCTTGGGGGTATATTGCCACAGAAATGAAAAGAGTAAGCAGTACAGCTCTTTGCAGCAATGTGGGAAATCCAGAGGACAGATGATGCTGAACCAGTTTCAGATGCCCAGGCAGAAGCCTGGAAAGAATGGCAGCACAAACATACTTGTGAGCAGTTTTCCACTGAAAAGAATAATGTTGAGTTTGCTTGCTGCTCTGAGAAGCAAGGTGGTTATCAGATTGCTGTGTCTTCATGGTAATGCTTCCAGGGTAGTCAAGTCTTCCCCTGGTCCTGATTCTCTTAGTCACTTGGAAGTGATAATTTAGTTTTACCAGTAGATTTCTATCTGTTTGTGAGGAAATGAGTGGACAGTGTGACACTGTCCTATCTGCATGTTATGTGTCTGTCCAACTGCTTTGTGGTGAAATTTTTATTAGAATTCAGATCTCAGCTTTTCGTGTCTGTGTCTGTGGCATGTGGATTTTGCACATCAGGTCTCTTTGGGGCTGACTTCTCCAGGTCCTGGGTCTATTGAACTGATATTAGTAAACACTTGCATTTGAATTCATTTATAATTTCCAAAGCTCCTTAGCTTGCCACGCTTTTTGGCCATCAGTGTCTGTGAGGTAGTGTTTAGGATCTCTATTTTATGGGACTCTGAAATATGAAACGAATTTCTTAAAGTCATACAATTAAAAATTAAGACACAAAGCTCAGGGTGTTGGATACTAAATTTAGAAATTCTCCACTTCAAAGGAATAAGTAAATGTGTGGACTTCCATGAGACTGAGTTTATCAAAGAGTGCTTGTCACTGTTTGGGGGAGTTGGGGAAAAAGATGGGTGGTGAGGAGAAGGATTAGGGGTAAGGAGGATTGGGGGTAAGGAGAAAGATTGGGGCAGGGAGAAGGATTGTAGGGTAGGGAGAAGCATTGGGGAAGGGGTAGAAGGATTAGGGTGGGGGAGGGGTTGGGGGTGGGGAAAAACATTCTTTCAGCATATTTTATCATCATTCCAACGGCCCATCCCCCACCATATGAAATCAGTAGCCTACTTTCTGACACTAAAGATTTGCTCATTCTTAACATTCCATTTAAATGGAGTCATGTAGCATAAAGTTTTGTGATTCTTTGATAAAATAGTGTTTTCAAGGTTTATTTGTTAAAGCATATGTGAGTACTTCTTATCCCTTTATTGTCAAATAATATTCCTCTGTACAGTAGATATATCATATTTTTGTTTCATTTTTAGAAATATTTACTTTAAATTTGATACACACACACACACACACACACACACATAAAAAATAAATGAGTATGTGTACGCACATGTACCCGTGAAGTCCAGAAGACTGTCTTGGATCCTCTGGAGCTGGATTTACAGGTGGTTTTGAGCCTTCCATTGTGGGTACCAAGAATTGAATTTGGGCCCCCAGGAGAGCAGTGTGTGCTGTAACTACTGAGCCACCTCTCAAGCTCCATTTTTCTATTTTTAAATCTTTGTGTGACTAGTAACTCTATGAACACTCATATGCACGTGCTTATGTGAACATGGACTATTTTGGGTGGATGTATATGTAGGAGTTGAATTACTGAACCTTGTAAGTCTTCCTTCTTAGCCATCTGAGGCTTTTCCTGACCCTTCAGGACAGGTAAACCATTTTATATTTCCAGCAGCAGTGCAGGAGTACCAGATTTCCTGTATTTTTATCTACAGCTATCCTGATGAGTATGAAATGAAACCTTGGGGTTTATTTATGCTTCTCTGATAACTAATAAGTTGACCATCTCTCTATAGACTTATTTGGCATTATTTGTTTGTTATCTTTATAGAAATGTCTGTTCAAACTCTTAGTTTATTTAAAAATTGTGCTGCCCTTTTGTTACTAGTTCCTAGTGTTCTTTTCCTACTCGAGGTCTGAGTCTCCCATCAAACACACCATTGGAAAAACCCTTTTCCCACTCTGTGGGTTCATATTTTTTACTTTCATTTTATTTATTTTCATTTTAGTCATTGCCCTCCTGCTCCCGGTTCCCCCTCCCACAGTTCCTCATCCCATTCCTCGTAACCCTTGCCTCTGAGAGGGTGTTCCCCCCAACCAGACCTACCCCGTCCCTGTGGGTCCATATTTCTATTGCCTTGATGATATTCTATGAAATATGAAAGTTTTATATTTATGTGAGATTAATTTATGATATTAATTGTTTTAGCTTTTGCTAAGAATTGATTTCTTTGGATGAGAGAAAAAACATGACTGAGATTCAAATCATACTAATTATTAATTTTGCATAAAGTACAAAAGAGATACCTCTCCAGGGGCTTCAGTGTCTACCTTCAGGGGTATGCATAGTGATCGAAGACACCCATGTATGACAGATATAAGAAAGGTAGACACAGATAAGAAGGATGGGAAAAGATTAACAAGAAGATAAACACAAACAGATTTCAAATTTCAACAGTCTTGTGACCAGCAGTGTTTGCTGTTTCTTTGTTGTGCAAATATAGTTATGTATACTCCCATATATACGCTCATGATAAACAGTGTGCCTGTCTGTGTGTGTATTAACGAAGAGTATCCATTCAAGAATATATTTTAGGTTCTTTCCTATTTGTTGTTTAGAAATATAAAAATGTATGATACTATTATGTAATTTTTTCCCCAAAAACTAATAAAGCACAAGAGACTGTACTTTATTTTAAGGTACTTTCATTTTCTGTGCACGCCATATATAAACAGCACTTTGATTTATATGGAAACTTTAAGATTCCACTGAACATAACAGAGTTTCTTTAAACAAAACAAGATGTATATAGCTTCTACCTATTACACAATTAGATTTTCTTTCTGGTCTGTTGACAGGTATTTTATGAGTAACATTTGCCATATCCAGTAATCCGCTGCAAGAAAGAGTGCTTATTTTATTAGGAAATGATTTGCCTTTCATAGCACGCCTTCATATACTCTGAACATTTTCTAATCATATAAACCACCTATCAAGAAAAATGCTGGGTACAGCAGAGGCGAGCGAGGTCCTTCACCTCAGTGTTGGAAGGGATGTGAGAGGGTAAGCATTAGGCTTTTGTATGCATGTATATTTATGCCATTTGATGTTCATAGTTGCTCTGTACTTAGGTTTATATTTAGGTGTAGTTTTATTTACTTATTGGAATTAAACTATGAAGTGTTGATGGGCTACCCATGAGAAGCATGCGGATGGTTATAGAACGCAAACAGTCTTAAGCTCTTAATCGAAGATTCAACTCGACTCATATTTTTGGGAGAAGACCTATTTATTAAATGATTTAAATTTGAATAGGAAAACACTGTATTCAAGAATGAATCTCAAATATAACTTTGAAATAAACCAAGGTCAGATTATGATTTTTTTTGAACCTTCCCCAATTAGTTTTAATTTTTCTTTCAACTAATTCCAATGTATTTCAAGTATCTACCAAAATTTCTCCTATGGCTGACCTTTCTTGTTTAACTCAGTTTTCCCAGAGTCTGAGCCAGCATCACTTCACTGGAGAGAAAAATGATTTCCCTGCTTTCAGCAACTATCAACTGTGGATAGCTTTTTGGCTAGGGGTGGGCCGTCCTGACTACTTTTCCTTTTTCATGCTGGGATTTTGTCTGTTTTGAACTTGTACAGGTCCTGTGCATGCTGTCACAGTTTCCGTGAGTTTGTCTGCATCAGCCCCATTGTGTCTCTTTCCTTGGAGTCATCCACCACCTCTGGCTCTTACAATCTCTCTGTTTCCTCATCCACAGAGATTCCCAGATCATTGAGGATAGGACTTTGATGAAGACATCCCATTTAGCACTGAACACTCCAAATTTGTGGCTTTCTATGTTAATATTTATTTACTGCAAGAAGTAGCATCTCTGATGAGGGTGTCTTAGTCCATGACCATGGCAACTATATAGAAGAAAGCATTTAGTTGGAGACTTGCTTGCAGTTTTAAAGGGTTAGTCTGTTAGGATCATAGAGGGGAGCATGGTGCTGGAGCAGTAACTGAGAGCTCCATCCTGAACCACAGATAGTAGGCACAATAAGACTGGACCTGCCTTATGCTTTTGAAACCATAAAGTCTACCCCCAGTGACATACTTCCTCCAACAAGGACCCACCTCCCAAGCCTTCTAATCTGTTCAAAGAGTTCCAGTCCCTGGTGACTAAACATTCATACACATGGGCCAATGGGGGCCATTCTTATTTTAACCACCACAGGCTCTGCATTCTTGAAATCTCTTTCTGGGAATCCTCCAGCTTCTCAGATTTGATTGTCTCTTCATCTTCTCAGCTCTAGACCTGATTCTTTGTTTCCACCATTTCCTGCAAGCAGAAGCCCAATTTATTCCTGGCTTTCCTGTCATTTTCTCTCCTGGGTCTACTCCATAACTAGATAACCTTGAGTGTTGTATGAGGTGTCCAGTTGCTCAGGCCTTGTGCTCAGAAGGGTCCTGAGCTTGGCTTAATACTCCACTGTCACTGTGAGTGATCTAAATTTGCCTGAATACATTTTGAACAAGAGTATAGGTTTATTTTGTGTAGAACCCTGTAAGTTCTGTATTCATCCTGTCTGTGACACAAGGCCATGAACCAAGTCTACCCTTTGCTTACTGGAATGGTTATTGCTGTGACATCAGATTGGCTGGAGACCTTGCACAAAGGTCTACCCTGTCTCTGCTTGATGAAGTTAGGTACAATCATATTCCTCACTGGAGGAAATTATGGCACCTGCTGAAGTTACCATGAGAAGGCAGGGTTTTAAAACTAATATAACAAAGTAAAAGTTACAATGGTGGAGTTAATGTTAGTGTAATCTTTCATTAACCCCAAATAACATTGAATAAAGAGAAAGAAAGGGAATAATAGAGAAGGCAGGGTACCAGATACTTCCTCAGTCTGGATGTACTAAGACAGAGCTAGTACAGTGGCGATTAAAATGGAATATGAGTCTGGAATTCTGTGGTTACTAAACAACATCATATTTTTATTTCTTGTAACAGTGAATCTTATTGAATAAGAATAGAGCACAGTAAGAACCACTCAGCCTTCACTCCAAGGTGAAGAACAACATGATAGAGTAGCTTAAAAGAGACAGCCTAAAGGAAAAGAGTTGGTTTGTGTCTGTCTCCTGCTTGTGCTAGTTTTAATTGATCTTGGTACCACATGAGTGCCTGGTGCCTGAGGAGGCCAGAAGAGGGCATCAAATCCCCTGGAATTAAGAGTTATGGACAGCTGTGAGCCCCATGTAGATGCTGAGAATTGAACCCGAGTCCTCTGGAAGAGCTGTCAGTGCTTTTAACTGCTGAAGCACCTCTTCAGCCCTGGTTTCCAGGTTCTTGGATTGAGCAACTATTAAGATTCTCTGCCTCGCCAGCATGCACATGACTACTCAACCTCCGATTGTGTAAGGCAATCCAATAAATGTAACTAATATACCATTAAATCTAGTTTATTTAATCAGCTAAATCCAAGAGCCACTTTGGTTTATAGAGAGTGAGAGGCTGGGCAAGTGGCCATGAGCACATCACTCCTACTAAACCATAAAGCCTACTCTTTGTTTTCCATGACATATAACAAGGAGCCATACAGTCACTACTCAGATGATAACTATTGTAGGTGTTTGCTACACTCTTTGTATATTCTGTAGATTCTGTCTCACAGTGAGATACTTTGATAAGTATCTGCTATAGACAAAGACACTGTATGCTACAAAGGGTAATGTTATTAAGTCACATGATAGGCAGGAAGAAGGGTCATTACTGAAAGCCAGTCCTGTTAAACTCCAGAGCCTGGACTCTGAATCGGTATCTTATTCTTTTCTTGAAGGGGCTAAACCTCCAAGTTAGCCATATTCTCAGTAGGCTTTTCTAGTCAATCTTTTCAATACTCATATATGATAACCACTAAAATAGCATCAATTCCTGCTGAGCAAAAACAGTGAAATGCTTTTCTCACTCCTTTATCCCTACTTCTTGCTCTTTCATATTTATACAGAGATCCATTTATACAGAAGCCCACCTACTTTCTTGCTCTTTCATATTTATAGATTAAAATGTTAAACCAAGTAAACGCCCCACACAAAATGATTAATTACACTAAAATTAAAACTTTTACCATCTGCAGTTTTGCCAGTCTCATTCAGCTACAGAGAGGGAGAGGGAGAGGGAGAGAGAGAGAGAGAGAGAGAGAGAGAGAGAGAGAGAGAGAGAGGAAGAGGAGGAGAAGGAGGGAGAAGAAGAGGAGGAAGAGGAGGAGGAGGAGAAGGAATGAAGACCCTTTTTGCAGGTATCAAGTTACAGACAGGGAGGGAATAATAAAGCAGCTGCTGCTCTAGACCAGAATCTGATCAACAAGAAGGATGTCTTTAGTGGTGAAGGATAAAAAATTGTTCAAGAAGGGAAGATGTGTGTTCTCAGATGTGTCCAGAAAGTACTGTACGACAGCGTGAAGCTGAGAGAATAGAGCAGGATGTCAGAATTACAGATCGCAACAAAAGGTAAAGGACTGTATCTGAGAAGCAGACGTAACCACCCAGTGCTCTTACATCAACCACGACTTACTCAAGAACAGGCTGAAGATGTAACTGAGGGTCCAAAGAGATAGCTCAGTCCTTAAGAGCACACACTGTTCTCACGGAGGACCTGAGTTCTGTCTCAGTGCCCACATCATATGGCTCACAATGTATCCTCCGATACAATTAAAGAATATATTCTTCAGAAGAAAGAATGCTGAACTGGGAATTCTGTGGGCCCAGAAGAAGAAGGTGAACTCAGTGGATGGTGTTTAGAATAAACAGGTCTTCTCAGTTTCTCACTTATCAGTTCAGATATTGGAAGCACAGAACACTGATCTTTAGTGATGAGGAGTTGTCTGTTTCCTGGACTTGGGTTGGAGAAAAAAGGTAAGAACTTCTCTGGATGGGTGAGGCCAGTCTCACCTTTTCAGTCTAAGTGGCGATAGGCAGGCACTGGCTGAGCAATTATTTGTCCAACACCTTGAGAGCTTGATCCAATTTTGTGCTGATTCCCCTTGACTACAACTTGTTGGGACTGGAGAATGGGTTAGACCAAGAGCACCGAAGGTTTTAATAATTTCCAACATTTAGAGAGAATCATATTTCTTTCCACATCAACTCTGCTTTGTGGCACATGGTGGGGGCAATGTACTGAGCAGAATTCCCTTCCACAGGGGGATGTGCTCTTGAATGACAATCTTTAGCCCCTTTGAAAGAGGTGAGATCTCAAGGGAGCCACATATAAGGACTTGTCTCAGAGGATCACCAGGGACATTAGTTGGTGGGCTCAGATGGTATTTTCTCCAGGATCTTAAATGTCAAGACTAGAGGTCTTTTTTCTGAAGTATCTACCTTCTCTATTTTTTGGAAAAAGAGGAACTTTATCCATGTCCGGTTCTCTCACAGTCCCTCTGTTGCTGGTATCACAGTCATTTCAAGCTGGAGGATATAACGCATGAGGGCTGAAAGGAAATCAGCATTTCCTCTATTCTGGACTTTGATTTTTCTCACCCTCACATGTGGCCTCCCTCTAGTAATCATGCCTTTCATTGGCAGAGAAACTTAAGTGACATATACTATCCACCCCCAAGGCCAGGAGTCCTGTAAGATGTGTTTTCAGTTAACTATAGGTAAGCATGTCTGTATAAAAGCACCTGTGAGTGTGTCTCCATGGCATCCAGAAGAGGTCATTACATTCCTGGAGCTGGACTATGAGGGCTGTGAGCTGACTCTGGGTGTTGCGAGCCAAACTGAGATCTTCAGCAAGAACAGTATGCCACGTTAACCCCAGGGGCCATCTTTTCAACACCTCCCCCCACTAAGTTTAAATGGTATTTTTATAGCTCTTAACTTCTTGCAGAAAAGGATTTGCCTGTGGCAGCATTCTCCTATTTTTTTGTCCCCAAGGGAGTGAACACTTCTATGAGGAGAACAAGGAGTAAGTAGAGGGTTTAGGCAATGTCTCTTCAGACCCTAACATGTATCCTGATTGCTAAACAAAAGAGCAAGTGTGGGGAGGGTTACCTGCAGGCCAGTCTCAAGCTCACACTAATTTCTTTGCTATGGAGCTCCTACTCTGTCCTTCAGCTAACCTCTGGCGACATTCTGCATTGATTCTTTGATTAGTCAATTCATAGAAGAGGGACTGAAATCCATAAGAACCTTTTAAACACTGGCATAGAATATGGGATGTGCAGAAAATCAGATTAGTCTATAGTCTGACTTCCCTTACCTGTGGAGAGATGATCTGGGAGACACACCTGACACATTGGCACCAGCCTGGTACCCAGACCAGTACTCATTTCATCAGCGTTGTCATGACAACACTCACATTCTATGTCTGGAAAAGTTTCTGGAGCTCATTTTTAAATATCATTCACAGGGAATTTTAACATTTTGGGTTTAGGGTTCATTAATGTTATGGCCACCATTATGTTTCGTCTATATCCAACACTTTCTAAGATCTTCTTAGAAACCCTAAGGATTTCTAAGAAGGGATTGTTTTCTCCATGGACTTCAAAACATGACATTAGAATAGAGGAAGAGAGCATGCCGCTCAAGGTTGGGCAACAAGGTTCTACTACATCTTAGTTGTTCTGTATTGCTATAACTAAATACTTGGGACCGAGTACTCTATAAAGATGTAAAATCTGTGTGGCCTCATTTGGGAGGCTGAACATCCAGCAGTCCCGTCCCTCTGCCGAAGGTCCTCTCTCTGTAATAACAAAGGCAGATGCAGTCAGGAAGTAGGAACACCTGTGAAAGCAGCCAGCAACCTGAAGGAAAGACATCTTGTGGAGAGGGATAGGTGAGGCTGAATCAAGGAGTCCAAACTTGCACGGTTTCAACCTGTTCTGGTTTCTTAGCAATCTTGAGCCTATTAGCAGCTGTGTGGCTTGGAGCAGTCAAGTTACACCTCAAGGTTTCCACAAAATCACTAGAATAGGGCAGAAAACTACCATCCCAGAGTCATGAGTATTCTCAGTTCTGACAGTGGCATGAACTTCCTGTATTTTTGTTTTATTTTAAAGAGACTTCTTGCTATTGTAACTTATAAATGTTCACACTCAATGGCATCAGCTATTGCCACTTAGAAGCTTCCCGCTTGCTTAGAATCTTTGCCATGAGTCCCTTCTCTCGGAACAGTGACCACAGTTGCTTAGATTATTGCAGATGAATTTTGTAAAACAGATGATTAAAACTCATCCATGTCATGATATTTGCATGGTACTTATATCATTGGCTTTATAGCTGTCTTAGTTAGGGTTTTACTACTTTGTAGAGACACCATGACCACAGCAACTCTTATAAAGGGTAACATTTAATTGGGGCTTGCTTACAGGTTCAGAGGTTCAGTCCATTATCATGGTGGAAGCATGGCAGCATCCAGGCAGGCATGGTGCTGGAGGAGCTGAGAGTTCTACTTCTTGTTCCAAGGGCAACTAGGAGAAGACTGGCTCCCATGTGGTAAGGAGGAGGGAGGAGGGTCTCATTGCTCTCCCCCACCCTGACACACCTATGCCAACAAGGCCACTCCTCCTAATAATGCCACTTCCTGGGCCAAGCATATTCAAACCACTACACCAGTTGTTCTCTGGGTATGTATTTATAAAGGAATTAACACAGCAGGTCTGACTGTTGTCTACTGAATGACTTGTGTGAAAAGTCAGCCCATAGCTAGATTTTGGACTCTCAGGTTTTTTAAGAAGATTCATGTCATCTTAACTGAAAAGAGTGGTTCTTGGGCATTTTGTACAAACTATTTGGCTCATTCTAAACATCTTATTTCATTCTTGGAGCCTAGCAGGTTGGTAAGTTCCAGGGAAAGAATGTAGTGTGACTGTTCTTAAAAAATAATAATCCTGGACCTCTAGGATCAGCGAGCTTTTCTGGTAGACAGCATTTTATGTTCACTGACATAAATCATTGCCAGGAAAATTAAGGATGTCCTGTGTGGCTCCACTGGGCAGAGACAATAGGTAGCCTGCTGCTTCCTCCTCCAGACATTGCCCCATTAACAGCTTTGCTATATTGATTTTTCTGTGTATGTTTTGGCTGTAATAACTCGTAGGTATGATTATCATGAGACAATGAGTCATGTGAATTCTCTAAGGGGCCATTGAAACCAAGTTTGCCTTGGGAATGCCTAACACAGCATCTTCACAATGTCTGTCATTCCTGTGATACTTTAGATGGTGGGTCTGGTATGGACATGGCACTGTTTGTATGCTTTGTACCAATTTCTAATTCTCTACTGACTAAACTCAAGAGCTAGCTGTGTTAATTGAATCAGCATATAAAGATACTATTGCTTTTTGCCCAAACATTCTCTGAATATTCTAGAAGAATGGCTTTTAGGCTTTAAATTTAAGCCACAAAATGTACTGAAAATCCCTTATTTATTAAAAAAACAAAACAAACAAACAAGCAAACAAACAAAAAAACACCTTACAGAAGACAAGTATTAGAGGGTTCCAGTGTAAGGCTGCTGCCATTGAAGATGCCTTTGGAGTTTTGCCTGTGTGTGCTCCTCTCTTTCTGACACAAGCCAGGAAATATGATGTGAAGTTTATTGTTCTAAAAAAATGCACATCACAGATATGAGCATTCTACAAGTTCATCTCATCAGGATGCTGACGGCAAAATCATCACCTCATAATTTACTAGGACTCATAAGCTGTACTACAAAATCAGACAGGTCTTTAGCCCGAAAACAAGACCCAGGTGCCCAGTGGAAGGCCAAGCTGAGGCTTCTGCTGCATCTGTTCTCTCTCTAGATATCAAAGGCAGAGTAGGGAACGGGTTGCATTTAGAGCTTCTATTATGAGCAAGCTTTTATTGCATGTAATTGTGCAAGAATGTGCAAGGTGCTTCCTCTCCATTTTATAGAACAGAAAACACATGCTCATATGATTCAGGTTTGACTCTAAGCATGCATCTTTTTTTTTTTTTGTCACACCATACTGGATCCATAACTGTTAACCTGTGTGTCTCTGTTTTTTGACCCAACAGTACAGCTTACTGATGTCTCTTGTGGTCACTAAAGTCTTTTTTTACTCAGAACGAAGAATGATTGGATTGGGCTGCTCTTTCAGAGCACCCAGGTTCAATCCCCAGCACTGACATGGCAGTTCAAAACTGTAATTCCAGCTGCAGGGCAACTGGTACTCTCACACTGACATCCAGAGAAAACACATGAATAAATAAAAGCACATGAAATAAAAAGTAAATTAGAAAAAAAAGAATGACTGGATTGCTCTGAGTGTGCATACCCTGCAAGATAGAAGGGTTAGGGGAGAAACATACAACACCCCTTGTCACACACCGAAACCTAGGTTATCATGTAGCCAAAAATACCCTCAGTGGCCTAACAGTCCTTGCTAAACTGGGCACATAGGAAATGTGTGTAATTAACTACTGGTCACAGCTATCAATAGTCATTTTGGTGTTTGCAACTGTTTCCTATTCAGACCAATGCATTTGTCGACATTTTTGGACTCTAAGAAGAGAAGCTGTGATCCCGATAGCTGCTTGTCAGCCGGAGTTTCCTAATTGGCCTTGGTTTTTCTGTGTTCTTGGAGTTGCGCTCTAGTGGATCCTTAGAACACTTCCTCTTCCCTGCCAGTTTGTGATTATCCGAATCAGCTTGCAGCACAGCAGTGCCTGAGCTCCAACTATCACACCCCCTTCCCTCCTAGTACATGTTAGCTGCCCAGCAGAGCGTGGCTGACTGCAAGTCACTGAGATTACTCACCTCAGAGGGCTGAGGGATGGAAGCTTAAGTTAGGACAAAGTTCATTGCTGTAAATAACCAATCAACTAGAAAAGTATGGAGCCCCAACACCTGACATGTGTTTGAACAGCAGAGATAGTATGCCTTTTTGTTTATGGTCATTCCTTCTCCCATGCCTCAGAGAGGGAGAGATAGCGTGTGCTTCCCAGCACTGGCAACAGGCATGCTGGAAAGAAGACAATTTGGCTCTTGATGGGAAGAAGGTGGAATTCAGCCAAAGCAGGCAGCCTAGTATGAAGAGCAGACTAAAATCAACACAGGAAGTGGGCTACACACTGACAAAGGATCAAGACACATATCTGGTTTGGGCTTAGATTGAGCTCAGGAATTCTGTGTTGAGATTATTAAAAAGAGACATCAATTTAGCTAGTGCAATTTAACCCTTTGTTCTCTTTAATTAATTGACCTCTCATTTATTTTGGTACCGAGGATGTCTAGCAAGGACTAGATTCAACTGACAGGCTAAGGTTAGGGTGGGTGGGAGGAGCTAAGACTAATGATAAGGGCACATTTTCCAGGAGTGGGATATTAGCACCCAGCAATTGTGTCAAGAAGGGAAGTTGAAAATGAACAACTGTGTGTGACTTTATCTGCGGATTCAAGGGAAGCTGGGAGGGGGCTGGTAGCATGCCCACTTCTCGGAGCTAAGGCTGGTAGTGCAAAACTACACACAACAGAAAAATGTCATCTTCCCCCAGAAATGGGGCTTCACTCACTCTCATGGTCAATTGTCTCATGATGTGTGGGTGCCAAGCTTGAAACCCAGGGATGTCCTTGCTGTCAATTTCCCCCTCTCTCTGCAGGACAGCTCCTCCACCACCTCCTTAAATATCCTCTCAAAGCTCTAGAAAATACCCATATAATCTTCAGCACCCTGTCGTATATCATGTGTTTACCACTTCCTCTGCTGTCACTGTTCATCTCCAGAGGTTATCGACATGGTTTGCACCTCACTGCATTCTATTGCATAGCAAATAACCTTGATACAGCTGATGCTTTAAGCAAGTAACAAAAACAACAGAAAAAAATAGATAAATAAATAAACAAAAAATGTCAAGAAATGGAGTTCTCATTTACTTTTTTTTCCCTTTGGCACAAACTGGAGGATTTTTTTTTTTTAAATTCAGGATTATTGAATATTGTGTTTGGTGGCAGTTTTACAAGATTTTTAGGAGAGAATTAAGTGCACAATATGTTTGCATTTTAATAATCACTAATTAAGTGTGTGAGTAGTTCTCAGCCATCAGATATTACTGCTACCAGGCAGTAACTTCTCCAAGATACTTCTCCATGCATTTAGTGATGGGAACATACTTTGGACATTAGAACAGAGTACCGGAATTCACATTGGCAATACTCTACATGCTCCCTTCTGGTTTCTCCCAGAGTGCTGGATTAAGGTGCCTTGTGAATCATCTCCCTTTATTTCCTCCTAACTTAGCAGAGGCTAACTCTAAGTTTAGAGCTGGTTGTGTAATAGCTGGGGCCCAAGTAATTCTCACTACTTGCTTCTAAGTCTAGAATTAACTCTAGTGAGCCCTCTTGCATTTTTTTTTTTTTAAATAAGTTTCTTTGGAGAAGATCGTTCTCTTTTTGAATGAGGCTAACTTCTTTTGATATCTTTGCCTCCACATCAGCTGTGTAACAACTTTGGGGTTTGAGTACTTTGGAGAAAAGGGATAGGATTAGCTTTGGATCCAAATAATATGTAGGAAGACAACTGGAGAAGTGTGTTAACATGCTGCCTGCTGTGGCTACCTCATGATGCTATAGGCTGGTAAAGGACTAGCTGTCCAGGACTCACTGTTGTTCTCTGGAGATTCTTAGGCTGAATTCTACTGCAGCACACACCAATGTGCAGTGGCTGCTCCTCCAAGCACAGCCACTGGGCTAAGCTACGTAGACATCCTGCCTCCAGGTAGCTTCAGTGAAGGAACCTCAATTTCCAAGTCTTCTGTAGAACAAAGGTCATTAAAATGATTTCCTAGATTCCTGCCTGAGATTACTTCTTTGTTCTAGCCTAGGATTTAGATTCCTACCTGAAATTACTTCTTTGTTCTAGCCTAATGTCAGATTCCTGCCTGAAGTCTACTTCCTTGTCCTTGGTCAATGTCATATTCCTGCCAAGCAGCCCATTTCCTTGTCCTTGGCCCGGGTCAGATTCTTGCCAAGCAGCCCCAAAGGTTCTCCGCCTCTCCCTCTTTTTTATTTCAGTAACAAGACTGAAGACTCAGGTCATTCTGACAAGAATGCCTTCCTTACCTGTCATAGAATATGCATTATCAAAAGCAACGCACATCTGTCTTAGATTGGTAAGGCTCTGTTCAGAATCTTACCCATCCTTGGGTTGCCAGCCTGTTAATTTAAAAACTCTGTCTGGGGGTCAGTTTTCAGGTTCAAGCCATGTACTTGTTTGCCAACATGTTGATGTTGTTGAAGAAAAGCTTTAACACAATGGGCAGGAATAAGAGTATTCCCAGAACAAAAAGGGCTAGCATGATCAAGCTATATATGCCATTTTTGAAGCTTGACCAAAATAGAAATACTGATATCAGGCCATGGGTAATTTTATCTGCAGTATCTAGAACAAAGAAGTAATTTCAGACAGGAATCTAAATTATAGGCTATAGCAAGGAAGTAGGCTTCAGACATTAAAATGACCTTTGGGCTAGGACAGGGAAGTAAGCTCAGATACTTTGGTCATCCTGATAAGCTCTTAGAAACAGTGATTATGGGAGTGTTCACGTGATTGGATTTAATGCCTTGCTAAAAAGGCATTTTCTTTTCTTTGACTATTTGTGTTTATTGTATTGCTTGTTCCTTGACTATTTGCATCTGTTGTATTGCTTGACCCTCAACCTAGAACTGACCTTAATACATGCATGTAATCAAAATGGTATAAAAGCATAAAGGAGGAGGGAGAATGGAATAGGGGGTTCTAGGGAGGGGAAATGGGGAAAGGGGATGACATCTGTATTGTAAATAAATAAAATATACAATTTAAAATAAAACTGATTTCTGTCCAATAACACACAATCTGATCTTTCTTGTCAGTAAAGCCTCATAAAGCAACTAGCCCCTTCTGTTTCTTTCACTGTATCTTAACATAAATAGGAATTAAGCTTTCCCCCACATCCTTAGGCTCAGTATACAAGTAGATCCCACCTTTTCAGTGAGATCTTTCCTCCTTTCCCCCTTCCCCAGAATATTTTATGGAAGATCTTTCATTGTTCTCTTCTCTGTACGCAGTGGCTACTACACATTGCCAAGGCTGATGCCAGTGCTGTATGCAAGTGTGAAGCTCTTCCTAGTCTAAAGCTTTGCTTTCTAAAGTTTCAGGTAACCACAGTTAACCATGGCCTAAAAATGGTAGGTGGGAAATTTTAGAAATAAATAACTCATAAATTTTAAATGGAATTACTAGTCTAAGTGGTACAATAAAGTCTAGCCTGGAAGCAGACTGCCTGGAACCTGGATCATTTCTCTACCCAGCTTATCCACTTTGTATACATCACCTGACAGATTCTTCTTCCTAGCCATAAAGGACATAGCATTTGTGCTGCTATTACAACGTTTCTGCTTAAGCAGGTATTATTCTAACTGATGGCCTGAAGTATAGGTACAATCATTGTTAGCATCAGAAGCTGTTTACAGTCAGCTTCTGAATCCAGCGATGACATCATCCCTAGGTGATAAGCACCCTCGTGCGTTGGTTGCCATGGCAACCATGGCACACCCCTTGCACATGTGTTACCTGTGTTGCCTGCATCACCTGTGTGCGTGTGTCACCACCTTTGTTACCTACATCATGGTTGGGATAAAAGATACAGATCCTGACCCATAGCTCTCTTTTCTCTTTCTCACTTATTTTTTTCAGTAAAGACCTCCCAGTGTGAGAACTGTGCTGGCTTGGTGTGATCTATTCAGAAACTAACAGTAATGTTGGCAATTCAGATAAGGATAATGGTCATTTTGAAGGGAAGCCATGACATGGCTCCTGTACATGAAAAGGTGAATGACAGAGAGAGGAGAAAGAGAGGGAAAGAGAGAGAGAGAGAGAGAGAGAGAGAGAGAGAGAGAGAGAGAACCCATAAACACATTGTTTTTATTGCAGTATATTGTTAGGGTTGTAACTTATTCTCAGCTATTGTTTATCTCTTACTGTGCCTAAATATAGATTAAATATTCCCACATCTATGCATAGAAAATACATAGTGTGAGCAGAATTTGGTACTGACTAGGACTTCAGGCATTCACAGGAGTAGCTGGGCTGTGTCTCCTAAAGAAAAGAGAAAGGATTGCTGCTTTTATTTTATTTTATTTTATTTTATTTTATTTTTATAGTTTATTTTTTCTCAAATCGTAATTCATTCACACAGGGGTTATAAACACAGAAAGGCAGGATGTGGGGAAGGGAACGACACTGGAGTGTGGGTGTTCAGGGGGAATACAGATATCAGAACCGGGTATCGGCTGGGTGAAGGTTCAGGGGACAAGTCACTATGACTCTGCCTATGACTCGCTTGTCCTTATCTAAGTTGGTATTGTCTGCCCAGGCTACCTATTTACAAGGTCTATGACTACTCAGGCTTGTAAATTTCCACAAAAGCTGCCTGTTTACATTAGTTTATAGCCATCTGTTTCAATGTTTTTCCACTGAGACCCAAGACTTGGTGTTAGTATACATGTATGACAGACCTATTGCTGATTTTAGGCCTATGGCTGATTTTAGGCCTACAGTGTGTAAGCAGGGATGTCCCTGACATCTCTTCCCTTCTCTAAGTATACAAGGGCTGTGGCAATTCTAAACTTGTGAAGGCGGGGATAGAGGCCTGACCTCCAGTATTTGAAGGGGACCTTGTAATGACTCCAGTCCCCCTGTCGTTGTCCAGTGAGGCATGAGGACCATACCTGTCCCGATGTCTTTTTCCTGGAGAGGGGATACTTTTGACATCAACCCCTATGCAGTCAGGCTTGTCCCTCAGGGAACCCAGATAGATATTTTTATCTTTTATTTATATTCCCTTGCAGTGCTTAGCCTAGCAGCCTTAGCAAGAATTCAGATCGCCTGACAGAGGGGGTTCTGGGTGGCCCCTCTCTGCTTGGTCTAGGGGCAGAAGTCCTCCCTTTTAGGTTGGGTGGAGATGGGTTTTGGAAACACCTTGTATAAAATAACAACCTCATCTTGAGTCTCGTGGTCCTCCATAGCTAACTTATGATAATGTATCTGAGTAGGTTTTGCTACCAAATTATTTATCTGTTGTATCACAGAGTTAGTCTGCCTATTTGAGGCCCAGGGACCAGCAGAAAAAAGCAAAAATAACCCAATTAATGGTCCCAAGATGGGAGGAAATAGGGTTGACAACCTTGGAGAGGCTGAAAACCAATTCTTGTGCCAGCCTTCATCTGTCTCTTTCTCTTTCTGATTTTTCTTAGGGCCTTCACTATCTGTTTCATGCTCTCTTTAACCCTCTTTGTCTTGTCTATGTAAAGGCAACCTTGTTCTTTAAGAGCTGTACACAGTCAAGAGCTGTACACAGCCTTTTGTATTGTAATAGAGTAAATCAAGTCCAATAAGGATCTTCGCGATTTTAGGAGGTCTCTTCAGACAGCGGAACGAGGGATTTCTCCAGGTTAGTGATGTCAATCTCTAGCTGTTTGATGTTCTTGTCAGTGGCCCTTCAAAGGTCTGAGTAGTATAAGTTCGGAGGCCAGCATCTGGATTAGAACTTCTAACAGCAGACATCACGGGTGATTAATTTTTACCTGGAAAGGAAAAAGAAGGGAATTTTCAGGGAGATTTCTCTTCCCTGGATGTAAATTGTTATTCATGTATTTATGGTTGGGCCTGGCTTTGTGGGGGTATCTATTTTTTTTATTAATCTTTTTGGTAGCCAGTTAGCTGTGCCTTCTGTGGTATCAGACAGGCATATCAATCCTCGGCCCCATAAGGGAACTGGGTCTGGGCCATTCCCTTTAAGGGTAAGAGGGTCCTTCCCCATATCTGTGGCAAAGTTTTGTTAGTCTCGGTGGTGCCAGAGGCAGTCAGCAGCAGATTTGCCATGAGCTTTCAGCTTTAGAGAGATAAAAGTGAACAAGGCATGATGGAGAGTATTTCAGGGGGACTCCTTCTGAGGGGGTACCATTCCCCTTCTTTTGTTTTTAAAGCCAATTTTTCAGAGTTCTTGTAAAATCAGGGCAGAAGCGCCAACAGTTGCTCCTTCCACACTCAGAGAGTCATGAAGATCCTATTTAAGGATATATAAATCTATATTAATAATCTTTTGTCAAAGGACTGTTATAGCACTGCCGACAACTAATCAGACTATATAATATATTGATTAGTAATAGCTTCTTCTACTTTTTGTGAGGTTACCTCTCTTTTGTCAATTAATTGTAGAGGAAAATTAGGATTTACATCTCTCTTGAGAATATTGAAGAGAGACTTAAATTCTTTTGTGGAGAGCTTAAAACAGGATCTTAGCCAACTAGCAACTCCTAGAAACTTTTGAAAATAATTTAAAATAAGTAAACTCTCTCCCTCTCTCTTTTATTTTAGACCCTTTATCTGTGTTTTTTTTATTGGATATTATATGTATTTACCTTTCAATGTTATCTCCTCTCCCATTCTCCCACAAAACCCCTTATCCCATACCCCCTCCTCCTAATTTTTGTGAGGGTGTGCTCCAAACATCCTCCCAGTCCCATCTCCCTGCTCTCGAATTCCCACACAGTAGGGGATCCAAACTTTTGGGGACCATGTCCCTCCCCTTTCACTGAAGTCTAACAAGGTCACCCTCAATTCACTATACAGGTGCATGAGTCCCTCCCTTTGTTCTCTCTGGCTGGAGGTTTAGACTTTAGGAGCTCTGGTTGAAACTTTTGATTCTCCTTCTAGAAAGGACCAAAGCACCCACACTTTGGTCTTCCTTCTTCTTGAGTTTCATGTGGTCTATGCGTTGTATCTTAGGTATTGTGAGCTTTTGGGCTAATATCCACTTATCAGTGAGCGTATACCATGTATGTTCTTTTGAGATTGGGTCACTTCACTCAGGATGATATTTTACAGCTCCATCCATTTGCCTAAGAATTTCATGAACTCATTGTTTTTAATAGCTGAGTAGTACTCCATTGTATAAATGTACCACATTTTCTACATCCATTCTTCTGTTGAAGGGCATCTGGGTTCTTTCCAACTTCTGGCTATTATAAATAAGGCTGCTATGAACATGGTGGAGCATGTGTCCCTGTTGTATGTTGAAACATCTTTTGCGTATATGCCGAGGAGTGGTATAGCTGGGTCCTCAGATAACACTATGTTCAATTTTCTGAGATACCGTCAGACTGCTTTCCATAGTGGTTGTACCAGTTTACAATCCCACCAACAGTGGAGGAGTGTTCCTCTTTCACCACATCCTCGCCAACAGCTGCATTTATTTTAAAGCTATTCCCTTCTTTTATTCTCTAGGACACACAGAGAAAGTTCACAAGTTGCATCATGGGCATCTGTGCCCTTCATCATAAGAGTCTTTCACCAGTGAACTCAGCTACAGAAGGAAAAGTTCTTAGACTTGAGGAATGATCAAAACTTGCTATTGCAATCGTTGGAGAAGCTACTGAATAGTTGACAGGTCAGGTCTTATTGGGCCCCATTTCAGCCCTGGTTTGGGCCTTGAGGACAAACCTGAGTCTAGCTCGAGTTCCTTAGGCCTTGCGGGAGAGCCTAAGCCTGGCTTGAGTTTTGAGACCTATCTCAGTCACTTCCATACCATGATGATACAACAAGACCTGTTTGGCCCTGCCTCTGCTCCGCAATTGTTGATGCAAAGCTTTGCCATTGGCCCTGTCAGTCACCCCATACTCTCTGTCACCCTTCCCGCTTCCTACGTAGTCTCACTCCACCAAAAATCCCCCTCCATATGCTCTGAGTTTATATAAGCTACAGGCTGATAGAATAAAGTTGACTTCCTGCTTCAACAAGATTCTCTGCCTGGTGTGTTTCTTTTGGGCCGTCAACACTCACCATCCCAAGAGACCCAGCAGGACTGGGACCACTCTCCTTTTGCCTGGACCTGCTGGCTAGGAGCCGACAAGGTCTGTTGCTGATGAGCTGAGCATCCATGAGCGAATAGCTCTCAGACATTTGCCTGTGTTAAAAACTGTACTTTCCCTCAACTGCCCACTTATAAACACTATAAATGTAACAACTTGTTTTGTTCTTAGAGAAGGCATTGCAACTTGTAAGCATTTATTTTAATCTTTCTCTGATTAACAAAAGTAGCATAAGTATATTTAAAAATTAACTTTGATTTCTTTACTCTATTGAATGGATACCTTTTCTTCTTTTTATTATGTGTGTGGTATATGTATATATGTTTGTGTGTACATGTGTATATGCATTTGTACATGGAGGCTGGATATCACTGTGGGGTGTCTTCCTCAGTCACTTTCCAATTTAACTTTCAAGAAAGGGTCTCTTATTGAACCCGGAACTCACCAATTAGTGAGTCTGGCTGGCCATTGGACTTCAGGGATCTGTCTTGCCTCTGCCTCCCTTCCTCGCTATGAGGAAGAGCTATGGTTTCATATGCATATATTTGTCCCTGGCTTTACCAGGTACTAGAGATCTGAACTCAGGTACTTATGCTTATTGGCAAGTACTTTACTGACTGAATCAGGTTTGGAGACATCTTTTTTTTTTCCTTTTTCTTTTACAATTTTTAAAATTGATTATTTGTGAATTTCACATCATGTACCACAATTCCACTCATTTTCCAGTTCCTCCATATCTGCCCACCACCCTTTTAACCTACCCACAAAAGAAAATAAAGCAATTAAAATTAAATTTAAAAAAAAGACAAAAAATATCATCTAGTGAAAACTACGGTGTATCATACAATATATCCTTTTGTCCAAACAGCTTTGCTTGTAATGTTTATTTCACTGAGTCATTGGCCTGGTTCAAGGCCTCTGACACCTGTTACATTAGCAATACTGGATCCTCACCAGGACTCCTCTCAGACATCCTGTTGTTGCCTGAGTCGTGGAGATTCTGAATTTTTGGTTCTGCAGAATCAGCTCATGGGCCAGCCTTCCCTCACTGACCCAGCAAGGGGTGAGGCCAGCTCTTTTCCTCCTTTGTTACTTGGAGCAGCTTTCCCTAGCTGCTCAGGTGAGGGGCAGAGCCAACTCAGCTCAGCCATTAGACGTCAGCACGGCCTCAGGTGGCAGCCCAGACCAGAGAAGGATGTCTTCATGATCTTTGGTAGTAACATGGGCCACAGACAGTGACACAGATCCCTGCTTTGGTAGTGCCATGGACATGGCTCTCTGCAGCAGCACAGGCCCAGATACCACCATGGCCTTGGGTGGCAGTGCAGGTTGCTCACATCAAACTGTTACTAACAGTCATTGAGTCTGCAGTTCTGCCTCTCTTCACAGTACACAAACTGCTAAACTTTTCTTTCTTTCCCATCTTTCTGCCATATACTTGCTCATTACAGTGGTACTTCAGGATGGACCTGTGACCTCTGGCTGTCCTTTGTCCAGGCCTGCTTGAATACATTTCTTAATGTATCTTAAAAGCATCACAGACTTTTGGGTAGAGAACTCAGCTAAAAAAACCTAAGGATGATTGTTTTGCTTTTTGTACCTAAAGGACAATCATTTGGATTGTTAGCATCATTTGGATTAGACGGTTTCAGAAAAACAAGAGCAGCAACAACAGCAACACTAATAGTAATAGTAACAACAACAGAAAAACAACGGCAACAACAAGAGCAACAGCAACAGCAAGAAGAGAAACAACAGCAACAGTAACAACAATAGTAACAACAGCAGCAGTAGAGCAGCAACAGTAACAGCAACAGTAACAACAGCAACAGTAACAGCAACAGCAAGAAGAGAAACAACAGCAACAGTAACAACAATAGTAATAACAGCAGCAGTACAGCAGCAACAACAACAGCAACAGTAACAGCAGCAGCAACAACAACATCCCAAAACCAAAAATGGTACAATTTTTGATTGTATATGAAATAATAATATATATTAGTGGAGAAATCCCATTAATAAGATAATTTCATTTATATCTCTGAAGGAACAGATAAGATTATGTAGATTTAATCCAAAAATATCTTTTGCATTTGCCAAAGTATGCATTTTAAAATTATTTAATTATTATTAAATTATTAAAATTATTTAAAATATATTCATCTGGTCCGCATGAAGTTAATTTGCTTTAGCATTTCCTGGAAGCGTTCATGAAGTCAACTCTATGCACTTACAAGAAAAAGGACTGGCCATGTTTAAGGGATACTCTACCTGATAAATTTCAGATAAGCATCATTAAGCAAGAATTGAGAGATTTCCCATTCTTGTGACACACATTTACCTCTCAGCCTGAATATTAGACTCTCATTACAGAGTGTTGCTCATTTAATATTTAAAAATAATTAAATCTGGTCATTTCATTGGCCAGGTAATTGTATAAAAAGAAATCTTTAGTTGTTAGCTTGAAGTGTTATATGCTCCAAGCTTCTCTAGCCATAAGGCCTTCATCTAGGTTCACATACTTCTCTACATTCAGAAAAAAATGGCGCGCGCACACACACACACACACACACACACACACACACACATATATATATATGTATATGTATATATATGCATATATATATACACACACATATATAATTCATATATATGGAAAGATGAATTTATACTTTTGTCCAAAGCTGGAGAAAAGGAAATTCCCAGTCTGTCCTGCTGTGGCCACGGCAGTGTTACAATTTACAGAAGAATGAAACTAAAGCCAGGAAACACACATATGTCATTTAGATGTGGTCCTGGACACATGAACAGACAAAGAGCCTTTCCCATGGTTCTACTTGGCACAATATTTCCTACAGGGCTTCTGTGGTGGTTTGAGTGAGAATTGTCCCCAAATGCTTATACATATGATTGCTTGAGTCCAAGTTAGTGGAATTACTTGAGAAGGATTTGGTGTGGCCTTCTGGAGTAAGTGTGGCCTTGTTGGAGTAAGTGTGTTTGGTGGGTGGGCTTTCAAACACCCATGCTAGGCCCAGTCTCTCTCTCCCGCCCCCCCCCACTTTCCTTCTCCCTCTGCTTGCTGCCTGAAGATTATGTTGTGAAGCTCTCAGCTACTACTCCACACCATGCCTGTCTGTTTCCTGCCAGAATAATTATGGACTACCTTTTAAAAACTATAAGCAAGTCTTTATTTAAATAATTTAGTTATAAGATTTACTTTGGCCTTGGTGTCCCTTTGTAATAAGGGACACCTTTTGTGACTAAGACAGAAGTTGGTTCCAGGGACTGAGGTATTGCTGTGAGAGACTTGACCATGTTCTTGTTTAGAGGAATGTGGAAGTCATTGAGACTTCGGAATAGAAATTGTGTTGAATCTTTTGACAGGGTTTAAGGGGCCATCCTAGTGGGAACATGGAAGACAGTGGTGCCAAGGGTGATTTGAAGTATATAGGCCCTGCTTAAGAGGTTTCAGAGGGCAAGAATAATTGCAAGTGGTCTGGAGACCATTATGGCGATATTTTGGAAAAGAATTTCTCCTCAGTTATGAAAGAAAAATTCTGCCAAAGACTAAATTGAAGAGATTTGGAGTAACATTATTGGAAGAGGAAAGTTCAAGAAAAGCGAGTATTGCCAGGGTAACATGGTTTTAGCCATGACTCTCATGCAGATCGAGGATGAAAAGGAGCGAGCTGGGCAACGGGAACCACAAAATGTACAGTTGGAAGGAGCCAAAGACCACCGGGAAATGTAGGGTGGTTGCCAAGTCAAGTGCTCAAGATGATGAGAAGTTCAAAGAAAAGCCCCAAGTGGAATGAAAAGGATGTGGTAACCTCAGAGCAAGACCCCACCTGACTAAGCCTGCAACCTCTGAAGTGAAAGGCCTGGAGGTATTTCTCAAGCCTAACCAATGGAAACACTTAGAAAATATAATTCTAGGAGAGGTCAGACTCCAGCCCCAGTGATCATAAGAACTTGGTAGCACTAGCTTTGCCTCCTTTCCCACTGCCTATCTCGGTGGCCCATAGAGTACTCCTGTTTCACTAGAACTTTGATTTTATTTTATTGTATGCTTTGAGCCGTATATAATGATATAACACACACACACACACATTATGAAATAACACACACACACACACACACACACACAAAATGATCACCAAGCCTTATTGAACTAGTGCTAAAGTGCAGGTTGAGCATCTCTAATCTAAAAAATCCAAAAGCAAAAATACTTTTCGACATGACCACCATGTTTCTTTACTCACTCATCTGTCGGTAGAACCTTAGCTTTGTGATTTTGGCTGCTGTGGTTTTGCAGCAAGGAGGATGCAGTAAGACCCCTCATGTGGACTCCTTGCTTTCATCTCCAGGGTGCACCCAGAGGGATTACTGATCACATGGTCTTCTGTTTCCATGTCTCCCACAATCCCTACACTAATTCACGTCCACATTTCCCATTCTTGACAGTTCACATGAGTTTATTTTCCTTCACATCCTCACTAAAGGTAATTGTTGGCATAATTTTTTTGCAACCTACTTTTAATAAGGGTTCAATCTCCCTTCCAGCCCACTACCCAGCAGAGGTAGTTGAAGAGAAAAGTCACTGGATATGGGGGAAGTGGAGCTGTTCAGCTATAGTTCTTTGGGAGAAAGCTCCAACTTCTTTCCCAGCAGTTGAGTCCCATTACAAGCACCAAATATGACTCAGCAGCTGCAGACCCGTCGCTTAGCAAGCAAACACCAGGCGCCAACCAGCAGCTGAAGTTCAATTCTGCAGAAACTACCAGGCTAGCCAACTGGCCTGAGGTGGGGCCATAGAAGCTGCAAGCTGCTACAGGAACCTCATGAGCAGTTCTTTGACCAGTTTCTCTCTGGTGTCACCACTAGTGGAGAGCAACAACACTATGTAAGGCAAACCAATACATGCATGTCTTTAGCAAAGAATAGCAAGGCAGAGGAAACCAAACCAAATCCTCAAGGCTTGTCTCCCACTATCTGTGGGGTCATATTTATACTCTTTCATCATGAACCCTTTCATATATTTGCTGTATCAAAACATCCTTCACCTGTGTCTGCTTCAGCAAAACATTCTTTCATTTGTATGCTCCAGCAAAACATCATTTGACATAACTAACTTTCTAAACTAGAAGTTTCCACTATAGGTAATGCTGTATTATATTTTAGTAAATTTGTATATAAAACTAAATTTCATCATGTGGAATTTTCTCCATGTTGTGCATTGTTCCTCCAAGAGTGTCAGATTTTGGAGTAGTTTTGATTAGGGATACTCAAGCTTATGTCCCAGCCTCAGCTCAGTAGGGCTTAGGACAGAATCCCAATGGTTTTATACTAATGCATTTATTAGTCTGCAGTCCTTGATGTCACTGTCTTTACTGCATATCGTCCTGTGTGTCAAGAAGATAGGGTGTATACATTTTATATTTTCACCCACTCAAGGGAGCTAGGCCAAGATGTGGAAGACACTGGAAGCTCCAGGAGTCTTTAACCTCCTCCTGTGTTTAACTGAGCCCTACCATTGTAGGGACCTCAGCCTTCTTAAAAGGATATGGTCATAGTTCTAGGTGCCATGTGTCATAAGGTGATGTAAGAAGACTCCTTTTTCCTCTAGAGACATTTGCGATGGGACATAATGCAGTGCTAGGGAAGACAGTGGCAGTAAAAAGCAGAGCAGAAAGCAAGAGTAACCCTGAGCAACAATGTATAGCTATGTCTCTGGGGCTGGGGAAAGTCCTGATGTGTGATGCCCGCTTGTTTCCCCCTGTGAACATTCCTACCACTGGCAAATTCATTACGTTAACATGATGTCCCTGGAATGAAACTTCGAGATGACACATGCCTTGTGAACTGACCAAGAGCCTGCTCTTGCGTGCTTGGGTGACGGAAGGTGGTGGAAGCACTCCCACAAGCTTAGAAGGTAGAGCTAGCTTGGCTCCTCTCATGCTCTTTTAGCTTTTAGTGCCATCTAAAGCTAGGCCTGATAACATGCCCGTCACTTGCATGCAGATCTAGGATGAAAAGGAGCGAGTTGGGCAAAGGGAACCACAATTCTGAAGTAATATGAGTAGCCGGTGGCTGGCCTGCTGAGGAGTCTGCCCTCTCCACGTCTCCTTTTACGTACATAGAGATCCTGGTAGTATGAGAACTCACTGTCCAGTCCAAGGTAAAATGCTAACCAGTCACAATTAATGAGCTGCCACTATGTGAGTGTTTGTTCACACATGATAAAGCAGACTCTGTTCCCTGAAACCATCCTTGGAGTGTTCATCCCCATGGCTCTTACAGACCTACTGGCATTGAAGCCGGGGAGGAACTGCCTAGTACTGACAGCAGAAGAGCAAGAATCTGAGGGAAGACCTGAAAGTCTTCTGAGTTATAAACCTGATTTTTGAAAAAGCTTCTAAATTAGATAGCAAAGAATTCAGGAATGAGTAGACTGTTTTTGTATGCTCATGTAGAAGTCAGAGTTTGATGTTGGAGGTCTTCCTCATTTGCTCTCCATCTTATTTCTTGAGGCAGGACCCTGAGTAAATTTTGGGTGAGCTCACTAATGATCTAGAATGGCTGGCCAGCAAGCTCCTGACGTCATCCTCCTGTCTCCACCTCTCAAGGCTACCCCTTGCTTTTTACAAGGACCCTAGGGATTGAACTCTGCTCCCCATTCTTGCATGCCAAGTGCTTTACTTTCTGAGCCATCTCCACAGGCCTACAGAAAACTGTTTTGTTTTGTTTTGTTTTTTTTTTTTTTGTCAGGTGGAATTGTGGCTAGCATCCAGAAATCAAACTTGGTTATACTAAGTTGGTGACTGTGGAATTCTTCCTTGATAAAATAATAATAATCTCCTTTAACATTTTGTTGGAAATTGTTACCGAGATACTTGATTTTGTATATTTTAATAACATTATTTTTCCCCTCCTTTGGAATAGGCAGTGTTTCCACTCCTAGATTGCCAACACCTCTGCTACTCCCTGCACTTGTGCAAAAATTACAAACACGAGTCGAGTTCGCATTTGCAAACCCTCCAGCGCTCTGAAAGCTCTCTGTGCACTGCTGTCTGGGATTCTGGGCCTGCTGTCCCTGCCATCTTGTTCATTCAAGCCTCTTGGGCCAGGAGGCTGCCCCTCCCCTCTGCGGCTTTCTTTGCATGCTGAACCACAGGCAGGAGATGTTTGTTTGCTGTCAGCCGAGAGGCTGGTAAAAATGAGGCCATGTACTGTCATTGGACGCAGCCTTCGGAGAGGTGCAGAACTAAGAGATATGCAAATGAAGCTAGCCAACGCTGAGCTTGAATTGATCTAGATGAAGTGCCTTTGGATCTTAAATTATCCGAAAACTCCCAGGGCCTCCTTTCGCCCTTTTAAAGCTCAGCGTAAAGTTCATTAGCTCAGAAGTGGTGCTTGACAAGATCCTGAGATAATTGGGACTTTGATATGGTATTGGCTGCTCAAGTTTAAGCCAAAGAAGTGTTGGAAGGTTTTGAAGTCCTAGTAATTTAAAAAATACATTAAAATTTAACTGATCCATAATTGTAGATATTTATGGGGTATAGTATAACATTCACATACACATATACAACTCACAGTGATAACCTTAGGTAACTGGCATGTCCAGAACCTCAAACACTTATCATTTCTTCATGTGAAGAACATCCAAAATGCTCTCTGCTTTCTATTTTGAAAGACATAATTAATTTTTTCAACTACAATTATTCTCTCCCATTACAAGGCATTAGCTGTTATTCCTCCGAGGTAGCCTCCCCGTATCCAT
Organism: Grammomys surdaster; assembly: GCF_004785775.1. Lineage (NCBI taxonomy): Eukaryota > Metazoa > Chordata > Mammalia > Rodentia > Muridae > Grammomys > Grammomys surdaster. The sequence goes on from NW_021604678.1 coordinate 5,464,586, forward strand.
TGCCTATGTTTTTCCACATCTCTCTCATCCTTTAGTAGCTACTATTCTGAATTTATATCAACCCTGTTAGTTTCCTGGTATGGATCATGTGGGACCTGCCTTGCTGTGCCAGATTTATTTTACTTAACATGACATCCTATAAGCTGGTCTATGTTACTACAAGATGAAAAACTTCGTTCTTTTTCATGAGTTGTTACATTCTGTTGTAGAGCAAATATTCTGCATTTCCTTTATGCATTCCTCTATTGGTGGAAAGCTACTCTCGTATAATATGGTTGATAATAATGCTTCAGTGGACATAGAGTGTAGATATCGCATCAACATGGTATTTTTTAAAAATAAGTCCTCATGGTAAAACTCCCGACTCATAGGTAGTTCTGTTTATAGTTCTTCAGTTTGGGAGATCCCCATATCATTGTCTACATAGATGTGCGGACTAATTTGCTACCACCTGTGTATGAGGGGTCCCTCTCTCCACATCTTCATGCCCTCACCAGACCTGTGGGGTGTTGTCTTGGTAGTAGCCCCAGATGGTATCTCAATGTGGCTTTAAGTACTATTTCTTCCATAAATATTGATGGTAAACAATTTTCCAGATATACTCTGGCTGTTTGTATAACTTCTTTTGAAAAACGGCTATTGATATCAGTAGCCCATTTTAAAACAATACCTTCTTTTATTCTTTTTGTTTTAGCTGTTACAATAGTTGGGATTTTATACGAATTTTTGATATTGGTTCTTTTCATATGGACAATTTCAAATATTTATTATTATCTTGTAGGTTGCCTTTTTATGCTTTTGAGTATTTCTTTTGCTGGGAAGAAACTTTTTAGTTTGCTAATAGTCCCTTTTGTTTATTTTTGCTTTTATTGCCTGGGCTTTTGGAGAATTATGAAAAAAATTCCTTTACCCTCTCCCAATCTCCTGAAGTGTTTCTACCATCTTATTTTCAGCAGTTTCTGGGTTTTAGATTTTACATTTAAGTCTTTGATTTATTGATTGTTGATTGTTGTATGATTAGATACAGTGATTTGGTTTCTTCCTTTTTGTTTGTGAAATAAAAAACTGAACCACTGGATGTGCACAACTACAAGTAGAGAATTTGAATCCTGTTAGTTCCTAGTCAAACTCTATGCATTTCGTATTGGAGACACTCAAGAATGTAACATATGTAAGAATTAGCTCACTCTATAGTTAATAGGAGCTGTCAAGACTTAATTATCAGGATTCTATGTTGTATGCGACAAATATTTACTAGTTTTACAAACAGTAACAAGATCTCTGTGTGTGGGGTGAATGTTTTAGTCTTTTCAGTTATGGTAAAGAAACAGGTAAGTCAGATTTAGCCATTCATTGTTTAAGTCAGGGTTTTTATTGTTATGATTAAACACCATAACCAAAAGTAACTTTGAGAGGAAAAGGTTTATTTCAGCCTACAGCTCTTAGGTCATATCTGTTACTAAGGGCAGTGAGGGCAGAAGCTCAAGGCGGGAATGTGGAGACAAGAAATGAAGTAGAGGCCATGGAGGAGTGCTACTTACTGGCTTGCTCCTCATGGCTGGTTCAGTCTGCTTTCTTATAGTGCCCAGGACCACTGGCCAGGAGTGGTACCACCCACAATGGTCAGAACTTCCCACGTCAATAATTAAGAAAATATCCGATTACCCACAGGACAATATTATGGATATTTTCCTAAGATTCTTTCTGGCTAGGTGATTATACCTTGTATCGTTGAGTAGATACAAATAGATATCATTTTACTATGTTTTTTAGTATAAAAATTATTGTTTGAAGAGACAATAAAGGAATATGCAATAAAAGTATAGAGAAAACCCTGACAGAGGGGTCAACAGCTACTTCACATAACTGTCTTGAACTTTGTGTTTTGTATGTGTTTTTATTTTATGTGTGTGTGCTTTCCTGCAAGCTGCCCTTGACCCCCCCCCACTCCTGCATTCCCACAGTCTGTTCTTCCTTTGCCTCATGCCGATCCTGGGGATGAAGCTCAGGTCTTCAGGTTTGGTAGCAAGAGGCCCACTGAGTCATCTCACCAGCCAGAAAATATTTTGTTTTACTTTCTATATTTTTGTAAGGTTGTAAGTTTTAATTTTTTCCCTTTGTTCGTTTGTAATTTGTGCTGACTTTTTTTCTTGTTTAGAACAAATGTCTACTTTTTTACCCAATTTTGTATATATAATTTTACTTTTCTTTTTTTAACATTAATAGATATTATTTAATGGTTTAATGATTCCATAGCCCATGATCATAATTTCTAACAGATTTTATAATTTCCCCTTTAGTCGTTCTTCCTTCCTTTCTTCCTTCTTCTTTCCTTCTTTCTGTTTTTCCTTCCTTATGACACTAGGGTTAGAATTCAGTTTTTTTTTATTGGATATTCTGCTTATTTACATTTCAGATGTTATCCCCTTTTCTCATTCCCCGCCCCCCCAGGAACTCCCTATCCCATCCCCCTCCTTCAGCTTCTATGAAGGTGTGGCCTCACCCACCCACCTGTCCCCCCTCCCCGCACTTGAATTCCCTCACACTGGGGCATTCTGCCTTCACGGGACCAAGAACCTCCTTTCCCACCAATCTTTTCAAGTGAAGCTTTCTTCATCTGTCTCACAGACTAACACATTATTTACTGTGAGGTTGTGAAGTGTGTGTGTGTGTGTGTGTGTGTGTGTGTGCGTGTGTGTACTTTGTAGTTATGGGTTTCCTTGGGGAATTTGTTCAGCTTCTAGGAGCTGGTAATTATACCACGGAAAGAATGGGCTGCCTCACATTTTATTTTCAAGATCCAGTGAGGTCAAATGACATGTGGAAGGATGCTTTAAATGACCTGCTGTCAGCTGTCATTCTGCCATGCATACTCTGACAATGATATGCTCCCTATCCTATTCTCTTCTCACTAGTAAGGTGTCCTTGGGCCTACTTATCTTTGCCAGCAACATTGGGAAATATATGAAACTCGAAAAATTCCTGTAGACCTGCACTGGGTGAATGCTCTTTTATCACAAAATTAGAACTATTTGATTATGAATGTTAAGTATCAATGACCTGAAGAACTACAGGCCACTATGAAGACCATTCCTGGTGGACATTTCCTTTCACTAACATCTGTTTATTATATTTGCATTTACTTTTGTGTGAATCATTTATTTCGTAACCATGAGTTACGAGGACCTTACTTTTTAATTGATGGCATTTTGTATTTTAGTGGAGTGCTATGAATAAGAAGTACAGCATGTAGCTACAACTTAATTATTTTGTCCAGTCATGTGTGCTGTGAGGGTGCATCAGGTCAAACAGGTGATTGATACACCAGCAAATGTCAAGAAATTGTAAGGATCATACAATTTTGATAATATGAATTACAAAAGTATGTTTATGTCATATTTTTAGTCTATGGGTTTTCTTATCCTTTCATATTTTATAGTTTAAACAATGTTAAATAATCTTTGGGGGGAAAAGATTCTTAGCCCCTCAGGTTAGTAGTGACCTGGACAGGGCACATGGGTGACTTAGCTGTGAGCCGCATCCCTCCAGGTTCTGCACTCTGGTGCAGTACAAGAGCTGAACCTGTCTGATTGACATGACAGTGAAGCATTTCTTGGGCCAGAGAGTACTCTCAAGTTCCTAAAGCAATCGTTCACTGTGTCTTGGCAATGGCACCTGAATCCCTATATCAAACTTGTCTTAAATGAAGACATAGTGCACCTGAAGTGACCCTTGACCAGAAACCAGTGTCCCAGAGACTCCTAACCAAGACCAACATGACCAATGATGACATGTTGGGCAGAGCAACTGCCAACATTGCTTGCTTGGACTACATCCTGGAAGACTCCACTGAGGACCCACAGACATGACCATGACCAGCTTCGCCCGGAACAGCAACCGCACCCCACTGGTGGCTGTGGAGAAACACTGCATTTACTGTGTGAACTCTAAAGACAGCTGTTGGCCTGAAATCCCTTGGCAAGCCTGGGTGTCCTCCAGCTCATCTGATGTCTCCAGAGGTGCCCAGGAATTTGGTGTTGGCTGCATCAGAAGCAATGTGACCAAGACAATGAAGGGCTTTGAGTACATGTTGGCCAAGGTACACGATGAGGCCCCTTCTAAAACCCTGTTGAGACATCAATAAAAAATGAAGAGACAGCAAAGGAGACTGTACTGACAGCTAAAGAGAAGGACAAGGACCCGGCCCATGAGACCACCACCACATAACAGCAGCAGAAGATCACAGAGTCAGCAACCAGTGTTGTTCAGCCTCCTCTCCCTACATCACACTGTACTTGATTATTAAAAATTAAGCTTGAGGCCTCTCTGTTTTCTGTGTGGTGGGATAGGATGGATGTCTTATACACCATCTGCAGTACACCAGGTTCAATGTCTACTGAGCCAACCTGCCTATTCGTCCATGGTCACAAGCAGTGCATAGGCAAAGTGGTAATACACCGTAATCTGTGTATTCTACTAGAGCAGGGTTCCTTGTGTTATTCTCTGATGTGTCCCAAGTACTGTGACTAGTATTTAGCATATAACTGGCAATCAATAAACATTTGATTTTGTTGACCACCACAAAAACATTCTTCTAAAATCATGATCTTTTTCTTTCTTACCCAGTAGGAGGTTTTCCCCCCTCTTAGATTTGAAAACACTTCTTCCTGTACACAGCTGTATCTTACATACAGTTAATCACAGAAATTGCCGGAGTCTATAATTTGGGGCTCAGCATAGCTTGAAAGAACAGACAAAAACCACAGAAGTAGAGAATTAGGAAGAAAGTGATAAGACATGCTAGTACTAAGAAGACGGCTGATTCCATCCCCGGTCCTGATGAACGTGTTGGCTATGAGGACTCTTCGGGACATCCTCATGAACGCTCCAGTGGTACACTTTAAAGATAAAATATAGAACACCCAGGGCTTGGGAGAGGAATCCATGGGACCCAGTACGGGTACTCGATATCTAGAAATTCTTGCCTTGCCTCAGAAGCTTCTGGATCTTGCTGCGTGAGTCACATGTGTGATGTTTTGCACTGCTCTGCTCTGCTCTGCTCTGCTCTGCTCTGCTCTGCTCTGCTCTGCTCTGCTCTGCTCTGAGCCCTGGATACAAATGCAACACTCACCCTCTTGAAGTCAAGGCTCTCGTACTCCTTTACTGATGAGTTTATCATCTCGATGAGTGTTTATGACCAGTGAACCAGGCTGCTTCCTGGAAAGCCCAAGCTGATTGTGTCTGGACAACATCCTTAAGAGATATTTGGTTTTCTACCACATCACTGTATTCAAAGATGGTCCTTCTCTGCTCTCTGGAGGGAATGTTGTCTATGGAGTGGGGCTTCGAGAATGTTTCTGTAAGAAGCCATGATAAACTGATATTCTCTGAAAACAAAGGTCTGTGTCTAAGTCATTTGTTGTCTAGGGCACCCTCACTCTGCCAAGCTTCCATGAGAAATCTGTTGTAGGGTATTTCTTGGTTTACTGGTAATACTTATCCTTTTGGTCACAATCATACAGATAAATAATTTCAATCCAGGCATCTGTGACATGTACTGACTTTTAAGTTTCAAGCAACACCTTTTGGATGATATTGAGCTCCTGAGTTGCATGCTGGATCCAACAGTGTCAAGAACCATCTTAGTGCCCTGCATTTCAATTCTTGACCACAGGGTATAGCTGAAGACATTACTAGTATTGAAGAAGAAAGATACCCTCTCTCAATGATACCAGGCACAGCATAACAATATACAAGCTACAATAATACCAGACTCATAGCATCACATTAAGGCTGGACAACGTGCTAGGAGGAAAAAAGGGGCCCACAAATAGGCCAAAGAGTTGAGTCAGGAACAGTCCTCACTCCCACTTTTAGGATTTCATGGTTTTTTTCCATGTAACTTTTAACTTTAATGAATTCCTGTTTGGTTTATACTAAATGTTTCAATCCCAATAGATGCTTATCAGGTTATCCTAATTCATTAAGATTGAACAACAAGCATTTTATTATATTTACAGATTCTGGGGCCAAGGTAATCAACAGATTACCTCAGGGCTCCTTTTCTCAACTCTACAACACTGATCTTCAGATGAAAGAATAGACCAGAAAATAGTGATGAGTTTTGTGGTTGAGGCTCAGAATCTCATGGAGCATCCTCCACTTGAGTGTGTGGCCCCTGGGCTGGGATAGTTTACATTTGGCTTCGCTGGAACTGATGACCAGAGAGTTCACTTGGTGTCTCATTGCTAAGGCTTTCTTCTGATAGATTTTTCAGTACATAACATTTTAGAGAGTGCTGCAAATGGATGGTGTGGGGGAGAGGCAAGCCAATTATGATAGTCGTAGAAGAAGCAATGTCCTTCATCATAGTCTGTTGACTAAAGCAGCCATGGGCTCACTGAGTCTCAATTGAAAAGTATTTAAAAGTATTCCTGGCGTACAAGTGAGGGTAAGAATGGACACACGAGGATGCTGTTCCTAGGCAGCTTATCTCAAGAGGATCTTGATAAAAAGCAGTGAGATGGGAGATCACTGGGCTGGGAGAGGTCACTTGACAACTGAAAAGTCTTTGATGCTAAATGCCTACAGAGCTAATATACTGCTTTTTATGCTTGAGCCCTTTGATCCCATAGATTATTTTTTTCTTTGAGGGACAAATGAAATTTGTCAACTCCCTGGTTTGGCATGAAGATCCAATGAGATAAAGTGAAGAGTTGCATATTTCTTCTCTGACATACCAAGTCATCAAGGCAAATCGGGGCAAGAAAGAGACCAACATCCAGTAACTACATAATGCTCAGTCCTGATGCAGTTTAATGAGTCACATTTTACATCTAGAGGGGATGCTATGACAATCTGAAAAGATTGTGACTGGCAGGAATATGCTTCATTGTGATAGGACGATCCTATCAGTGTCCACAGATTAGATTTCCCTATAGCACAAAGGGCAACGATATATATGGTAAGTACTTACAGAGCTCCATGTGTGACAAGTATTATGCTAAGTACTTTCTATGGATTTATTACTAACAATTATATTATATAATCTGATTCTTATAATAGGGAAACTGAGGCACGTGGAGATTATATTCTTGTTGAAGTTCTGGAACTTGTAAGAGAGAGGCAGATGAGATTTGAATCTATCTTGTCTGCATTATATTGCCTAATGATACAAAGCCTTGCCTATTCAATAGGTCTGTTAGGAGTTTGCTTACCATGACATCAAATTAAATTCTGACCCAATCTAATTAATTTAATTCAATAAGTGCATATCAGATAGCTCTTCACTCTAAGTGGACTAATAATTAGTGAAGGGTTAATAGAAAACAGATACTGGCATAAAAAATGGACAAGATGAAAACTTCACCTTCAAGGAGAGGCCAGTTTACTAGAAGAGAAAAATATGGGTAACTGGCAAACTGAGTGATACATTTATCCTAGATTCAAACACTGTTGAAGCCATGAAGGTCAGAAAACAAGAAAGTAGGATGGAGATAAACCATAAAGCTATGGGGATGGTACAGTGGATTAGAACTCTTGCTCTATAAGCAAGAGGACCTGAATTAAAATCCCCAGTCTGCTCATACAAAGCCAGTCTTGTTCTTGTAACCCTCACATTGAGGTGCTGAGATCCAAAGAGTTCACTGGTCAGCCAGCCTAGCCCAAAGAGCAAGGTTCCAGTTCAGCAAAGGATCTTCCTCACAGCTACAAGGCTGAAGAGCAACTAAGCAAAAAATTCCATGTTCTATCCTGACCTCTACAGGGTTGTACATGAATGCACTCAATATGCATGCACCTTGCGTCCCTGGCACACACAACACACAGTAGTACATGCCAAAAAGAAAAAAGAAAGGTGGAAGAGCTGAACACATGATATGCCCTCAGATATTTGCAACTTGTTTGAAGATCTTAACTCTACCAGAATAACCTCAGTAGACAACCAACGTAAATTCAGCCTTAGGCCTGCATTTACGGGCACTAATGATTATTGATAATATCTTTAAACTTGAAAAGGATGTTATGTTATAAAACATTCCAATGAGTATTTGTGTGTGTAGTCAAAATGGTATTAAAAATAACAACCACCACCACTACCACTGGTGCTTTTTATAAGGGAATATGCAACAGCCTTTGACTATAACCATCACACAGAATGACTGTCATTGTGGTTATCCTGTTTTCAAATTTCAGTGCTGAGTCAAGCATGGTGGTACACATTTGTACTCTGGAGCCTAAAGGTCTGGGGCAGGAGGGTCTTAGGAATTCAAGGCTAGCCTAAGCTACATAGTGAGTTGGAAACCAGCCCAGGCTCATAATGATATTTTAAAAACCAATAGCAACACCATAAAACAAAACTTACCAACTAAGTAATAAAATGCATCCCCTAAACCCTAAATTTCTAAGTATTAATCTCAGAAGAAGCTATTTAGCTCTAAGAATTGTTTCTAGGGTCCTTAATTATTCCTGTTAGTTACATTTTGATCCATTAGCCATCTATTGCTCTTTCCAGCATGGCCTGGTCTTTGGAAACTGACTCAGTAGAGAGGAAATAAAAAAGGACAGACACACATAGAGGAAAGCTAGGGAGAGGTGGGTGTACTGGCGGGTATTGTGTGTCAACTTGACACAAGCTGGAGTTATCACGGAGAAAGGAGCCTCCCTTGAGGAAATGCTTCCATGAGATCCAGCTGTAAGGCATTTTCTCAATTAGTGATCAAGGGTGGGAGTGCCCAGTCTTGGGTTCTATAAAAAAAGCAAGCTGAGCAAGCCAGGGGAAGCAAGCCAGTAGTAACATCCCTCCATGGCTTCTGCATCAGCTCTTGCTTCCTGACCTGCTTGAGTTCTAGTCCTGACTTCCTTTGGTGATGGACAGCAATATGGAAATGTAAGCTGAATAAACCCTTTCCTCCCCAACTTGCTTCTTGGTGTCATGATGTTTGTGCAGGAATAGAAATCCTGACTAAGACAGTGGGCTTTATGTGTTCTGATAGAGCCAAACTAACTATGGCATAACTGGAACTTCAGCATGCTTACTGTTAGCTAGTCTTGAGAAGAGGTTTCTGTAGGTAAGCAGTTTCAAGCTGTGAACATCCCAGAGGAGAAAGCTGCAGTTGCTATTTTTGCATATGTTAGTCAGTCATTTGTAAATACTCATACTTGGGACAGAGAAAAGCTTTGCCATTCTGAGCTTGCCCCGGGGGAAAGGCTCTGCCAATTTCCCATGGGTCTGAGGCCTTGGTCCTTGCCATGATTATGTCCATGTCAAACAACACATATTCTCCCACTCATGTGCTCATTCCAGAGTCACTAGAGGCTTCCTCTGCTCCTCACGATTCCTGTATCCTGTCCAACTCACCTCTCCACATATATGTGCTGGGAGCCTGATGTCAGCTGTCAGGTATTGAAGCCTTGACTCATCTATGATCTGAGAGTGAAGATTGTTAATTCCCTGAAATTTTACATTTTAAACAGCCACCTAAAGACACAACTACACAAGCTAACAAGAACTTCGTTAAAACAAGGCTCATCAGTACTCAACCTGAAATATTTCTGAAGATTTCACTACTTTCTAGTATTGTCTAGGATCACAAAGTCTTTCACATTTACTGTATATGAATTATGGAGATACTGCACAGTGATAAATTATGTTTTCTTTGTTCTCAGGTCAGTATTCAGTATGGCCTTCTTGATAGCTCAAATCAATCAAAGTGGGGATATTTACATGTTGCGAGCCAGCAAGCATGCCTTGTCATATGCCATGAAAGGAAAAGGTCTAGGTGAATATTTTAAGTGATAGCATGCCTTTGAAGGTACTAGTTTGTTTGTCCTTCATTTATCTTGCAGTAGAGTTATCTTATTAAATATTTTAAATAAAATGAATAGTTTGGCAGTTTTAGAAAGTCTTTATAATTAAAAAAAAAAGCAACAGTCTAGTTGCTTTTCTGCGACCAAAGCCCTGTGCTATGCAGCAAACACTTCATTTCTCACCTCTTGCCTTTGGAGATTGTATCATATTTAGAGACGGTATTGTTATCTTGGACAATGCATTTCAACATTACCCCTCAACACTCAGTGTGGCCAATGAGGACACTTTAAAACTCTATCCTGTAGTCCTCCATGCAATCCCCATCTGTGTCACTGACATCAGCTAACTTAGCTTCACAGATGATTCATATTTATCTCATTAATATGATGTTTATATTAGTAACTGTCAATACATTTTGCACACAGAATCACTTTTCTCCTGTAATAGCATTTCTTTTAGTTTTAATAATTGATACTTTATATGATTTTTCAGTTTTGCAATTCTCCGTGCACTTATAAGACCCAGGTCAATAAATATCAGCCACTGTCACTGCTGAGTCTGTCATTATTCTCCATACATCCATTGTGATATTGAAATGTTTCTGCTCATGGCATCTGTGTTAATAGTCCATGCAGGGCTCTGGCCTGGAGCCTCCAATTTGTTCTGGTTTCTCTCTCATCTTGTAATTCAGATGTCCCCTGAAATGTGTAGTCTCTGTTGTCAGATCTGCTGCTCTCAGGAAGCTCTTTCACCACTTACATTCGACCATTGCCTTCCTTATCAGCCAGCCCTTTCTTAAGGAGGAATGAATGGGAGGTAGATTTGGGAAAATATTTCATTCTACCACATTGAACTCTAGTATTTGAAACTGAACTTACTTTCTCTGAGAATTTTGGGCACTTCTTTGTCTCCTAGCTGCTGGTTTGCTGTTGGTACCTCTGATGATCTTTGTCTTGTCTCTGGGCAGGGTTTTGGCTCTTGTCTTTATTACGGTATTTGAACAGTTAAAAGTAGTATCCCCCCTCTTCCTGCCTCTGTGTATGATTTTTTTTAATTCAATAGGCCTGGAACTCACTGGACCCTTTTATTTTCTTTTGGCTTTTTAATAAGAGACTTACTTATCTTCTAGTTATTATCACTATTATCAATGTTCAACTTCAAGAACCATATTTTTAAGTTTTCTACTTGTTTTCCCAATTCTTTTTGTCCTAAATGTCTCATCTGCTACATTTAGTTGGATTTTATTCAATATCCACTCCATAGTTCCTTTGATCACAATAACTTATTCATAGAACTCTAAAATGGTATCAATAAAAATGGCTGTGCTGTATATATTCAGAATTAAATCTGCCCATTTGTTTATACTCTTTACTTTTTATTCATTTTGCTGAACACTTATTAGGACTTTTTAAGTTGAAAATATAGTATGATATTAAAGTTTTCTCTAAATCATAGTTGAGTTTTCATACCATTCCTACTAAGCTTATGACCCCAGAAAGCACTGACTTTACAGTGTGTGTTTTATAGATAATTTGTCTCCTGGGTATTAGACTGCTCGGAAACTTCATTTACTGTACATGTGCACGGGGTACATGCATGTGTGTCCACATGTGTGGGTGTGTAAGAGGATCCTAGAAGATAACCTAGTGTGTCACTCCTCAGAAATGTCATCCACCTTAATTTTCAGACAGAGTCTCACATTGACCTGGAACTTGCCCATTAGCTGACTGCTGAGCCTCAGAGATTGTACTGTTCTGTTTTTCTAGGACAGAGGTTGTTAGAGAATACCACATCTGGCTTTCCTTTATGATGGGTTCTGGACATTGAACTTACATCCTCATGGCTGGATGGCACACACTTTAACCAACTAGGCCATGTCTTGGTTGAAGCTTCTTCTATTTCTTATTTCTATCTAACTCATTTCACCAAATGGGTTAAAAATAAGATTCACCACTCAGAAATAGTTATTTAAAAGCTAACTCATTGCTTCTAGTTAAGATTAACTATGTTGTATATAGATAATGTATATGTTTCAAATTCATCAGAAACCTTATTCTGACCCTTGCCACACAGCATTATGATTTACAGGAGTGGAGAGATGTAGCGGTAAGCACTTGTTAGGTCTTATGTTTATAAAAATGAATTAATTAGTTTATTACTTTACATACTGACTGAAGCCTTCCCTCCCTCATTTCCTCCCAAATTTTCCCTCTTCCCTCCCCTTCCCCATTTTCCTCTCCATTTCTCCTCACAGGAGGGGAGGCTTTTAAAAGTGGGGCTGCCGTTTTCAGTTAAGATAATAAGTATATCTATTGTATCATTTCTGAAACTATTACACTATCAAATCTACACTCTACCATTGAATCTCTCCTAAGTGGCGTGCTCATGTGTACCCTAACATTTTATGATTTAATCCCTCTTTGAAACTCCCTTTCAAAAAGAAATGACCAAAGCTCATAGGATCTTACAGAGACTGAAGCAACAAGCATAGAGCCTGCACGGGTCTACACAGGTCCTTTGAATAAATACTTCAGCCTCCAGTTTAGTACTTTTACGGGACCACTTAATGTATGGCTGAGAAGATCTTTGATTCTTGTGACTTCTCTTGGGGGTATTTTATTTTTCTGTTGACTTGGCTTGTCCAACTTCAAAACGGTGGTTTTGTTTTATCTGACTATTCTACTGTGCTATGTTTTCATTGCTGTCTCTTAAGGAGCAGGATTCTTTCTAATGAGACACAGAATGTCAGTGGATCTGGATGGGAGAGGAGGTGGGAGGAACTGGGAGGGGTAGAGGGAGGGGAAATTGCATTCTGATTATAATGTATGAGAAAAGAATCTATGCTTAATAAAAGGGGGAAAGAATAAATAAAATTTATTGTATCTTTAAAAAGAAATATTTTTCATTGAAATAGAATTATTCCTTTCCTCTCTCCTTTTTTCTTTTCAACTTCTCTTGTTTTCTCCAGTCTCAAATTGATAGCCCCTTTTTATTGGATTATTATTGTTATGCACATACTCACACTCTCTTTCTCTCTCTGTCCTTCTGTCTCTCTCTTTCTCTGTGTGTCTGTGTGTCTGTGTGTCTGTGTGTGTGTGCACACACACAAATATATACAAATATAATGGCCTGTGTTTGTTTTTAGTGTCTATGTGTATGTGGTTTCTGGGCTCTCCACTCCGCATTGGACTAGAGAGAGGGCTCATCCATGGGAAATGCTACTCCTCGTTCTTTCAGAGAAGTGACTCGCTTGTAGTTCTTTGTTCAGGGATGAGACCCTGCGAAAAGTTCCTTCTTCCACATCAGCGTGTCCATTGATGTTGTTACTCCCCTGTTCTAGACTATACAGCCATTTCTAGGAGGGACTGTCTTAGTTAAGGTTTCATTTCTTTGAGGTGATACCATGACCAAGGCAACTCTTATAAAGAACAGCATTTAACTGGGGCTGGCTTATAGCTTTAGAGGTTCAGTCCACTATCATCAAGGCAGGAAGCATGACAGTGTCCAAGCAGGCATGGAACTAGAAAGGCTGAGAGTCCTTTATTTTGTTCAGAAGGCAAACAAGAGAAGACTATCTCCCATTTGACTAGGAGAGGGTCTGAAAGCCCATCCCCACAGAGACAAACTTCCTCCAACAAGGCCACATCTACTCCAACAAGGCCTTACCTCTTAATAGTGCCACTCCCTTGGCCAAGCATATTCAAAGCACCATAGGCTGTTTCAGAGAAGGCTTCCTGGGATTCTCGCTCTTACAAATCTGTTTTCTAATTTTTTCATGATATTTCTTAAGCCATAGATGCTGGAGCTACAAAGTAGACACATTCCCTGTGGCTGCTGGGAGAAGTCCCTTTAATGAGCTTGATGAGTGAGCTTGATATAAACTCTCGTTCAGGACTTAGTAATGTCTGTCTCCGTCTCACTGATGTCTCAATAGTTCCACATTTCTCATGGTGTTTATCTTTAAATGTAATCATGTTTGCAAATCAAACTGTGTTGAAAAAACAGATATGTCACAAGCCTGATTTGGGTTTTAGTAGATCCAAAATAATATGTGCTATATGGCTTATTACATTTTTTAAAGGAAAGCTTATTAGTTTTTGTCACTCAGCAGATACTAGGCAGGAGTTTCACTCAGTCACCTCCATGACTGATCTAGACACTTCCTTCACTTGTCCAGGTCTTAGTCCACCCCTCCTCCCCAGCACCGGACCCTTCGTGGTTAGATAGGAGCATCCAACCCCTCTCAGCTTTTAGCAGAGTTCCTATTGCATTTCTTGCTCTTACTGGATACGCTCGGGTTGTCCAAGGAAGTGTATCAGAGAAGGTGGCAAGGAGATTAGTGGTAATTACACGTGTGTCAGTTCTCACAGGGGTCATCAATAGCCTAAGACAGGCCTAGCAAACAGTTTATTATAAGGTAAGCAACACCCCATTGGTGGGATCACCCTTAGGTTCTAAAGGAGCCAATCCCCACATCTACCTTCCTTTTCTGACTTCTGCTCAACACAATGTATGCCATCCAGGCAAGGAAAACTGACAGGAGGATACTGACAAAGAGTCCAAACATAATTTTACAGCTCTTCAACCAGTATTTTAGAAGTTAATAGTGTTGTAAGTTAAGGGAAAAAAAACAGGAAAGGGCACAAGGAATGTCAGACGTACAGACTGAGAATACAGGTTTGCAGCTTACTAAGTCAGACCAGCCAAGGGTGTGATAATGAGACATGAGTTATGAACAAATGGAAGGTCTCAACCTGTGGGTTGTGGATCCCCTTGGGAGGTGTCGAATGACCCTTTCACAGGGGCTGCATATCAGATATTCTGTATATGAGATATTTACATTATGATTGATGACAGTAGCAAAATTACAGTTGTGAAGTAGCAGCAGAAATAATTTCATGGCTGGAGGGGTCACCACAACATGAGGAACTGTATTAAAGAGTTGCCGCTTTAGGAAGGGTGAGAACCAACTGCTCTCAGAGGTCACTGTAAGTTTCAAAGCTGCAAATTACAGATAGGAATGAATTTTTCTGCACTGCACCATATACCCAAAGTAGGGGAATAACATTGCTCACCAAAGTTCATGGAGTTCGCTGTTCATGGAGGCTGTTCATCTCCTTGTGGATATTTGTTTGTTTAAACACACTGATCACCTCTCAGCAACCTCATGTTTTTTCCTGGATCAAAGATGATATCCGGAGGTTGGCTTTCAGAGGATAAGGTGAAGTCAGGCTTTTCAGAAATTGAATCTGTAAGTAAGATACACTGATCTGTTTCAATTCAATAACTCAGAGGAGATGATACTAAAATAGCAATAAATTATCATAACAAAATAGTTTAACTATCACATTACTTTATTCAGTTATATAGTAGTGGTTTTGTTTAGATATGAAGATGCAACTCAATTTTCTTTTGCTAAAAACATACTGAGTCCTACATGTTTATTATCTTTATCTGTGGAAACAGACTACTGGGGATGGCTCTCACATCATATGACCTGTTAGCTAAACATTTGGACATGGCAATAAATCTTGATGAACTTTGTCCAGTACTCTTATTAGTGAAAGATTAAAGCCTGAGGAAAAAAGCAAATGATTTAATAAGTAACCCCTGCTCTCCAGAGGCAGCAGGATTGGGACTTTCCTTTGGATACTTTATTGAACCACAATTCTTTCCTTTGATTTCTCTTAGCACTCTCAGGCCCCTGCCTTAACGGCTCCCAGACTCCTCATCTGACCTGCAGGTGCAAGATGCAAGATAATTCCATATTTCCTGATCTATGTTGGCCACAGAAAACAGCCTAGAAAATGAAAACAACCGTTTCTGTTGCTTTCACAGTAAAATCTCTTTACTAATTTATTTCTTTAAAATTATCAAATGTCAGACTGGAGAGATAGTTCAGCCATTAAGAGCATCTATTTGATTCTCAGCACATATATGCTGGCTCACAATCATGTGAAACTCCAGTTCCAGGGAATCTGATGCCCTCTTCCGTTCTCTGAGGGGACCAAGCACACATGATTGAGTCAGTATTGCTGTTACATTTTAAGCCTACAATTGAATAACTTTATAGATTTATATAACTTATATAGTTCTAAGCAAATAGGGGGTCTTCCTACTATTTCTTGTGTGTGGTGTGTATTATGTGTTTGTTCCTGTGTGTACTTGTGTATGAGTGTATGTGTATATGGAAGTCAGAGGCTCATGTTGAGTATCTTTTTCAGTTACTCTCTAGTGTGGTTTTTGAGACAAGACTTCTCACTGAACCTTGAACTCACTGAGTGAGCCAGCAAACTCCACCCCTGACTGTCTGACTTCCGGTTTATGGAGAGAGTTTTATGTTGCAGGTATTTTTCCCAGTTAAGCAGTGTTTCCAGCCCCACACAGCGGGGTTTAAATTAATGAAGCAAATAATTTTATTTTCTTTAGTGATACTTATCAATTTTTTGAGTGGCTCCTAATTTTGGAATTGTAAAGGGGTGTGTGTATGTGTGTGTATGTGTGTGTGTGTGTGTGTGTGTGTGCACTCCCCACTCTCCTTCCAATTCATGGCCTTTTATTGTACTGATATTATTGCATGATATACCATGCAATAATAATATATACATATATACATTCCTAAATATAACCTGCTCAGTCTGTATAATGTTACTTGTATAAATGTTTTTGGGGATAACTCTTTGGCACTGGACAACACGTTGGTGTGTCCTTCCCTGAGGAAGACCGCCTCTCCTACCCCCAGCTCTGTTTAGTTGCCTGTAGTTCTTTAAGCAGGGTTGAGGCATCATGGGCTTTTCCTCATTCAGTTTGGCACATCCATTGCTGTCATATATTTGCCCAGCTCGTGACTGGGTCTCCTAGTAACACCAGAAGCTGCCGGTAGTTCTAAAATGAGCTTGGGAAACTAACTGAATAAGCAGCATCTTCCTACGAGGAAGAAAGTTCTAGTGTGGGATTCAGGCTTGAGTTTGAATTCATGTTGTGACTAACGACTTGTGTAGTGTCTTTGAGCTTCAACTTTTCATTGGAAAAATGAGAGTCGAGTGTGAATTCCCAGAATGTTGGTGAGTTCAATAAAATGGCATGGAGCTCTGCTGGCCAAGCGTCTGCTGCAGAGAGCATGCTAACTGATGCTAGTTCCCGCGGCAGGGTGTTCCAGCCAAGGATTGGTGCCCATTCTTCAGTCAGTGAAGCTCTTTATGCCTGTAGGAAGGATTTTTGTGGGGGATAATTTATCATCAGAGGTTTTAGCCAGCATTTTTATGCTTTTTGATATTGTACTTTCTATACACCCCAACAAAACACTGTGGCATCTGTAGCAACACATTATGGGATAAACATCAGTGCATCTGAAAATGTTCTTCATGAAGGAAAGATGTGCTTAAAAAGATAGCCCTCAAGACTGGTTCCTTTAATGCCTCTTTTCTAAGAGAATGGGAAGTGTGGAGGGTGTGTGTGGATAAGTAATGGAAAAGGCTGTGTATGTGGAGGAGAGAAGAGCTTAGAGCATTTCTCAGGATTCTGATATTAAGGATTTCTAAGTATGGGCAGCGTCAAGGAAATAATACAGTGCTGCTTCTGAGGGCATGACTGTTCTGGGTCTGAGAGACTGTTAGCAACACGTGGCCCTTTCCTAGACCACATGGAGTTTACTGTCACTGCATCTTACTAGTACTGGGCTGCCAGGGTGTTCCCGACAGCAGATCTGAAATGTATCTCCATCTTCTCTCAAAAAAGGTGGGCTCTGGAGCCCTTGTCAAGCCTTCTAGAAAGCCAAGGATGAGTGTACTTTCTTGCCTCTCAGAATGCTTCACACTGGACTTGTTCCAAAGGCATTACATTGACTTGCTTGAAGGATAGGAAAATAAAATATTCTCCTAGCCCGGAAAGCCTCGGTGTGGTGAGGGCCAGCCACCCACAGCCTGTGTCTTTCCATGCAGCAGGTCACTGACCTGGACATACACTTGCTGTATAAAGAGTTTGCTATGTCAGGACAGCTTCCAGGTTGCTTGTTCCTACCGAGGACAATCTTAAGAGAACACTCATGACATGTCACTCCTGTGTCTGTCTTATGTACCAATTTTACTGAGAATCCAGTAAATATAGAGCTTTTTTTTTTTTTTTTTTTTTTTTTGTTTGTTTGTTTGTTTGTTTTTGGTTTTTCGAGACAGGGTTTCTCTGTGTAGCCCTGGCTGTCCTGGAACTCACTCGGTAGACCAGGCTAGCCTCGAACTCAGATATCCGCCTGCCTCTGCCTCCCAAGTGCTGGGATTAAAGGCGTGCGCCACCACCGCCCGGCAATATAGAGCTTTTTACAATGAGTCGTTACTGGTTAATTTAAAAAAGATGTTTTCAAAATGAAAGACTTGAATGCTAAGTGACTTGCAGTAGAAAATGAATTACTGTAATTCTAAGCAGAAGAGTATCAGAAGTGTCTCTGCGATGTTTTCTGCAGCCTACTAGGAAGAATAGTATCCATTCAAATTTGTTTTTAAAATTGCTCCTTGGGAGAAATGTTTGTTATAGTAATGCCTTTTCTCTTTAATTTGCCCAGGAAGTTAGAATACAAGCTTATAAAGTTAGTTAGAAAACCAGTTTGCCTAAAGATATTTTTAACTACAAAGGAAGAAGATAATTCTACCTGATAAAGCAATTTTTTGAACAATCCACTCAAAATATACATAGGATAAAGCACTGGGAGGGGTATGCCAAAGAAAGGATGGGAAAAGACCGCCGTAAACCAAGGTCTGGCCTCCCATCCAACAGGGTTTAGATTCGCAGGGAAGGTAATGCCTACATTTTATGCAACCAAAGCACAAAGCAAGGGAGATCTAGAAGATTCTGTGCCAGCAGAATTGTGTAGGGGTAGAGTCCTAGAATCAGAAGTCTAGCCAGTTGGATTAGCCTCTTTGGGTAAATAAAGCTAGTATATATCTTTAGATACCTCTGGGCATTTCTTAATGAACAGGAGAAGGGTCTAAGGTAGGTTTGAGTTTTATAGACTTGAATTTGGCAAAGCAAGAGAAGAAAGCCTGAGGACCCAGTATGCCATGGTGGGAGTTCTACTTCAGCTTGCTTTGTACTTCTTTGTCTCAAGGGAGCCTAAATACACCTTCCTATGCCTTCATGGGGTATTTGTCCTTAAACTATAGCCAAGTCTATATCAATGGTGAACTGAATTGGACTGTGATTGGGTGACTTTGTCTCTCTGTAAATTATAATAACAGGGGGACAAGACTCATTCTGAGTGCCACAGTGGAAAACAAGCATGGATTGAGGGATAGGGAAGAGATCACAGGGTAGGTTCTCATCTTCCTCCATCAGCTTGAAGATTATAGAATTTACAAGAAAATAATGAGTGTGTAAGGCAAAGTCAAGAACTGAGGGACCTTTACAGATAAAGACTTTCACATTATTTTCACAGGTAAATGAAAACCTTCTCTACTCATGTCTTATTGAGATAAATGTCCTCAGATGGGATCTGAAAGATTGGGTTCATCGCTTTGTCTTTAAGCTCAATGAAGAAACTTTAGCAGATGAATCTCAGAGGTTAGTAGGACTAGGCCTTTAATCTTAGCTACTCAGGAGGCAGAGACAGGAAAGTTGCAAGTTCAAAGCCAACCTGGGGCAGCTTACTAAGACCTTGTCTCAAAACAGAATAAAGTGGACAACACACACTTAGTACTCAAAAGCCAAAAATAAAGTACAAAGTAGCTTCCCTCTGAGCCAGGTGGAGCCCCTGTGATGTTCACACTCATGAGACTCACTGCTGGGTCTAGCCTTTTCCCTTTTCCAGATAAGCAATGTGTCTGCGGAAGGACTGGCAGACATTCTGTTGCTTCATCATGAAGGGAATACAGGTTCACGTGGAACACTTGGAGGCTGGGGGATGGATAGCAAAGGAAAGAACTCCCCTTGGTGCTCAAGGTCTGAGTTCTTCTCCAGGTTCTCTACTAACGATGCTTATTGATACACACAAATAATTGTGGACATGTTGACTCATGTTGACTTTGTGAACTCTACTTCATGGGGCACATGGAACATGTGGTATTCTTCTGTGAATTAATGTTTTCTGGAAATTTTATATGCTGAGATGAAAAATCCATCACACATTCTGCCATACCAACAGGTTTATTGTTTAAAAAAGATCTCTAGATGATCTCTTTTTAAGTTATAAAAGTAAAGGGCCAATTCTTAGCCCCAGGTTGACCACTGGGAGGGAGTCAGTTTATCCCAAACTAACATCAAATTTGTTATCTTCAGTGAAGTCTGTAGGATCCTCCCACTTTATTTTTTCCATGCTAGCTAAATTCTTGATGTTATAGCCAAAGCTACAAAGGACTATGAAACTCTCACTAGCAACTGATATTCAACCAACAAACTAAGAGAGCTGTGCTTTATTCACATTAAACTGGTGACACTTCAAACCTTTACCTACTTTCTAATACCAAGTCATCTATTTGTGCATGTATAGACTTTTGTTGATTGGATTATTTTCTTGTATGTAAGAAAATGAGTACAGGCATAACCAGGGGACATTGTGGGCATAGTGCTAAACCATTCCAGTAAAGCAAATGTCATGATAAAAGAAATCATATAATTGGTTGGTTTTCTAGCACACACAAAAGGTTATACTTATGCTGTATTGTAGTCTATTAAGTGTGAAATAGCATCATGTCTAAAACACACACACAGACACATGTATATATGTCTGTCTTAATTTCAATATATTTTATTATATATATTAAGTATATGAATATACTTAATTTCAATGTATTTTAATGCATGCTAATAAGCACCTGAATCATTAGCACATTATGATCTAGTGAAATATTTTTCACTCGCAAAATAGTTTGCTAGTGGAATATTTTTTCTTGGATAGATGGCTACAGACTGTTCTCAGTGGTGTTGGTGATGGTTGGGTTAGCTGGGTCGATTCCTTGAGATAACAGTGAAATTCACCTCATCAGTTGACTTCCAGTTTCATATGATTCCTCTGTGGCATGTCATGCTGGTGGGCAGATTTTGCTGCCAATGCTATTTTGTTGACAACTGAAGCAAGTTAGCTCAAGCCTGATCCTGCCTAATTAAATAAGCTTATGTAACATTCTAAAATCCTCTGTCGTCATACTCACAGCATTGTCACTGGGAATACACTTCACCTCAAGAAATGAGTTTCCCTGTCCATCCAGAAGAAGCCGTTCCTCAGCTATCACAGTTTTTCTGGCAAGATTGCAGCAATTCAGCTGCATCCGCAGGCTCCGCTTCTAATTCTAGTCCTCCTGCTTCCACAGCTGTGCTTGTTTCCTCAAGTCTTGAGCTCTTCAAAGTCTGGAGGACTGGAAGAAACTTGTTCCACTATCTGTTAAGGTTACTACTTCGCTCTCCCTCCATAGATCACGAGTGCTCATACCGGTGTTTAGATAGGAGTCCTTTCCAGGAGACTAAGAGACTCTTCCTTCCTGTTGTGCTATCTTATCTCTGGGATGTTAAATTTTCTGAGTGTGAAAATCCTTCACCAATCCGCAGGTCACAGAAAGGAAGTCACCTCAGACATAAAGAAAACATTACTCTTTGTTCATCTCTGTCAGAGCTCTGGATGATAAGGTACACCGTCCACGAGTAATGACATTTTAAAGGGATCTCTTTGTTCCTGAGAAGTAGGTATCCATATATGTCTTAAAAGAATCACTGAACTGTGTAAACGTACATGTTGGTAGCCAGACTTGGTTATTCTACTTAGAGAATGCAAGCAGAATAGAAGTACCATTCTCAGCACTCCTGCGAGTCTCAGAAGCCTGTTAAATGAGCAACCGCTACCACTTAAATCTTCTGGCTCTATCGTCCCCTGACAAGAATGTCTGGCCTTGACTTCTCTCTAGCTCCAGAAATCTAGATGGCATTTTCTCCAATTGAAGGTTGTTTGTCTACACTGACAACCCTTTGTGTGTGTCCTGCTTCATCTGTGACCTTAGCCAGATCAGCTTTGCTGCAGCTGCTGTGTTAGCCTTTGCCTTTTTGCCTTTCAAGAAAAATTATGTCTTGTCCTTAGCCTCAAGAACCAGTGCACTGCAACATCGAACTTGTCTTCCATAGCTTCCTTTGTCTCAGCATTCATAACTGTGAGGCGAGTTGGGAGCTTGCTCTAGGGTAGTCTTTGGCTTAAGGCTATGCTGTGTCTGGTTTGGTACTCCATCAAGGCCTCTAACATTTTCTCCTTGTCAGTAAACATGGTAAGCCAGCATTTCTAGCCTTCATGGGTTCTCCGAAGTAGCACTTTGAGTTTCTTTCCTGAACTTATCCTGTGTGCTCACCAACTGGCTACCAGGCCCACCAGGCCTTGTTTGCATCCTATCTTAGTATTTTTAAGAGTTATTTTTGTGTCTTATGTGTGTGTTGTCCCATGTATGTGGGTGCAGGCATGGTTATACCTATGTGGAAGTGACAATTGTAGGTATCATTGCTCATGTACGGTCCACTTTATATTTTTGAGATAACACCTTTCACTGGCCTAGAATTTGCCAAGTAGGTTAATCTGGCAGGCTAGAAAGCCAAGCGGTATGCCTGTTTCTGCCTCCCCAGTGCAGAAATTACCAGCTTGTGTCAGCACACCCTGCTTTCCATGTGGACTTGGGATTGAACTCTCGTCCTTGTACTTGCAAGGCAGCATTGGTAGGTGCTGTAGTATATAGATGCCATCTGAGCTAGTCCCCCAAGCATGTCTTGAACTCTGGCATGCATACTTCATTAACCTTAACCATTTGGGACATGTAATTAAAAGTGGGAGATGTATGGCTTTTGTTTCACTTGAACCCTGAGAGTCTATGGGATGAATTGGTGTGATTCTGATAGTCTTGTGTCTTAGGGAATGTAGAGGTCCAAGGAGAGGCAGAGACAGGGAAACCACCATAACTGGCAGCTATCAATTCAATTCACCATCTTGTATGAGAATGGCTCATGAGAGCCATAAAAACTTACCATAGTAACAAACACCACTGGAAAAAAAATAGTCAGACATCATCAAAAAGACAAAAGGATATAATATGATGAAGAAGTTTAAAGCATTGCATGAACTGCCAAAACACGATGCAAAGACAACGTATATTGAGAGGCTTCGTTCATGTAGAAGGATTGCCACAGGTCCCTGACATATCTGTGGAGCACAATAAACCCACTAAGGGAGATTGTAAGAAGCGGGTGTGACACCCATTCCAAAATGGCGCCTGAGGCTAACACCTGACTTCCTCATACACCCCTGAAGAAGCCACGCCCACAGGCAATATTGTGCAGGCTCACTGCTATGCATAATCAGGCCATCTGCTACGTAGGGCAATGTCAGATCTTGCCATACCCACTGTCCTATCACATGCACCGACGTGGCAGGCTCTGATTGGAGAAGGCAGAGGGATTTAAGGGCGGTGGGGGAGAGGCTCGGGGGCTTTTTGAAGAATGTAAGGGTTCCTGAATAAACTGCATTGGGAAGAAGAACTCCGTGTGTTGCCGTTTCTTTCTGTGGGTCGGAGTGGACAGCGACAAGTGGTGGCCCATACGGGACTTCAGAACTCATCACAGTCAGGGCAGCTAGCTGGAAAGTTCCCAGAAAAGTGGGACAAGAGAAAGTTCCCAGGTAAGTGGGACGAGGGAAAGTTCTTGGTTCAGAGACGATAAGGTTCCCAGTGTTGGGACAAGTCACATCAAGGAGCTAGAACAGGGTAGCAATACACTAAAGCAGTTAAAAGAAGAGTGATCGCAAAAGTCTGAAAATGGAGATAGTTCTGAAGAGGGAAGTGAGGAGTATAAGAGTGAAAGAGTGAGGAGAAGTGAGGAGAGTGAGGAGAATAAAGAGACTTGAAGAGAATCCACCGGACTCTGTCTTGTATCTATCTTCTGCATCTCTCGCCCCTTTTTTTCTTCCCCTTCCTCCGGCCCAGTTTCTCTTTCTTGCTAGACCCTGACCTGCAGACTGGAGCAGCAGAACCGGCCCCGGGTCTTTACAAAGTAACAGAACCTGACGGCCGTTACAAAAAAAACGGCTGTTACAAAGTGGCGCCCAGAAGCTTGGAAGGAGCTTAGAGCTCAATGTTTCCAAATGTTTCTTAAGGGACCAGGAAAAGTGGTGATGGTTGCTATTTGCATTAGTGGCTTAAACTGCTTCTTTAAATTTCTTGCCTGGATTTATACGGGTTCAGCAAGTATGTTCTCAGAAGCTATACACTCATTATCTGATACTTGTAACCAGGGTTTGCTAGCACTAGACATCAGCAAGTCTGTTCGGACACCGATTCTTCTCACCCGTATGGCTTTTCAAATATGCACTATATTTCTTCAGTGATTAGTGGTATTGGTATTTTCATGATGGGCGCAGGACTCTCTTGGTATCATGGAGTCATGGGATTGCTTCATCCTCAACCAATGGAATCCCTTCTATGGGCATATTGTATTTTAGCAGGATTTTTGGTGTTTGAAGGAGAGACACTTCTTGTTGCCATAAATGAACTTCGCAGGAGCGCCCAGGCCAAGGGCACATCATTTTACAAGTATGTCATAGAAAGTCATGATCTGAGTACACTCTTGGAGAGCGACCCATCAGTAAGGGCAATCCATAATGTCAAAGCCACAGACCTGAGATTAGGCAAAGTCAGATTTAAGGCAGAAGTTGATTTAGATGAATGAGTTGTTACAAGATCATATTTGGAAAAGCAAGATTTTGACCAAATGATGCAGGAAATTCAAGAAGTGAAAACTCCTGAACAATTAGAAGCCTTTACGCTTAAACATGGAGAAAACATTATTGATACTCTAGGAGATGAAGTAGTCAGACTTGAGAAAGAGTTAAAGAAACGAAATTCTGAAGTTCGGCACGTAGATCTTGAGATTCTATAGACAAGATGAGTGAGTCACTTGGGCGTGAATAATGCTTTTAACTTTTCTCCATATATTGCAACCTAAAGTTATTAAGCCCAGGACAAGATGTTTCCTTTTTACCCATGCCAGTATGCATGTGGCCCCCCTTTGTGTTTTTTGTATATAATGGTAGTTATAATGGTAGTTTTTTGAGTTGTGATAATAGTACTTGCTTTTATGCTGTATGTTGGAATGTTTCTATATTTTCCTTTGCTATGGTTGCCCGAATGCCTCATTATGTTCCTTGGCCTGTGGAAGCTCCTTCAGCTATGACGTTATTTGGGCCTAGGAGGGATTTTGACATAGAGATGGCCCAATTAGGTTGCCAATGGAAATATTCTGGCTTGTGTGTTACTTCTATTTCATATCAAAATGTAAGTCATGCTGCTAATCTTTCTAAGGAAATTTCCAAGTATCTTTCAGGAAATTGGTCTGTAGAATTGGATAAGAAGATGAGAGAACTTTTCAAGTCGATTGTTCATATTAATTCAATTAGAGTGGATGTCTCCCTGTCCTCCGGACTGACTGACTGGATACATCAAGCAATGTCCCACCTTAAGGAATGGGCGGGTTTGGGAGTTTTAGCCCTGTGCCTATTGCTGATCAATGACCTTGCCTGTTGGTGTATGTGCAAAACGGGCCTTGATAGTGCAGGTGTTTGCAGCCGTGGAGATGGGACAATCTCCTCAAGTGTGGCTCGGCATGCTAGAGAAGTAGTCAGAGACGGGTAAGACTCCTTGGATGTGTTACCAATCTAAGACAGAGACCAAATCAGAGCTGTTTGATTCCTGATGATGGGTAAGGAGCATTGTCACAAGGGGAAACCTAAGGCAGGCATTCTCTCTGCCAAAATTAAATAAAAGGGGGAATTGTAGGAAGTGGGTGTGGTGGCCATTCCAAAATGGCGCCTGAGGCTAACACCTGACTTCCTCATACACCCCTGAAGAAGCCACGCCCACAGGCAATATTGTGCAGGCTCACTGCTATGCATAATCAGGCCATCTGCTACGTAGGGCAATGTCAGATCTTGCCACACCCACTGTCCTATCACATGCACCAATGTGGCAGGCTCTGATTGGAGAAGGCAGAGGGATTTAAGGGCGGTGGAGGAGAGGCTTGGGGGCTTTTTGAAGAATGTAAGGGTTCCTGAATAAACTGCATTGGGAAGAAGAACTCCGTGTGTTGCCGTTTCTTTCTGTGGGTCGGAGTGGACAGTGACAGGAGATGTGCTTGTGTGCATCCAGTAGGACTCGTTGAGTGTAGTACAGATGGAGTAAATGCGACTTGATTGCCGTGTGATTTCTTGAGATCATCTTACAGCATGGCTAGGGTCAGATTCCATTTCCCCAGAGTTCACATGACTTAACGTGTCCCTAAAACATGCTTATCAAAACATGCATTTATTACTTACTCTGTTTCTAACTTTCCTACTCTTGAATGATTCTTTTAGCTTTCCTCTTCCCAAGCTATTTCGTTATTTAGTTATGAAAAAAATAACACACTATTTTCTTCTAAAACATTTCTATTGTACTTCCACACTGTCATATAAAAATGAATCTGACATCAGTCCTCAGCCAATATCAGCATTCTTATGGATGTATTTGTGCTATCTCTGCAAAAATCTCATGTTACCTATAAATGTATAACATCCTTAACTCCTTCAGAGGACTTATCCGACTGGGTAGCACTTTAGCTACACTAAGCAAATGCGGACAGAAATCATAGCTGATGGAACAATGGGGCACAGGCTTTCTACTAATCCAGGGGTCTCATATTCAGGTTGAGTTCCTGAAGAATACAAACGATCTGATCAAAGGTACCTATAGCAGCCCACCATTGTATAAATATTTATTTATAGACTATAGTATGGATCTCCTGTTCTGAGAAACAGACCAGCAAATGACTTCAAGAAGACACAAAAGGTTTTCTTGCTTCATTACTAAACACTACTCCCCCCCCCTCCCTATCTCATTTTTCCTTTTCTTCCCCCCATGGAGAACTTTGGTCCTCTATAACCAAATACCATAGGCTGGGTCATTTAACCAGCAGAAATGCTGTACTCAAACCTTTGGAGATTTGGCATTCCATGATGAAGGTGCTGGTGGACTTGATCACCACTCTGGTCCCTTTTCATGGCGTGTAGATGGCTCCACCCTCAAATTGTATCACCACATAGCTTTTCATATGTGTGTTTAAAGAAAGAGTTGGGGTGAGGCAGGAGAACTGCAGAGAGAGGCTAGAGAATCATACCTTCTGGTCTTACTTCCTTAGATGAAGTATACCAAGCTTATTAGCTCTGTGTCCATACCATGGGCCCAGAAGTTACTCTATTGCTTCATTTACTCTGAAATCTTTTAATAAAGATTATCTCTCCAAGTACAGCCATGGTCAGGTTTCTGTATGATGTGATTTGGAGGGGAGGTGGAGGAAGGTAAACTCCACAGCAGAGTCTATTTTGTGATTTTTTATGACTAAGATCTATTTGTTGAATTATTGAATATATTTTTTTTGTCTGTAGAACGATGTTCTTGCTAGTAACTATCTAGCAGTGATAGGCCTATTTCTAGATGAGCTTAGCACGATGTTATTCCTATTTTAAGATGAAATGAACAATGACTTTAGTGGTGAGAACAGATGTTTAAAGCTGGCTTTGGGAGAAGGACTGCTACTGTTTAGCATATCAGCAGGAAATCTCTTGTTAACAATTTATAAAGTTCTTTGCTGATGAAACAGATCCATTCTACCACTAATGCGAGCTGTACAATAGAGATTGTCAGTATTGAGTATTGTAATTTATTTTGTTGAACACACAGTATACAATGGTGTTTCGAGCTAACTTACAATGTCTCTGTTATTAGAGCAAAGCTAAAAACAGAAGTCCAGTAGATTCAGGACTAGAATTTGGATTGAGGCATTCTCAATCCAAACTGGATGATTCTTCTCACTTCTCCATTCTCAGGTTGGATGGTTTCCAAAAGACACCACCATGTTTACCTCAGCACAAACCATTGCTAAACAGACGAGGTCAGAGACATTGCTTGACAAAAGTGTTTGAAAGTATTTGCTTGTAAAAAACTGAGATGTAGCTCTCGGAGACCTACATACAATGTAAGCATGACTCCTTTAAATTGCTATTTCAGGTTTTTCCTTTGGAATTAGTAGCTATAAAAAAACATGCGCCTTTTAAAATGAAGGCATTTTCCTGCGGGAGTATATTAAGTTTTCCTGACTAGCCCCACTCTTTCATCTCAACCGTTTTCCCTGATATCCCTCTCTTGATTGATGAAGCTTTGCTTCTGTCTTTCCTTAATCCCTGAAGAATCTCCTCCTGTTGGCCAGGCGCTGTAGTTAGTGAGTGTCAGAAAGCCAGGTGTGTCTATCTGTAGCAAGAATTGTTACCATTTGTTTTTGAAGGCAAATATACTTACAGATACTTTAAAAACAATATTATAATCATTTTCTATTTCTAAGAGACATATGATGTATGACAACTGAACTGTTACCAAAGTAGGGTGGCTATATTAGAAAACACATGTACATGAGAGGCATTTTATGTTTGGTTTGATAAACAGCATGAGACCTCAGAAGACTCTGAATGCTTTGCAATGTGTGATATGTTAAGAGTATTACCACAGGTCTGTGCCTGTATGATCAAATTTGAACATAAGAAGTGACTAGATTTTCTTATGTAGAGCAGTAAACTCGAAGCACTGTGTTATTGAATTGAATTAAGATGTAGATGTTCATGAATACAAAGATGTAGTTACATATATACAGATAGCCATCATATAAGTTGATCTGTAAGTGTGTATAAACTAGTATGTTGAAATAAGGGCACTAAAACTCTATGAGAGCAATAAAATGCGCAAGGCTGGGGGATGAGCACGTGACATTTCAACAGCACTGGTCAAAGGATTACCAAGGCTATGACCAGAGTGAGGGAACTTGTGAGAAGAAAGCTCCAGGAAAGACAAGGGACCCGGAAGTCCACATGTAATGACAAAACCTCTCCACAGGGCAAACGGAGCCAAGCGTGCCCTGCTTTCCTTACAACTGATTTCAAGGGTAGCTGATGGACTCCGGTTAAGACAGCCCTTTGGGTGTCCCCACCATGAGCTCTGGAAGCAGGATGAAAGGGTCATATTGCTGTTCCACCTTCTTACTGGTGGTGGGATGTGGGAAAATTACTTAACTTTTGCTTGGTCCGGTTTCCTTGTCTGGAAAGTGGGACTTGGGCCACAATGGTGTCTTAGTTTCATTTCTGAGGCTGTGATAAAAGCAAGGGTCTATTTTATCTCACAGTTACTATTCTATACTAACATAAAGGGAGTAAAAGTGACTGGCTCCTGAAGCATGCAATCGTACTGCATCCACAGTCAATACCAAAGAGCATGCTATACTCAGCTTGCTGGACTCTAAGCCCAGGGAATGGTACCATTGTTAGGCGGGCCTTCCTGCATCAAGCCACATAATCAAGGCAATGTCACACAGACATGTACACAGGCCAAGCTAACACAGACAATTCCTCATTGAAAACTCTTCCTCAGTGATTTTTAGATATGTGACATTTACAGTTAAACTCACCACCTGAGGTGGTCAGTGAGTGCATGGTCAATTGTGAGGCTTGAATGTAAAGCCCTGCTCTGCCCTTGGTAGGCAGCTTCGACGACCTGAGCACGGGAGGTTTCAGAGCGAGGATGAGGATGGGAGAGAACAGGAAGTACTCTTCTGCGCCATTTCCAATAACTGTGCACAGTGTGGCTTTTAAGATCCAAGAAGCAGAGGGAGAAATACTATGTGGATTAAACACCAAGCTCAAAAGTTCAAAAGTAGTATGTCTCCAGGAATGTGAGCAGGCTTAGCAGACCTCACCGTGCAGCGCATTTCATTGAGGCTTGTTTTAAGGAGATAAAAATTTAATAGTTTACCAAATCTAATGATGGAGGGATAAATGAGGTAACATTGTATGGTAGACTTTTCACTTTCTGAGGTAGGTCAGAAAAGAGTGTGTGTGTGTGTGTGTGTGTGTGTTTCCTTCCTCCCAGCCTAGCCCCAAGGAAGGACAATCGAGTGTTCTTCTGCAGTCCATGAGGATGTCTACTTATGCAAACTGCTTTTTGGTATGGCAAGTCCTTTCAGAGGCAGTATTTAGATTATTATGCCACAATATAATGAGACTTTTTTCTCTAATTGATGTACATTATAAGTAATTGTTATAAAATTTATTTAAATAATCTCTCATTTTAAGACACAAATAAGATGTTATGAGAGCTTACTTTTCAAGATTTTTTTGTACAAATACTCTAAAATACCAAAACAAACAAACAAACAAACAAACAAAGAAGAAACAGTCACAAATATTTCCAGACAAATACATGCAGAAACACCAGCTTTCTGCTCTTGGAGGCTGCTTCCTCAAGCAGGAGAATAACACAAGAGGGTGGTTTTTTTCACTGTGTTGTTTCCCTCACCTCTTTCCTTAATGAGCCAGCAGAATGAAGCAATAAATCATATGAAGCTTTTAGTTTTTCTTTTCATTGATTAATATTTCCCTGAAATGCTCACAGAAGTAGAAAGGATTGGCCAGGCCTGCTGGTAAGTTTGTCTGAAAGATGGGTGGGTAGGTTGGCCGCCACAGCACTAGAATGGTTCTTTCGTTCAGAACTGTGCAGATGAAGGTGAGCCTTTTCTACATGTTGGGTTTAAGGCATGAAAGTCAGAGATTAGCCTTTGTAGCACGCAAGCGCGGCTGTTTTCAAGCATCCAAGTCTGACTCCAAACTTAAAGCGTCCTCCATGCTTTGCTTGAAGCCGGCCAGGGCAGGCTGGCTATAAAGAAAATTACTGTCCCCCTCGGAGAGAAATGTATTATAGAGGGTTGAGGGGTCATAGCTTAAGGGGTCACTAAGGTGAGTACCCTGAACCGATTTCTGGATTCTTACAAGCAGTCCAGTATCCTTGGCTCAAACACCCAACTCAGCCAGAACTTGAACATGGGCACTTTGTTTTTGTTTACACTCTGTTGGGTGTCTGGGGTCACCTCTCGAAACTAAATTATTTTCAGCTTAATCTTATCAAAAGATTGGCTCCTGGAGGAATAAACCCAAAGGTTTATGATATATATATTTTTTCTAATTTTAAATTTTTATTGAAAATATATTTTTTCATACAATACATTCTGATCACAGTTCCCCCTCCCAGATTCTCTACTTTCTTACTTAACCCAAATCTACAGACATTTCCTCTCTCTTATCAGACAAGAAACAATCATATAAATAAATAAATAAATAAATAAATAAATAAATAAATAAATAGTAAAGCTGAAGAAACACATACAAACACAGGGACACACCCTCTTACATAGAGAACTCTCATAAAAACACAAAATCAGAAGTCATGATATGTAAGCAAAGTACTTGTAAGGTAAAAAATGTCCTGATAAACCATTGTGTGGCAAAACCCCTCCAAATAGTGCTCTTGAGTTCATTTTGTGTTGGCTGTCTACTGCTAGACATGGCACCCACCCTTGAGGAGGGTTCCTACTGCTGTTCTGATGAGATAAATTTATTTAGAGTGCACCCATAAGTGAGACCATACAGTAACATCCTCCTGGTACTCCTGGCTTATTTCACTTAGCATAATAACTTCCAGATCCATCTCTACAGTTGAAATTGCCGTGTTCTTTCACCTTATTGAGGCAGAGTTTCACTATTAGCTCCTGCTGATCTCAAACTTACTAAGTACCCCACAGTGGCCTTAAACATGTGGTTGTTCTGCCTCTGCCTCTCCAGTGCTGAAGATTTACACGCGTGCATCATATATCCAGTGTACTATGGACTGTGCGGAAGCATCACCTGTCAAGCAGAAGCTATGGCCTATTTGCAAAAGGCAGGAAGTAATAGATGGGAGTTTTGGTAGAGGCTGGAACTCTGGGAGCTAGTCAGAGGCTCTGGAGATTCGCTCTCAACTCTGAGGAAGCTGGATGCATGAAATTGAAGAGTGGTTGTAGCAGAATATTTTCCTGCTACATTTGCAATAAAGCTTGGTCATGGGGAAGTATGAAAGGTAGGCGGAGTGAGGAAGGGGAGGAAAGAGAAGGAGGCAGAGGAGGAGAGAAGATGGTTGCAGATGTAAGCGTGTCTCTAGCAGTCTAAAGTAGTTACGATATCTAGGTTAGAAATTGGGCAACAATTCTAATTGTGAGGGCATCTTGTTAATTGGGCATTTCCAAATATATAAATCTATTGGCTAATCTTTAAGCATTAAGAGTCTTTATTCTACCGGCTAATGTGGGCATAGAGGGAATGGTCTGGGCCCAGCTGAGCATTGTGGACAGTGTGGTGGATTGGCAGAGCCAGCCACCATGCTGGCGCCTCGTGGATGCCAGGGCCTTTGCAGCTAGCCCGAACCCCTATCAGAGTCGAGGAACAGCAGGAACTTGGCGGCTGCCCGGAAACAAGCTGGGACGTGCACCCTTTTCTAAATATTACCTGCTACAAGTGGTAACTAGTCATGAGGCAGAAATAGACTAGAATAAATGGATTATATAAGTTACAAGCTAGTTGGGGAACTAGCCCAAACTTACGGCCTAGTATGAATTCATGAATAAATAAACTTCTGAGTCATTATTTGAGAACTGGGCATGGGTGGAAAAGCCCACAGTTACAATCCAGTTTTTGTTTTTAAAAGGTTGTATGATATTATGATATATATATATATGTATATGTATATATATATACATATATATATCTGTGTGTGTGTGTGTGTGTGTGTGTGTGTGTGTGTAAATATCAAAGTTTCTTTATTCACTCATTGATAAATACCTCTGTTGAGTCTGTATCTTAGATTTATGAGTAGTACTGCATACGGGAGAAAAAGAATTCTTTGGCAAACTGCTTTAATTTAATTTGGCTATATATTTACAAGAGTGGTGGCTGGTAGTTCTATTTTTAACTTTTGAAGCATTTGAATGCTGTTTTCTGTAACAACTGTGTTGGTTTACATTCACCAACCATTGCTATAATGTGATTTTTTGATTGGAGACAACTTAGCATATATGAAACTATTCCTATGAGATTCGTGTTTTTAATAACCAAGGAGCCAATCACCATAGTAAGTTTATACCCACTTTTAATTTTTGTTCTATATATTTTCTTGTTCTGATTTTTTTTGGTCCATTTTCTAGAGACTGGCATCTAAACAGTCATGCTTTCCTGCCTTGGGCGCCAGCTAGACAGTAGGGGAAATTTGGCAAAGACTTCAAGTTGTGGTAGCAGTTGCACCTAGCAATTTCTGGGAATGACTTCCCATATGCCCATGTTTAGCAATGGATTGTAATACAGAAAGAAGCATGGAAATGCCCTCTTCATTACTACTTAGCGTCTAGACAGGATAGGCTGCCACGGATTTATTGCGGCATTTCCATATATACTTTGTTCTTCTTTGGCCTCTTCCTCTGCTGCTGTTGTCCCGCTGCCTCTCTCATTGACCCCTCCTTCCTGCAAGAGTTCTTTTCCTGCTTCATGGATTTCAATACCCTTTCCCCTAGGATATCTTCTCCTTGACAGATTGAAAAGTTGGTTTTAATTGTTAATTTATTTTGCAGTTCTTTATGTATTCTAGATACTAACCCCCTGTCTGATATATAGTTGGGAAAGATTTTCCTCCTATTCTCTTGGTTCTTCAATCTGCCAAAATTTTTATTTGCCATGGAGAAGCTTTTAAATTTCATGTAACCTAGTGTCAATACTTGGGGGTTGTTTTCTCTACTATTAGAATTCCTGACAGAATACATTTTTGCCAATACTTATGTATTTTGCCTTTATTTCCCACTAGTGGATCAGACTTTCAGGTCTTTGACACATTTCAAACTGATTCTTGTGCAGATTCTTGAGCGATAGGCATGTAAAGTGTTACTTTCATACGTGGACTTCTCATTTTCCCAAAACTACATGTTGATAAGTTTTTTTTTCTCAACTAAGACATTTTTGTCAAAAAATGAGGCAGGTGAGTATGTTTCTGCCTCCCCTATTCTATCCATCGGCACACGTGTCAGTTTGGTAGCAGTATCATGCCGATTTTGTTACCATAGATTTGTAGTGTAACTTAGGCTCAGCTATTGTTGTATCTTCAAAATTGTTCTTTCTGTTTAGAATTAGTTTTGCTCTTCAGGCTATTTTATGTTTTCCTGTACATTTTAGGATTATTTTTCTAATCATGTGGATAAAATCATTAGACTACTAAAGGGGATTGTGTTGGATTTGTAGACCACTTTTGATAATGTAACCATTTTCACAGAATTGATTCTGAGCAAGGAAAATTTCTAAGACATCAGGCCAGGCAGGGCTCTCTCTATATGTTTATAGAAATGTACAAAATACTTGTGGCTCCAACTCATCTCCCTGTTAGTCCAACAGAGATGACAATGTTGCAAGCCTTACAATTTTAGTTGTTGTCTTAACTGAAACAACCTTTCTTAAAGTTTGCATAGTATAGCCACAGATACTGTGAATGCCTTGAAGAATAGAACTTGTCTGGTGGATAGAAAGAAGAAGAGATGAGTAAGTAGCTAAATTTTAGAAAATATTAAGTCAATGAGAATCTTTCCTGAAGGATGGATGTCCTACAGCCTTCAAGATGCCAATGTGGGGTAGGGGTTGAAGTGAAATTTGGACATCACATGCCCTTCTCGAATAGTTTTTGTTATAAAACCATATGTATTTTGTCTGCAGTATGAAAATATTTGCTTGGTCCAGTTGTTGACAATATATACTTTTTACTATCAGGATGATAAGTCCTAAGGGTGCTATCTGCATGGATGTCAATGTTGAGAGTCAAATGGGCATGGCATAGCTGGTACAAGTAAGGTCTGTAGAAAAGTAGGAGACTAGTGCTAAAATTTAAAACCCTGAGTTTCAAATGTCAAAGACCATTTGAGCCAGATTAGACAAGTGGTAATGATCACACAGTTTCCGTAGCTCAAGAGCTTTAGTGAAGCTTAGGAAGGCGGGGCAGAGTGACCACGAAAGTGAGAAGGCCTGACCAAGCCCAAAGATCCCTTCCGTGTTTATTCCTACAGCTGTTGGCTTGGGACCTCATTCTTGTTACTTGGGCCTCTGCATAGGACTACTCACAACATGCAGCTCTTTCATCTAGAGAAAGTATTTCAAGAGAGACAAACAGCAAACTTTTGTGTTGTTTCTAGTCTGAAATTATAGAATGCAGTGGCTTTAACTCCACAATGGAATACTTTCAGACGTATCATCCCCCTTGTGTGGTTTTGAAACTAGAAGTGATCTTATACTGACATTACCTCTCAAATATCATGTTTTCTGAGAGGCCTCGCCCACTTGCCTGAAATGTACTTTTCTCCTGGCATTGGTAATGCTGATGACCATTGGTTTTTCTATAGGAGCATAAAGACATAAAATTATTTTAATAACTTATTAATTTCTCTTAAAAATGTATAGTCCATGAAAATAAAATTGTTTCTTCATTCTATCTACCAGTTTACTTATTATTTATCTGTCAATCTTGCAATTATCTATCCATCCATCAACAAAGATGTTTTATTACATTTCTCATATCTATGTGCAGTATGTAGCATCTATTAGATGCATATTAAGTGAATAAAAACAGACATAAATAAATAAATATATAAATACATATTTTGTATTTCTGTTTTCCTGTTATTCTTTGCACACTATATATTAGCATTTAAAATTACAAAAAAGTTGATAGCTTATGTCTTTGGTTATTATTTAAGTTGACTTTTTTTTCTCATATGTTTTTCAGTTATCATAGCTTTACGTTTCAAAATCCATAACAGTTTTCATGTACCGACTTGTCACCTGCTACATATATTATGGAGGTAATTGTTCCAGATGAATTTCTTTATCTAGGTCAGGGGTGTTGGCTTCCAACTCTAAGATGACAGTGACAGAGCCTCATCATTTAAATAGAGTGGCTGAAAGGGCCCATTCTGTTCTGGGAAGCATGGTTGCAGCTGCTATATGCAGAATCAGAGCCTTTTGCTGTTCAGAGTTTTCTGAGTTAGCCTGAAGTCTTTTAAAGCACATCCCCATCAGGCCAGAGTGACAAAGCTGGACCTCATCATCTGAAGCTCAGCTTCAGGGAATCCTTAAAATAGTCCTCTTGCCCCATCCTCCTGCAGCTGCCCTACTTTGGCTCTCAATTATGAAAGTTCCTTGAGTACACGGTGGTCATCTGTTTCCCAAATGGGGCCATATCCATAAAGCCATACTAAGATGAATGCTGCTATACTGTTGGAGTCCCTGGTTGGCCCTATCTTGTTTAATAAGTTCGCAGGGAACACTGCTGGAGCTACTTGAGCCAGAGGAGAATTTGGAGGCAGCTATAAACTCTTAACATACTCAGAGTTGGGCTTTGAGTGTTGAGGTCACATTCTGTTTGTTTAACCTCAGAAAATTAGTTAACTTGGGTAGGCTTTCTCTTCTGCAAATCTGGGCAACATTGGGTTTAAAATTTCTTAAGCTAGTTTTTCTGTTTCAATGAAGAAACTCTTTAATTATGGATAGAGTGCTGTATAGGAACTTTAACATTTCTTGATTGTATTTACCTATTTATTTTTCTATTATCTATCAATCACCACCCATGGATTCACCATCAGCTTGCTTGTCTATGAAAAAGAGGAGAATAGATTATGACCAAAAGAAAAATTGTGAATATAAATATAATAACATAACTCTGACTTTCCATTTTGATGATGTGGAATTGTATTACATGCACCCTAAAAGGGCTTAAAGTGACACTTTTATAATAAACCCTTTTATTGTAGCAGAGTAAGACTTTTAAATTTCCACACCAAACTGTGATTCCATTCATGACTGAGTAGGAAGATTATAGCTAGGGAAAGGCAGACTAGCCAGTGCAGAAAGGGCTTCATGTCGTCGTTTAATTGGCTTGACCTCATGCTGCTCACTGAACTTCATAAGGACATAATCATTGTGTAAACACAGCACATCAAAAGCGAAGGAGATGTCTACTCAAGTTCTATGTGAGAATACAGAGTCTTCACGGTGCTATATTTTTTTTTAAATTGACTTGACCTTAGTTCAACACATAATTGAATTGGGCCAGTGATAGACTCTTCTACTCGGAGATGATTTTGAAATTGTTCTTGAATTGTTAATGTGGTTGTGAAATTGAGGTCACACTGTTGAGTCTTTCTTTGTTGTTGGTTTTGATTGAAAACAGTACTATTTTCTGGCGTTTTCCTCCAAGAAATAGGAGTGCTAGATGTAATCTTTTTATTGCATTCGGAGAGAGCACCTTAATTGTGCTCCGGACATTTTCCTCTCCATTTGGGCCACAGCTGAAGATCTGAATGTACACAGAGACCCCAGTAGACATCTTAGTTTGGAAACTGCTAATACTAGATCTCTGGGCATCCAAGACTTGCTACTTTCTATCTCGGGGGAACATGGCACCTCTTTCTTTGTCCCAAGAATTCTAGATTCCCTTTTCCCCTGACTTTATAGTGTATGCTGTAAACAGTTGTGCTTCCATAAACAACTGATAAGATGACTGAGTGCAGAAGTGAGCTAGTTCTATTAGTACCCTCTGTTGATAAAGGTACTTTATTTTATTTTGTTATTAGCTCGTGTGGTGCAGGTGTAGTGTGGCTGTGGTGGTGGTGGTGGTGGTGATGGTGGTGGTGGTGGTGTGTGTGTCTGTGTGTGTGTGTGTGTGTGTGTAGGTCACAGGACTAACTTCAGGAATCAGTTCTTTCCTTTCCTAGTGAGTTACAGGGATTAGATGCAGGCAGTCATGGCTAGCTAGCACTTTTACCTATTGGACCTCAAGTTACTTTATAAGCCAGCACCAGTAAATCTACTTCAAAGGCCTTGGGTTGAGGATATGTTGCTGGACAGGCAACTGAAGCTAGTGGGACTGTTGTTTTCTCTCCTTAAAATGTGTCCATTACTATACAATTAGCTTCATCCATTGAGATTCCTCCTGATGAAGTGGACTCCTCTCATCTTCTGTATTTCCTTGCCCCTCTAAATTTCACAGGAGTGTGTTTGCTTGTTTGTTTGTTTGATGCCATTAGGAATTGTTTGAGGGAAGACACACACCATCTATCTATCTATCTATCTATCTATCTATCTATCTATCTATCTATCTGAACATTTTGAAGTTGAACAATGGAAAAGAATGAGTGGATTTCCACATCATGTTGCAGTTCAGTGAGATGTTTAGATGGCATGCTCTGGTTCCTGAGAAACAACTGTGAGGGTCTTTCTCCAATTTCATTTTTTCCCAATGTTATATTGGCAGCTTGAAATTGGCCATAGTTAGTCTTTATGCTGTAGAAATTGGCAAGCTCCACACACAGCAGGTGTGTTATTCCTCCCAGGAGAGTCCGTTAAACATTTCTCCACATGTAACTGCTGACAGCTAAAAAGTAGGAAAAAGTTAA
The DNA here is from genome assembly GCF_004785775.1 of Grammomys surdaster. Taxonomy (NCBI): domain Eukaryota; kingdom Metazoa; phylum Chordata; class Mammalia; order Rodentia; family Muridae; genus Grammomys; species Grammomys surdaster. Next base: position 5,502,759 of record NW_021604678.1, read on the forward strand.
TCATGAGAATCTGCCATTGAAAATCATAATGGCTGCGGATCCTTCGACCATCAGGTAGGCAATGGTCTGTGTAAAAAATTTAAAGGTGCAGTGAGAAATTCCCCCGAACAGTACAACAAAGAAGGTGTATCAAAGTATATTTTAAAAAATATGGAAAATGACTCCATTGTTTCTGCTAGTTGTCACTGCTCAGGTCAGTTTTGACGTCTCTCCTTGCACATATTTTTAAGGGTTACTAAGTATTTACAGTCTGGATGGTTGCTAAGACATAAATGGTAAACTATCTTCATCCTCGTCATCCCCCCACTCCACAATATGTAGCTGGTAACATCATCTAGCCATTCTCTACCAAGTCATCCATTTCTCCATGATGTTGTGGTACAGTGCATGGCTACAGGCCCTGTGTACACCTTATGTTTGCCTCCTCTGAATCCCATCACTTACAACCTCTCAGGGACTACACTCTGATAGATGGGGATAGGACATGTCCTGGCTACAACGAAGCTCTTTCATTGTACTGATTTACCCTGGTGTCCTTTCTTTATCTCTGGAAAAGCATTTGGCAGATGATTCAGCCAGGCTCTGTGGTGGATCTATCGTTACAAAGGAATGAAATATCAGCCTACCCTCAGTCCACCATGCTTTTGCAAATTGCAGGGCTGACTGCCCCATTGCTCCTTAAACATCACTACAGACTCTCCTGTTACCTTCCTTTGGATGCAGGGAAGAAAAGTCCATCTTTCCAGTAGGGGGAGCTGCAGAGAGAAGTACTTTTTTTTTTTTTTTTTTTAAATAAAAAGCTAAGAGACCACCAGCACTTCCCTAAAAGATGAACTCTCTCTTTTTCTGGCTCTCACTTCTCATCTTAACGTGTTGAGACTGGTTGAAAAGAGGGGGTATAGAAATACCTTGTGCTAACACCTCAAGCCCTGGGGAGATGTTTGAGTCCAAATTCTCACAGTTCTTTTTAGGAACTTAACACTTTGATTTTCTCAGCCAGGACTAAACCTGTCTTACAAAGCACCTAACACCAGGAATCCTATTGCAAAAATAGTTTTATTTCTTTAACAGTTTTTATGCTTTGGAATTCAGGAAGGGGGAAGGCAGCATAACACCTTAGACATTGAACTGCTCTGGAAGAGTATGCACTGAACTCTTGTGTAGGTTTGTGCATGTAAAACCTCCATGCACAGAGAAGAAACCCAGACTGTGCTCAGAGAGGTCTCCTTAGGGCTGCTGCTTGTTCTGTGTACTTATTACACTGTTACTTTCAGTTCGTTGAGTATCACCTCATCATGTTTTGGAACCTTATCTCTTAGTAATCCTCTTGGAGCTTGGAAAGGACACATGGGAGGCCAAGAAGAGCAGGGAAGTTCTAAGACATTGCACGATAAGTCACATTCATCCCTTTTATCCTGTTGGGAGAATCTCAGTCACTTCCAGCCCAGTGTGCCTCAGATTCCAAACAAGTAGGGCGAGTTTTAGAGAAACAAGCCAAGAAGAATGCTAGGAATCTGGTTGAGGTCCATGTGTTTTCTCTGTGAAGTCAGTCTCAGCCTCTGAAGGATATGCATTTATTTCCCTCAGAACTATCTGGGATGTGGCCAGAGCTTCTCTGCAGAGAGGATAGAAGCAGGAAAGAATACTTTGTATGCAGCATACAGGGAGGTTGAATTGAAGTGGGTTCTTAGGATGGAAGTGATTGAGAACAAGGGCAGGGAAGGAGACATGGATCGGGCAGGATAAGTAGGGTGAAGGGCTCAGCAGGGAGCGAGGTGGTTAATTAAGCCAAACTCTAGTGGAGCCAGACCCTGACAGACAGTGAAGGGCGGCTGCCTCTGAGAAGCAAACCACTGAGTTGGTGATAGGAACTGAGTAACATGTAGCCAGTGTTGTAAAGACATACCTGACACATAATGGTGGTGCAATCAGTGTTTGGTTTCCTTCCCTTCCTGCTCCCAATGCTGTTATCTGGTGGCACATAACACACATGTGCGAGCTTGGGTCAATCCCTTGTTGTGAGACAGTATTGTCCTAGCAGCATTTCCAGGGTGAGGAAATAATGAACTCAATGTGTTAACTGACTAAGTGAGAAAAGAAGCAGAGTCCCAGACCAGGACGGAAATAAAGCCATAGCTCTAGCTGGGGTGCAGAAGGGAAGAACAGCAGCCCAGCATTCCTTGGGCAAGCAAGAGAGACTGTCAGCCCAAAATATCCTAAGGGACCAATCCATGAGCTAGTGACCATGACCACGAGAGGCAAAATACGCCTAGGGAAGAATGCTGAGATGTCATGAAAACAAGCAGGTGCCGTGGGGATCCAGGCATCTGGAATGTACTCAGAAATTAAATTCAGTTCTCTCCAAGGAGGTCAGGATGCACAGAACACAACTAACTGACCTTGGACAGGTGGCTGTCTCTGTTGTGCTCTGGCAAGGTTCAGAAGAGGTCAGGACTCAGCAGCTAACAAAAACGAGTGAGTCTGTATCATCTTGGGCATTTGCCTTTCTTTGCAGCATTTTCTTATAGATATGAAATTTACACCTTGTAGTAAAGGTTCAAAATGAGGCTTCTGTACTCTTGGACTTCTCGGGAGACTCATATCCTCGATACACATGTACACTAGCACATACACACAGATTCTGTTGCTAACATCTCATCCACAGAAAGTCTTCACGTGTGCCTGTGCTGAACGCCCTGGATTGGATGCTACTCTCAGGAATTTCTGACTCCTCCCATGGAGTAGCAAGGCTTTCAGAACAATTCAGGACTCCAGAAAACTGAACCTGTGCAAGGCCCTCTTGAAATGGCTTTCATCCCATTATCCTTGTGTTCAATGACAGGATGGGTGCTTGTTGTTTGTTTTACCCACAATACAGCTTCCCTTTTTGAGGATGCACCTCATTTTCCTGTAGAGGATTTATCTCTAGATAAGCAGTTCTGGTAGGGCTCCAAGTCAGTAGTTCCTGGGAAGTGTTAGTAATGCCCCTCCCCAAACAGACAGGAGCTGATCTGACAACTCACACCAAGGTCTTTATTCTAACTCACTCCCCTTCCTGCCCCCATCACGCAGGACAGTTTTGGTAGTCGGGAGCCCTGAATATTTATCAGGACAGGAATTTATAGTAAGCAGCAATGGCAGGAGATAAGTGTGCAAGCATATAATTGGAAAGCCACTATGGCCTTTAACATAATTGGCTGGTTTAACATAATTGGGAGTCATATCATAAACTTATTTTCTGCTCCCCTCTGCATTGGTAGTTGCTAGGCAGGGAGTGGGCTTGTAACCTGGGATTAATGCAGGCTTGTTGGGGGAATAGCCTGGAGATTCTGGTCTTGTTGAGGGTGTAACCTGGAAACACTGGTCTTGTTGGGGATTATCCTAGAGACTGGAGCTAGGCTTGGGCTTTGTTGGGGGGCAACTTGGAAACTACTACTAGGTACCAGCCTGTTAGTTTACCTGAGTTCAAACTTAGTGCAGGTTCTCTAAAATGGAGGCTGAACTTAAAAACTTTGGCCTCTCAAGTCAACATCTATTCTCACCCACTGGTTGAGAGATGGATGTGTAACCAGCTATGGGTCACAGAGCCCATGGACTGAACTGGAACCACAGGTCCATACTTAAACAGAATAGGTTTTATTAATAGACATCTGTGCAGGGAACCATGGAATTGACCTGGCTTAGCTGCCTTGAAGGGTGTGTGTCATAGGTTTTTCAGGGAAGAGTTCATGGCTCCTGAGGCGCAATGTACCTTCCAGTTCCCAAGAGATCACTGTACTATCTCAGGCAGTGAAGCATTTGGTGTTCCTCTGTATGTTCCATCAGTAGTCAAGGAAGCATGGAAGTCTGACAGGACAGTTGGTCTTAGAAAGTGATCTTGGTTGCCTTTTAAAGTTGGCCAACATAATTGGATCCTGCCAACTACAAAAGTATCAATCCTGGCAATTGCCACTATATTCTATGTCTGATAAAGGTGTAAAAAGTCTGATTGCTCTCAATAAAAAATGGCCACAGCTTAAGTTTTGCTGTGGATCCCCCAACAGGCCTGGTTTCATTCCTCAAGGCTGTATCAGGGAATCTTAGCCCAGTAGCTAAACATAGTTGCTTATACATGTAGAGTTCCAGTAATTATTTTAAGAACAAGTGTAGTCTGTGGAGGGGTCAATAATCAGGAAGATGAGGTGTTATCAAAAACAATGCCAACAACTGATTATCACAGTAGCCATTGCTCTAGGAACAAGCTGCATTGTCTGTGACTGGGAGATCAGAAATCATAGGCAAAATCATTGGCTCCAGATCCATCACAATTACATAGAACATGAGTGACCCCTGCCATGCATGCTTCTCAACGCCTATTAAGCTAGTGGTTGGTGTTGAAGACCTCAGCTAAACTTGTTGCAGAGAATGTAAACATTTTGACATGGGACACTGTAGAAGCAGCACAAAATAGATAGAGATAGAGGCCATCTGTTGTGTGAGGTTAGCTCACACAAATGCAGAGGCCTAGCTAAAAATTAAGTACAATTGAAATGTTGGCTTTAAAGAGAATTGGGTTATAACTTTTATAGTTTATAGGAATATAATTTTTAGAATTTTTAGGAATATACCTTTTAGATTTTTATCCTTCACAATGAATGAAGGGATACTGAATTGTGTGGAAGGATAGAATGATCGTGGGTGTATCATGTGAAGAATGGCGTCCTCCACTGGGCTTCAAATCTTAAGTATGGTGGGTGGAGCTAGCTGGTCCCAACACAATGTCTTGAAGACTGGCCTTGCATCCCCCAAAAGGACAATTCCTGTTGATTAGGTCTCAGACTCTGTAAGTCTCTGTTTGGGTCTGTGAGCCCCACCTCACAGCTTTATAATGACATCTCACTTACCTGCAGGTGGAAGCATTCGGTTCTGTTTGCAAATGTCTTGTGATTTTAACCGTCAGTATTTGTACCTGCTTAATGAATGAAAACATTAACTCTGCTATTTACTAGGGTAAGTAACTTTTAGTATTTGTTTTTCTTCTTCCTTCTCCTTCTTGCTCCAGGCCCCACTCGCTCTGGACTCCTGCTCAATCCGGCCCAAAGTACACTGTAGCTGTCTTCAGACACCCATATGAGGGCATCAGATCTACTTATGGATGGTGTGAGCCACCATGTGGTTGCTGGGATTTGAATTGATGACCTCCTGAAGAGCAGTCAGTGCTCTTAACTGCTGAGCCATCTCACTAGCCCAACTTTTAGTATTTTAGTTTCTAAAGCTTAAAAGTCAAAGGAGGCCTCAGACATCTAAAGAAAGTTAGCTCTTTATACAAGGATGAAGAAAAGGAGATGGGCTCTGGGCTCATTTCTTGTCAGAAGCACTTCTGTGTCCCTAACATTAGAGGGATCCTTCTAGAAACATTTATATAACTACAACCCTTCAGCAAAATAGAAAGGTCCTTTTGGAGAAGGATGCAGACCATTGATTTTATTTTAAAATTTAAGGTAACTTAGTTTTAAAACTTACTTCTGCAATTGTGTGTGTGTGTGTGTGTGTGTGTGTGTGTGTGTGTGTGTGTGAGTGATGGGATACACGTAGAAGTCAATGGCAGTTTTCAAGAGGTAGTTCTCTCCTTCCAACACGTAGGTCTCCTTAGGTAGGAGTTCTACTATAGGAACTGTAGCCAGATATAAAATTTCTCAGATGTCACCTAGAAGTCTATTCGAAGCACACTCAGTGGAGCGTTTGGGGTTTCACATTCTAAATGGAAAGGCTTTTGGGGTTTTGAGTTTTCAGGGGAAAGGCTTTATGGGGTTTTAATGAATCCCCCCTCTTAAAATTTAAAACTAAAGAAGGTCTGTATATCAAAGTCTACTAGAAAATAAATATTGCAAATGGTCCATCTGCAATTTTACATGTTATGCAGATTTCATGTGCTTTCTCTGTCCTCCACTGACATTTGTTCAGGTGACTAATATTTAACTGAGTTTTTCATACGAGTAACCCAAAGTCTTTGAAAAGCATGCTTAAGAAGCTACTATGGGATTCCAGCCGAGTGAGTTTTAACAGTGTTCCTGCTACTCTACCCATAAGTGGAACTTGATTTCCCTTGGGGCAGTTCCATTAATTTGTTTTTATTATTTTAGGATAGCCAATATGCTTTAGCTGGCTGGCTTCTAACCCTGGAAATGATGTGGGTGGCATGTTAGCTCTGCTTTTAATCTGTGTTCCTTTGAGGCTTTCCTCTGAAGACCACCCAGATGGATGGATGGGACAAGTGCAATCTAAGTGGTGATTTGAACAACTTTGTTTCACTAGTACGTGGTACCCAGCATATGAAGCTTCCAAAAACTGCCCAGGGTGTGGGGATGGGAAGGGTTCTCTGAGATCAGGGCTCTCAATAGTTTCTCCAGGTAGGAGAGAAGTAAATAGTCTTGCCTTTTGATTTCTAGTATGCAAACTATCTCTCAGACACTTAAACTCATACCCATAGGGATGAACCAAGCTGGAGAATTCTCCTCTTATTACAGCTTGCCCTGGTGTTGCCTGAGGATGGCTTTAGCTTATTAGTAAGTTAAGAATAATGTGTGCCCGACCATTTTCTTAGTGCTAGTGTATATGAAATATTAATCTATGGTAGTAAGATGAGAACACTGACATGTAGGTCTGCTAGGCACTTATCAAGCCCAGCTTTTAGGTTTTCTTACATTTTTATTCAGTGTAAAGGGAGACATATGAAGGTCTGCTATGAAGCTTAGCTAAAGGCCAGTTTTGAAGAAGCAAGGCTTGGACATTTCCCTGAAACATCAATGTTTAGAAAGTAGAATTTCCTAAGTGATTTATAAAGAATTACACAGGATGGAATCAGGCATAGTACAGTCAGTCCTCTTGGCAAATTAACTTGTAAACTTCTCACATATGCAATGCAGGTAATAAGGGTGCACTTGAGTTGATAGAGCATGATCATATTAATGTATTTTGGCCTAAAACCATGGTTTTGGTGAGAATACATAAGAAAGTATTACAGGATTATAGGATCATACTTGACTATATTTTTATCATAATCCATTGCTTTAGATGTGCTTGCCTCACAGAATTCATAGAATTCAGAAGCCAATTTGTCTGCAATTCATTGAGTCACACAGTTTCTTTCCTCTTGATTCTAATGCTCAAAGCATCCCCAGGCCCTGTACCCATGCCTGCAGGATTGCACCTAGTCAGGAGAGAGCTCCTCCTGTCAGCTTGACTTAAGAGGACTAAGTGTGGCTTGGCAGCACAATAGGAAGATTAGCTATTTTCGTTATTATTTCTCTGTCCATAGCCTAGTCGCTTCATGATTGCTGTTGATTGTTGGAGCAGGTTGGGCTCATAGGATGTAGATAGGACTAGAAACTTCAAAAGAGCTCTCCTTATGTCTTCCAAAATTGTATGTTTACTGTAGACAACACGGGGAAGACAAAGCATAAAGAAAGACACAGAGAGCACTCCAGGTCTCACTAATTAGAAAAGGCTATGCAGGAACATTCTAATTAATTTTTGATATATCCATACATATATGTATATATGTATATATATATTGCTATGTACACATAGAGTTTTTGCTATGTATACACACACATATATATGTATATGTTGCTATATACATATATATGCATATGGACACTAGGCAATATTTAATGACAAAAAAGCTGATAGAATAGTATGTAGTATATATAGTATGTATTATATATTTGTTATATACATATATATGTACACATGTATATGTATGCACGTACATATTTATATATATGCATATATGCATATGTATATATGCATGTGTGTATATGTATATTGTATATGTGTACATATGTGTGCATGAATTATGTATATGTCTATATATGTTTGTGTATTTGTATATATGTGTATGTATGTATATATGCATATGTGTGTATATGAATTATGTATATGTGTATATATGCATATATGTACATGTGTACATATATGCATATATATGTGTATATGTGTGTATATGTGTACATAGCAAAATATATGCATATAATGCATAGCATATATGTAACACATACATGTATGTATGTATACTATATACTATTTTGTTGCCTTTTTGTCATTAAACATTGCCTAGTGTCTATTTGACAAGTATTGAGTACTTTTGATTATATGTTTTTCAATACCTTTAAAATGCTTAGCATGGTCTGTGACTTAGAGGTGAGTGGGGAGGTCATAGTTTTTATTCTTTCTTTGGTGTATACACTTACTGTTTCAGCTCATGGATGGGTCAGAATCACCCCAGTTGGCTTTCTAAAGAGCTCACTGTTAATGAGTACTTCCTGTACTAACTACGCCTTATTTTGAGAACAACAAGCTAGTACCATAGAATGCAGAATGAGTATGGTATGTGATAAACACCTTGTGCAACAATTTCTCTTACATATGTTTAATGACAACTTTAAATCTTGAAATATTTTCATTAAAAATAATGAAAAATAGCTATCTTCCACTTTCCCAGTAGGTTCCAGCAAATTAAACAAACATTTTGTAAGACCTTGATAAGACATTGAGGAGGAAGTTGTAAAGATGATCTTGAGGCCTGGAAAGTAATTCAACAGAAGAGTGCTTGACTAGCTCAGGTAGGTCCCAGGCTTGTAACAGTGCCATGAAAGAAAATCGTAGTTTTAACTTACTACTCAGTGTAATTAATATGTAGCAATTCAAACAAAAGAAATATGAAACGACTCTATTTGGAAGAGCTCACGTTCTGCCTGGGAGCTGTGCATGACAGCCAGGGCTGCTGTAAGAGCAGTCTGGGCTTAAAGGAAGAAATTATTTCCTCTGGGGTCTGGAGACTGGAAGTTAGATCACACTGTCTGTAGACTCGACTTCAGGGAAGACCTTTCTTCCTGGCTTTCAAATGGCTGCCTTCTTAGAGTGTTAAAAGACCTTTTCTTTGTGCATTCTGGGAAAGAGGGATCCCTGAATGTCTTCCTTTTTGTATAGTATTACTGGCTTAGGAACCCATTTTTTAACCCCAATAAATCTAAGTTGCCTCCTTACAGGCACTATCTCAAAATACAGACACATTGGAGGTTAGAACGTGAGCATGTGGATTTTGGCAAGATAATTATTTCATAACAGGGACCAAATCATGAATGTAAGGACCTATTTTTAAACTGGTGTTGTAATAAAGGTAAAAATGAAATACGATTGCTGTCTAGACAAATTAGGGATTAATTCTGGCTAGGGCTGGGGGAAGCATCACAATGGAACCAGCATTTTAGTTAGTCTTGGAAACTCCTAGACAGAAACTCTGACATGAGAATTTATATGCAAGGGATTTACTGGGGAAGTGCTCTGTCTTAGTTTGGGTTTTACTGCTGTGAACAGACACCATGACCAAGGCAACTCTTATAAGAACAATATTTAATTGGGGCTGGCTTGCAGATTCAGAGGTTCAGTCCATTATCATCACGGTGGGAGCATGGCAGTGTCCAGGCAGGCATAGTGCAGGAGGAGCTGAGAGTTCTACATCTTCATCTGAAGCCTCCCAGTGGAAGACTGGCTTCCGGGCAGCTAGAATGAAGATATTAAAGCCCATGCACACAGTGACATACCTACTCCAACAAGGCCACACCTACTCCAACAAGGCCATACTCACTCCAACAAGGCCATACCTACTAATAGTGCTACTACTCCCTGGGCCAAATATATGTAAACCATCACATTCTCTTAGGAGAAACTATGGAGGAGGAGGTAGAAAAAAGAAACACAAGCAAGCATAGAATAAGGGCCCAGGTTATATCTGGCGCTGGGTAGCTTCAGTTGTGTGCTGTTTGAGTATGGAGGGTTCAGCATCTACCAAAGTTGGCCTGGGTAAGGAGAGAGAACTCGCTATTCATACTCTAACACTAAGTGAAATCTAAGGGTTACCTGAGGCTGGGGTCAGGCAAGCCATGAACTCTCATGCCCTCCAAGCTCTGGCCCTGCTTTCACATTTGCTTCAGTTGTTTGAGGCCACCCCTTTGTAGTCAAAGACAGAAACAATTAGAAGCAAAATCTGAGAGGTGAGGAAAGAGTCTCTGGTTACAGAGCTAGTGGCTACTATTTACTAGGCCATTCAGACAGATGACATGTTCATCCATTGGCAAGGTTACAAAGGACAGCACTGTGTTTAGCCTGACGGTGGTATAAATAAACACCCTAGGCACATGAAGACATAGGACCATAACAAAAATGGATGGCAGGAACACAGGCTGTGATAAAAATGTTTGGGAACTATTGACTATAGAATCTTAAAATAGCTTGTATTCCATGGGAGCTTTCTATTTTAAGGACCTACCCTGAGAATGGATACAGAAGTTGGGATTCTACTTCACCTCCATCCCTGGTCCAGCATTGAGTTTCTTTGTACCTATAGCTGAAAACCTTGTGCCCTATTTGGTGTCCTGGTCTCTTAAGCCATAGAGAAATGACTCTACCAATACTCCCTGTCTTGCCTGTTTGGTATAGCCAGGCTGATTCTTGAGTCCTAACTTAAGTTTAGATTTCTGATCTTTTTTGAATTTCCCACTACATTTTAAAACTCAGCTACCTAAAGTTAGTTCTAAGTGTGGAAAACAATCTCAGTTGTATGCAGTACTAGAAAATGCTGAGACTGAGTGAGACAGAATCAGATGGATGGATACAGGAGGCCTGAGTATGTTGTGGATTCTCTCCTCCATCAATGAAATCTTGAGTTGCCACCATCTCTTAGTTACTTTAAACAATGTGCCATGAAAATAAATCAAGTCAGATATAGATTTAATAATTGTGTCAATAATCTGGAAATATAGGCATATTTAAAATAGTCAAGTAGATGTATTTGAAGATAAAGAGCCCATTTTGAGATAGTCCTGTATTTTATTATATTTTCTATCTATCTCCTAGGCCTTAGAATCACAGTTCTTAAATCTAGATATTTAAACATATCTAGGATCTTGCTATGCTTTTTGGTTACAGTCACTTAAGAAGTAATTAGTGTATATTTAGCATGCTAGCTTCCACAGCATAAGCAGAATCTAACACACTGTACCAGGACTCTCAATAAGCACCAAGATAAAACCAAATCATGGAGAACATCTTGCATAAGTGGAAAATTTACCTCATCAATCAGAATATCATAAGCACTCCAATGTTTACTGTCTATACTGTGACTAAAAAACACTAGGCTTAAGTGATGTGAACCTTTGACTTAATCAAATGTTAGAAGATTAAAAATAGCATTTGTGTCTGGTTAATTTGGGGGTAGTATGCCCTCAGCCAGCTGCAAGAACAACATGATTTCAAATAGGTCCTTTCATGACTGAATTTAACCCCAATATATTAGGCAAATCTTTTCAGACACTTGAATTTTCCAGCCAATTCAGCCAAGTTTCACCAACCATAATTTTTACTGTCATGAAGTCTTCTCTTAGGATTTTTGTTCCTTTTTTGGAATCTGTTAAATTGCACGGTGAGTTCTTTCTGGACCACACACTCACTTGTGGTCCCAGCCCACCGAAGGCCTTGCAGTGTCTGTGTAGCTGACAAACAAACTCACAAAACTCTCTTAGTGACTTCAGTGTTGCAGTGATCTTCGGGGTTAGGGGATCATTTCAGCAGGGAGGATGCTATTGGATGAACTGGAGAATGTTCAGGCCTGTAAAGAAATGGCAGGGAGGAAAAGTGCAACCAACCATGTTAACTTTGTCATCCCAAAGTCAGTCTTAGTACAGTTCAGTTCATAGCTACACTCCTTTTAGGCTTGTCTCACACACACACACACACACACACACACACATATATATATATATATACATATATATACATATATATATATATATATATATATATATATATCCCTCTACACCCTCCTCATGAAGCCATGATTGTTGTTGTGTCCTGACTTCAGACCTTTGTGTGGAATCAGCAGGACTACCTTGCTCTGTGAAAGGACTGAGGTTTATGGTTTTCAGATCTCTGCACTCTTTTTAAGGAGTGTGTCAGACTCCACCGGCGAAAGCAGAGAAATCCCTGCCTGCAGGCAAAGCATATGATTGTGGCAGCAGCTTGCATGGCTTCTCCCTTCAAGTCCCACTCATGAGAGGGCAATATCTGTTCTCTCGTTTTCCAGTTACTTCCCAAGGGATATAATTTTGTCACATGGGCAGTGTCTACCAAACCAGCTTGAACAGACAGTGAGTTGTGTGACTGTGTACATGGGCAAGGGAGAGAAGAGGAATTTGAGGCTGTGGTACTTAGTGACCCCAAAGGGGAGAGAGTTCCTGGAAACTGAGCTTCAGCTGAAACCCAGGAGTTTAAAAAAAGTAAGAAAGTAAATGTCAGCTTACCCCACGGGGGTAAGTTATTGACAGTGGATTAGAGGGAAAAAAACATAGTAATTATCTACACATTCCTATCAATAATGTGTTCTTCATAATAATATTCCCATTAGCCTCTAAATGGGTTTTCAATGCTCATATATGTGTATATAAAAAGAGAATATTAGAAAATAAAACAGTAAAATATAAATGTCTGGTTGTGTTCCTGCCTAGTTTATTTTCCTGTGCCCTGACCTTGAATTGACAAATCTCAGTGTGAACCCTGACAGCTAATCATCAGAATGACTTCTATGACTTTAGAGCTATAAATGAAAGACACATGTAAAGCCAAACTATTGCTCATTTTTATCTTTTTCTCTACTTTGAAGTTATATTCTTGCTGTTAAGAAAGGTTCCTCTCCCATTCTTTCTGTTTCATTTTTTACCAGTGTACAATCTGCGACAGGGACCCGTGGGGTGCCCATCCTCCTGTGGGTTCCAGTAGCTTTTCTGAGAACACTCAGAAGCATGGATCCCATGGGATCCCAGTCCAGAAGTCTGTACTCAAGAGATACAGATTTGGATTCTAGCTCTTATCATTTGTCCATTTTATGATCTTGGGTAAATCTTTCTGCCTTTTTCTGTGACTTAAGGACAGTAATACTTGTCTCACAGCTATCTTGTGGAGTGACTGAGATGAAGGGTGGGAGAGGGGTATACTGTAGCACAACACATAGACTTCAGTCATAACACTGGGGTCAGTATAATCAAAGGGAACCTGCCTGTTCTGGGACTCCACGGTTTGGATCCCTACATGAATAACTTTCCTTATTTCCCTTACATGTTCTATCAAGTATGACTTGACGAATCCTTACTATGCTCTTGGGAAGTAGCTATTATTCTCCCATTTCAGAAGATAAAAATGCTCAGCCAGCTGGTTCTGCCTCTATTTCTAGTAGACAGCAGAATTAAGACTTGTATCCTGATCTAAACCAACACTCTATATTGATATAGATTATGTTCTCCCAAACTCCACGATTCATCTCAGGGGCATCTAAGACAACATAATGAGATTACCATTTGTTCTGGTGGCTAATGTTTGTGACAGATTTATAGGAGTTTCAAGATTCTAAGTACAATATAATGATCCTTTAAGTGCTTATTTTATGTTATGTTGCTTAAATTCACTCTTCTGTAATTTTCAGTTAATTCTTTTCACCCAGGAAAGTAAGGTACACCTTAAAGCTATCCTGATTTCACCAACAAGGTGAAATTACATGAAGAGACCAAGTAAATTCAAGAATTCTTTTGGTGGGGGGTTAAGAGGAGCAGATATGTATGGTCTATCCCACAAGGTCTACAAAACTGTGTCTTTGATGGTCTAGGAAAGTATACCAGCAAGGCGTACTTCAACTCCAGTACAAAAAAATGTATGCCTCCATATTCAGAAGACACTGTCTCCCACAATCTTTACACCATCTTCTCTAAGCCTCTAGAGTACTGTATGTAGACACTGCCCATGACAGAATCCCATCTCCTTACATATGCTCTTTACTTTTGTTCTTTAAGAATACATGTGAGTAGAGGAGATGGCCCTGGCCTTTGGAAAGGACCTTCTTTCAACCCTGGCTGTAGCTGGAGCACAGGGTTAGTGTGCACAGATACTATATGTCTCTAATTCTGGCTTTCTCATTTATAACTTAGGGGGTTACCATGCTGAATAAATAGATGGTCATCAATAGTATCTTGCTTGGAATAGATGTCTAACAAATGTTGATTGTCTTCTGTTGGGATGCATTCCAGTTGGATAATCACTCAAACACTATATTTTTGAAAACTCTAAAACCATCAGTTCATCCTAATTTCTTGGACTATATCATTCCCATAAAGGTTTTCAGGACATGAAGATAGTGATTTGCTTTACAGGTAGTCATAGCTAGTATTTGATGGCTCAAAGACCTGGGTCATGATAAACCTATCTTTAGATTCTGACCATTCAAGTAACTGACTCCTTTGGCTGATATGAGTTACATTTGTCAATAAAATTGTCAAGCTAATTTATTTAGATTGATATTCTATGTCCTGGTGTCTGGAGTCACAGTGATAGCCAAATCAGACATTTTTATTTTATTTTAAAATACAGAAGCAAGGAATGTAAAGAAATAATTTTGGTTGTTTTTATTGGATGCATCTTTTATTCATTTCCAAGGAAAAATTACATCCAGTCCCGTAGAAAATTCTGTTGAGTAGGAAGATAGTTTCTTAAACAGAGAAGGCTGAGGAAACCTTGAGAAGTTGGGCTCCAGTGGTGATTTTTGCAAGAATTTACATCAATGGCTTTTCAACTTTGAAAGTTTTGGGAGAAAGTTGTCTAATACATCCTGGCACATTGACTTGCTATTCAGGAAGGACTATAACAAGAATCATTTCCTTGTTGATTCCAAAAAAATCAAAGAAATTAGATTATGAAAGAGATCCCACAGGAGCTGGAGCTTTGCCAGGGTCAGGAGGAGTGCATAGCAAAATTAGAGAGTTCTCATGCTGCCCAACCTGCAGAGATAAAAGTAGAATTTAAAACGAGAAAGAAAAGGGTAGGAATTCTGTTTCATTGCTAAAGGTGAAAGAAAAAAAAAAAAGAGGCATCCAGCCAGAGAAGCCATGAGTATGTGCCAACAGAACTTTCTCCAGCTAGGGACTGTTAGCACAAAAGACAAAATCACAAAGGAAATCTATACAACCTAATGTTGTTATCTGGCCAATTTGCAAGCACAGGTGAAACTGTCTAGGACCTAATCTGTGTCCCAGCACCAGATAAACTCATGAACTAAATTAGAGTCAAGATAAAGCTGAAGACTTCCTGGAACATAGGAAACAGCAGAAACCCAGTTAAAGCCAACGTAAGGGAAGCAGTGTGAAGATCGCAGGAGGGTAAAAGCTGTCCACCTCCTTGGACAACCACACAGGGAAGCTGCTGGTGCTTCCAAGCATACAGTAGCAGGTTTCAGCAGTTTGCAACAGTCCTGGTGAAAAAGATATGATTAAATTTTTATTTTTCATATTCTGAGCATAGAACAAAGGCCTAGCACAGTCTAGGCAAGTATTCTACCACGGATTTATATGTCTAACCCTTAAGACATATTTGAGAGTAAGAGAAATCTGAGAGTTTAGTTGGAGGATCCTGCTGAACCTCAATTTTTGTGAATTTTTAATAGGGAAAATTAAATTACATAAAACACTAACTTATATAAATCATGTTTTAGAATATTAATAATACCCATTTAAAAGTAAAGAAAAAAACCTTCATTCTTCCAGTAGTTTTTGCTAATATTTGCTAAATTCTCAATGAAGTTGGGCAATAAGATATGCCATTCACATGGGGCACTTTTGAAGGAGATTAATCTAGTTAGAACTAGAGTCATGAATTAGCTTTTCAGTATGAGAGTAGTAAGTTTACTTAACCAGTTAGAAGTTCACAGAACATTTTTTAGTCATAAACGTAACTGTGCCTAAACACAAAATAGGTAAAGAAAGAAAGAAGGAAGGAAGGAAGGAAGGAAGGAAGGAAGGAAGGAAGGAAGGAAGGAAAAAAGGAAGGAAGGAAAGAAGGAAAGAAGGAAGGAAGGAAGGAAAAAGGCGAATTAACTAGAAAAACTTTCTGCCAGTAGAAGTGACTGCTCATCAAAGCAACAGTTGGCTGGGAGACTCATTAGGGCTTTGAGTCACTGCCAGAAATATCTGGACACTCTTTGAAATATTCAGTCAAATCTGACAACCAAACATATTTAGTACTTTCCATCAAAAAGTAGGATTGGCCCTTTCAGTATTTACCCAGTTGGGGAAATACCTCTGACATGTGTGAAATTGAACTTCATAGGACTAAGTGTATTCTGGCAAAACATATCAGAATTTAGAGACACAGCATTGACATAAAAATAAATAAACCCTGTTTTCTATTGACGCAAGGATGTTAGGAGGTAAGCTTGATTTGGCTGTCTTAGAAAAGAGGTCAAACTTGGCCAAGAAGAGGTTTTGAAGCACATACTATAGGCAGCCATATTGATTGAAAACAATCTGTACGAAGTGATGTTTGCTCATTGCGTCTGATTTCATAGAGACCTGAAAGAAGTCATAAAAGCACCATGGTTAGTCACAGATAGCCTATCTTCGAGGGCCACAGGGAAGTGTGTTTTGGAGTATGCTGATCTCAGCAGGTTGTTGTATAGCTGGAACAGTTCTTGGAACTCAGTGGTATCTACAAGTGTGCTTCAGAAAACCAAGGAGCAAGCATACCAAAGTTCAATTAATTACAGCTTTTCAGTTGTGCAATGGACTGCTTTAGTAACTCAGAGCAGCAGTGGGCTATCTGACCCTTGACATCCCAGGTCAGAAGAGGCTAGGCTAGCTAATCAGTCCTCCTTATCTTTTCTGGCCTTTGCTGGTGTTATAAGATGCATTATGCCACATCTATAATCAGAACAGTTAGCTATAAGTTCTAAACCCTAGGACCCCAGATTGATATGTACTGGGGATAAGATGTTTTCAGGAGCAGCTAAGTTGAGTAAAATCATTAGGCTAGCATCTGTCTATTCCAAGTATGGGCTGATGTCCTTGTAAGACATGGAAAGCTGGATGCAGATTTGAACAGAAGAAGATAATGTTGAGACACAGGTAGGACATCCTGTGAACTGGAAGGGAGAATCTATAAGCCAAGGGAAGAGGACAGGAGTTAGCCCTTCTCTCATAAACTGCAGAAAGGACCAAATGGATGTGATGGCACAGGCCTTTAATCTCAGCACTTGGAAGCAGGTCTCTATGAGTTCAAGACCCCTTTGGTGCACATATCAAGTTTTGGGCAAATCAAAAGTACATAATGAGACCTTGTCTTAAAAAGAATAAAAGGAAAACAGGAAGGAAGGAAAGAAGGAAGGAAAAAAGGAAGGAAGTCTAGCCCTTCAAACTATAATAGAATGAATTTTTTTATACAATGAAATTTTATACAGCCTAGTCATGATACTACAGTATCTATCACAGCAACTTTAGCATGTGAGTACATTGCCGTCTTAGGAATCTTCAGGCAGCTGGATTATGGGGCACATGCTGGTTTAGGCTTCAGCTAGGATATGTGGTAGACTCAGGGCCTCTTGCTATGTGCTTGCCCCTCCAGACATGTTCATTCACACACCTCTTTCTACATGCCTACCCCAGCCCTAGCCATGCTCATCCACATGACACCTGAAAGTATCTAAGAAAATAAGAGCAAGTACTGTAATGTCTCTTAAGACTCAGAATGGGGCCAGTATCACACCTGTTGTACTTTATTGATCAGAATAAGCCATGAGCTAGTCAGATACAACAGGAAGTAGACTCTTACAGGGAGGAGCTATGGAATAGTGTGACTCCTTCCCTATTTGACATTTCCTTACTGTAAGTTTTTCCTAGAAGAGATATGTGGTATGGAATTGTGCTCCAGCACAAATTCTGAGCATATTTCACGTAAAAAATGCAAAGTTATTATCCAGCAATTAGAAATAGAATGTTGAACATCATAGATTTTTTTGTATATTGATTGTATATATTTTTTGTATATTGTTCATTAAAAATGGTGTTTTGCAGGACTAGAGAAATGGCTGAGGTGTTAAAAGCACTTGATGTTCTTATAGAGCACCTGGTTTCAGTTCCCAGTACCCCACATGGTGGCTTATATCATCTGAAATTCCAGTAATTCCAACTCTGGCTCCAAGCACACTGCCCACATGCAGTGCATATACACACATGCAGGAAAAATGTTTATATACATTAAACATATTTTAAAATGGCACTTTCTCAGACATACTGGACATGAACCTACTTCCTGTGTAGTATTTATAACTCATCTAGAGGTATGTCTGAGATGACAGACTAAAGAGTGGCAGTAACAGTGAGCAGCCTAAGCCTTCCAGGATAAAAGAAGATACGCAGAAACTCTGTCTAATGGAACTATCAGTCCTTCTTCCATAACCTTATCGTCCCTGGCTAAAATGATCTGGAAAGCATTTATACTCACACCTACAATTTCATGGTGGTTTGAATGAGCTTGCCTAATGGAAAATGGCACTATTAGGAATTGCGGCCTTGTTGGAATAGGTGTGCCCTTGATGTAGGAAGTGTGTCACTGTGAAGGCAGGCTATGAGATCCTGTGTTCAGGCTCTGTCCTATGAAGAAGAGACCCCTTTCCTAGATGCCCTTGGTCTTCTCCTGGTTCACTTCAGAGCAAGACGTAGAACTCTCAGCTCCTTCTCTAGCACCATGCCTGTCTGGATGCTGCCATGCTTTCTGTCTTAATGATAATGGACTGAACTTCCATACCTGTAAGCTAGCCCTAAGTAAATGGCTAAGAGTTGCCTTGTTCATGGTATCCTTTTAGAGCAATGGAAACCCTAACTAAGTCAGATCCCTTTAGTTCTAGGAGCACAGAACAGCAGGGCTTTAACCTGATGAATTCTATGGAGAAACTCATCATTCAGCATCAGCTAGAGCACTTATGATCTAGGAGATGGATTCTGTAATTTTTCCAAGCAGATCCAACTTATTAATATAGGCAGGTTACAGAAAAGTCTTTTGTTGATAACATGTACCACTCTTCCCACACTGTTTAGTAAATGATGGGCAGCTGAAGCATTGTACAGAGTAGGTTAGTGTGACTCTTGAGTTGCATCTTAAAGGCATCACAGTCACTCAAAGCCTTGGTCACTCAAAGTTTGTGGCCACAAAAAACAGGCTAAATGGAAGGAATGACTTTATGACCCCTGGTATGTTTTAATCTTGGGTGCAACTTACATTTAAGGTGCTATAAATGTCAGCTGTGCTTTTTGTGTTGTGTTCTTATTGTCTGAGAATGTCTTTGAAGCTAAGTTTGATGCTTTTAAGGCTAAGGTAGAGTATGGTGATACTCATTTTACTGAGTTTGAGGATGTCTTATAACAGTAGCTCTTCCTTGGGTAACAAAAACTACTGAAGATGAAGATGAAACTCATAGATTAGAATGTCAGGGAGACAACCAGGGAGGAGACTTTGAAGCTTTAGTACTCAGGGAGATTCTAAGAATACACCATATGATGGAGATTTGAAGGTTATAAAGACAAACCAGATAGGACTTTCAGCAGAAGGATCCAATAGTAATCCTTGTTTCTCCATACCTTCTGGGAGAGGTATCATTTAGGTATTTTAATGGCAACAGATCTTCTTACCTATATCATGACCTGTATCACCAAGAAAAATAACAACAGCTGCTTTGCTCAAGCCTGCTGTAACTCTCACAGAAAGCTTCTGGAGAGCAATTTTGTCTTGTGGGGGTTGATGAAATTAACAGAGAAGCCATAAGCATAGGAAAGGTGAATCAGGAGAATGAGCACATGTGTAAGTTGTGGTGGTCAGGTCATGTGTGCTGTAAGGTCATGCTCATCCAGCTGAAGGTGTCAAAAAACAGGACTGAATGTCAATGTCAAGTGCAAATAAAATTAATCACAAGTGACCAAGACCTGGATACTGCCTTAAGATTACCGCATGTACACACAAATTGTTCTCTTCTGATTGATTGTGGATGTAGTGTGGTCAGCTGCTTCAAGCTTTTCTGTAGTAGTCGACTGCAAGCAGGAGCTGTGGCATATAATGAATCCTTTCCCCCTCAATTTTGTTTCACAGTATTTTATCACAGCAACAGGAGAAGAAGCCAACACAGATAGCTATGCATCTGTGGTTGGCATGTGAAAAGCTTTGATGCAAGTGTGTGAAGAGATTCGAGATCTGATGAATTTTGCAGTGACAAGCTTTAGTCTAGAGCAGAGGACAGACTTCTAGACTCTTCAGACTCCATGGCCATGATGTCAGAGATGGGAAAGGGCATAACATGAATAAAGAATGAAAACATGATTTACTTTTTGCTCACATCTACCCATTTATTTTCCAGGCCAGTTTTCTAGTCCAAAATCTGTAGAGGAGGAAAGTCAGCCTTTAAACATACCTGACATTAAGAAGATACTACTATTCCAGTTAATGTGTCCGGCTCAATTAACACTTGACCAAAGGATGTGGTGAGTTTGCTACCCACCCACTCAGCTCTCTGAGCCCTCTCAGAAGACAAGGCACAAGCCCATTTTTCACTATAAAGCCCACATTTCCTTGGTAACTGAGAAATCTTGATTTCATTTTCTATTCTATTCTTGCTTTGGAGTTTTAAAGAGATTGTAATACAATAAAACAGCTCTATTTCAGTCATTTTTTCAGATAAGGATATTATTTTGGTAGTATTAAATAAAGATATATACCAAGTGCCTTAGCAGTTGCAGAATTCCTGGAATAAAGCCATAAGCAAATAGGGCTTCATCTTGAACTGTGAATTCATAGAACCTCAGTGCAGATCATGTATCCAACTAAAAAACTTCCACATAAAACATCAGTGAAATTATAAAACATTCCTTTAAATGTAACATAAGACATGCAATGAAAGATTACTTGCTCAACAAGCATATACTGGAGGTCTCATCAGCAGCTTCTTAATGGACTATGTCCTGGGAATGACAACTTGAAAAGTTAGACCCCATTTATTGTAGTATAGGGACAAACAAAAATAAGAATTAGTTAATTACTATTAACTAATAATAACAATAATGTTGTTGTTTAAAAACCAAAGAGTTTTCATGGACACTCCATGTATTTCTATGAAAGAAGTATATGAAGCTGAAATAAAACAGTTTTTAGAGGCAGACATCTGACAGGGCCAAGTAAAGGTGACACTAAGCTGAGAACTAAAGATGAAACAAATTATCACCGTAAGGAGAGGTAGACAGGGAGTGCAAAGCCGCAAGGAGTAAAAGACCTTATACAATGGGGTGGGAGTCAGACCATGCAAGGTCCCCTGAGAAGACAAAGGTCTGGATTTACTCTAATGAATGGGAAGCCTATAATTGATTTTTAGTAAAGAGTGGCATGTTATATTGTAGAATACATGCAGAATAGACTGAGAAGATTAGAAATAAGGACAGTGAGAGCACCACTTACAAAGGAATAGTAGCCTAGACCAGAAACTCCAGGTAGAGGATCAGACAACAGATGTGGGACCTAGGTGGGAAACCGTGCTATAGAATAAGAAGTTTCTAGAGAGGACAAGAGTGGAGCAGGAAGATATCATTTAACTGTGAATGTATGACTGAACTGAGATATAATAAAGCCTTAAGGTTTGAAAAGGTCATTGCTCTGCTTTCCCCAGGGATCTCAATATAAAATGGCTCTCAGCAGCCAAATAGACAAAAACAAGTCTAAGATTTCACCTTCCTACTCACTGAGTCTAGGTGATTTTATCTTTAAACATTCAAATGTCAATTTATTTTAAGATAAGCTGTGGATTGTTCAAATGCAGTTTAACGATGCCCTTTAAAAGAGACATGGATTAGGTAGTATTCCTTCAGTTTCTAGTTAGTAGAATAGTTTGAGGAGTATTGGTATTAGCTCTTCTATGAAGGTCTGGTAGAATTCTACACTAAGACCATCAGGCCTTGGGACTTTTTTGGGTAGAAGATTTTTTGATGACTATTTCTATTTCCTCAAGGGTTATGGGACTGTTTAGATAGTTTATCTAATCTTTATTTAACTTTGATATGTGGTATCTGTCTAGAAAATCATCCATTTCATCTAGGTTTTCCAGTTTTGTTGAGTATAGGCTTTTGCAGTAGATTCTGATGACTTTTTTGAATTTCTTCAGTTTCTATTGTTACGTTCATTTCTCATTTTATTAATTTAGATACTGTCTTTGTGCCCTTTAGTTGGTTTGGCTAAATGTTTATTTTGTTGATTTTCTCAAAAAAACATCTTTTAGTTTTGTAGATTACTTGTGTCTTTCTCTTTGTTTCTAACTGGTTGATTTTAGCCCTGAGTTTCAGAAACAGAAGGAACACTACCAAATTCATTCTATGAAGCCAAAGTTACCCTGATACCTAAACCACACAAGGAACAACAAAGAAAGAGAATTTCAGACACATTTCACGTATGAATACCAACACAAAAATACTCAATAAAATTCTAGCAAACTGAATCCAAGAGCACATCAAAGCCATAATTCACCACGATCGAGTAGGTTTCACCCCAGGGTTGCAGGGATGATTCAATATATGTAAATGCATCAATGTAATCCACTATATAAAGAAACTCAAGGACTAAAACCACATGTTCATCTTGTTAGTTGCTGAAAAAGCCTTCAACAAAATACAACACCCATTCATGTTAAAAGTCTTGGAGAGATCAGGAATTTATGGCACATACCTAAACAAAATAAAAGCAATATATAGAAAACCAACAGCCTGAATCACATTAAATGGAGAGAAACTAGAAGCAATCCCACTAAAATCTGGGACAAGACAAGGCTGCCCACTCTCTCCCTGTGTATTCAATATTGTACTCGAAGTTTTAGCTAGGGCAACTAGACAGCAAAAGGAGATCAAGGGAATACAATTTGGAAAAGAAGTCAGAGTATCACTATTTGCAAATGATATGATAGATTACATCAGCAACTTCCAAAATTCCACCAGATAACTCCTATAGCTGATAAACAACTTCAACAAAGTGGCAGAATATAAAATTAACTCAATTAGTAGCCTTCCTTTATACAAATGATAAATAGGCTAAGAAAAAAATTAGGAAAACAACATCCTTCACAATAGCCACAAATAGTATAAAATATCTTGGTGTAACTTTAATCTATCAAGTGAAAGGTTTATATGACAAGAACTTCCAGTCTCTAAATAAAGAAATCTAAGAAAACATCAGATGATGAAAAGATCTCCCATGCTCATGGATTGGTAGGATTAACATAGTGAAATCAGCCATCTTATCAAAAGCAATCTACAAATTCAATGCAGTCACTATCAAAATTCCAACACAATTCTTCAAAGACATAGAAAGAGCAATTCTCAAATTCAAATAGAAAAACAAAAACCCAGGATAGCTAAAACAATTCTCAACAGTAAAAGACCTTCCAGGAAAATCACCATCTCTGATCTCAAGCTGTACTACAAAGCAATAGTGATAAAAACCACACTGTATTGGTATGGAAACAGTCAGGTCGATCAATGGAATAGAATCAAAGACCCAGAACTAAACCCACACACTTATGGAAACTTATCTTTCACAAAGAAGCCAAAACCATCCAGTGGAAAAAAGAAAACATCTTCAATAAATGGTGTTGGTTTAACTGGTGGTTTGTCTGTAAAAGGATGATTAATAGATCAATATTTATCACCATGTACAAAGCTCAAGTCCAAGTGGAAGAAGGGCATCAATGTGAAACCAGATACAACGAGTCTAATAGAAGGGAAAGTGGGAAAAAGCCTCTAACTCATTGGCACGGGGGAAATTTCCTGAACAGAACTCCAATTGTTCTAATATCAACCATTGAGAAATGAGACCTCATGAAACTGAAAAGCTTCTGTAAGGCAAAAGACACTGTCATAACAGCAACCTACAGACTGGAAAATAATCTTTACTAATCCTATATGCTACAGATGGCTAATATAAAAAATATAGAAAGAACTCAAGAAGTGAACCACCAGAAAACAAAATAACCCAATTAAGAACTGGGGTACAGAGCTAAACTAAGAATTCACAACAGAACAATCTCAAATGACTGAGAAATACCTAAAGAAAATGCTCAACATCCTAGTCATCAGAGAAATAAAAATCAAAATGACCCTGAGATTCTACCTCACACCAATCAGAATGGCTAAGATCAAAACCAAGTGACAGCACATGCTGGCGAGGATGTGGAGAAAGAGAACACTCCTCCATTGCTGATGGGATTGCAAACTGGTACAACCACTCTGGAAATCAATCTGGCTGTTCCTCAGAAAATTGGAAATAGTTCTACCTAAAGACCCAGCTATACCACTCTTGAGCAAATACCACGTGCCACAAGGACATGTGCTCCATGATGTTCATAGCAGTCTTATTTGTAATAGCCAGAAGCTGGAAACAGTTCAGATGTCCTTCAGCTGAAGACTGGATACAGAAAATGTGGTTCACTTACACAATGGAATATTATTCAGCTATTAATAACAAAGGCACCATGAATTTTGCAGACAAGTAGATGGAACTAGAAAATATTATCCTGAGTGAGGTAACCTAGACCCAAAAGGACATGCATGGTATATATTCACTGATAAGTGGATATTAGCCAAAATGTACAGAATATCCAGGATACAATCTGTAGATCTTAAGAAGTGTAACAAGCAGAAAAGACCAAATGAGGATGTTTCAATTCCACTTAGAAGCAGGAAGCGATTAATCAAGAAAGGTAGAGGGAGGAAGGGACCAGGGTGGAAGAGGGGAAGGGGAGGGAAAAAGGAGAATAGGATCAGGTACATGAGAGGGACAGGAGAGAAGTCCAGAGGGCCAAGAGAGTGAATGGAGATAAGCAGCATTGGAGGGTGGGAGGTGAGGGGACCCTCTAGAAAGTACCAGAGACGTAGGAGGTGAAAGACTCTCAGGACTCAATGGGAGTGACCTTAGCCAAAATTCCCAACACTGTGGAGAGGGAACTCGAAGAGTCTACTCGAAGAGTCTAGATAGACAGGGCCTCAAGAGGAGGGATGGTGTTAGTAATCCACAGTCAAAATTTCTGACCCAGAATTGTTTCTGTCTAAAAGAATTTCAGGGACAAAAATGGAGAAGAGATTGAAGGAAAGGCAGTCCAATGACTGGCCCAACTTGGGATCCATCTCATGGGAAGACACCAAGACCTGATACTATTATTGATCATATGATGTGCTTACAGATGTGAGCCTAGCATGGCTGGCCTCTAAAAGGCCCTATCAGCAGCTGACTAAGACAGAAGCAGATACTTACACCCAACCATTGAAATGAACTTGTCGACACCTATGGTTGAATTAGGGGAAGGATAGAAGAAACTGAAGGCGAGGGTGATCCCATAAGATCAGCAGTCTCAACTAACAGACCCCAGGGAGCTCCCAGAGACAGAGCTACCAATGAAGAGCATATAGGGACCAGTCCGAGGCCCGTGACACAAATCTAGCAGAGGTTTGCCTGGTCAGGCCTCAGTGGGAGAAGCTGTGCTTAATCCTAGAGAGACTTGAGACTCCAGGGAAGGTGGAGGTCTGTTGGGGGGAGCACCCTCTTGGAGGCAAGACGGAGGAGGAGGAGGGGTGAGATGAAGAACAATGGGAGGGGACACTGGGGGGGCAACGACTGGAATGTAAACACTACTACTACTATTAACAACAACAACAGCAGAGACATGGAGTGCTTCTAACAGAAATTAGGCTGCAGACTCAGGGGTGGCTGTGAAGATTTGTGCACTGATCTCCAAAGTAGGTTGAGGACCAGACCTTACCTGAGGAGCCAAGAATGAACTGTAATGGCATACTAGAGAGCAAGAGGACAGTAGGGCCACTGAGACGGGGAGTGCCACAGCCATGTTCAAAGTGTGAGTGTTTGGGTGAGAGGTAAGTCCACAGTCAGAAGCCAGGTCAGATATCTTTGGGGGTCAATTCAAATCAGAAAATGAATAGCTTCTCTACTCTAGTTTTCTCAAATAAATGTATTTTTGAACCATGTCTCTATTTTGAGTGGAGAAAGGTGGAGAGCTACTTTGCCTGATGTGAATAAAATGTCAAAAGCAATATATTGGTCTGTTGAGTCCTTTTTTTGAAAGAACTAAAAAATGACATCATTTTTATATTTGGAAATTCTCCCTTTGTTCAGGCTTGATCTGTACGGTTTGCTTTAAAGATAATACTGAAGAACTCTAGTCTCATAAAAGCTTTTAACAAAACACATTAAATTCTGATATTGTCTACAATATTTCAGTTTTGTCTATACTGACTTATTTTTCCTTTTATATTCTCATTTTTCTTGACTTTCCTGTTAGCCTTGAGCTCTCTTTTGGTATCTGAATTAACCAATCCTCCGCTCCACAGGTTTTAGAAACCCTACCTATCATGAGTAAAAAACACAGTGCACATAAATCTGAGATGCTCAGTCTGCCTGGGGAGTAAAATTAAGGCAGTTGCTATCCTAAAGAAGGTTTCAGGAGACTTGGAGAATGAATTGCATTAAACATGACAGCTGGTGTTTAAGTGTAAGGGGAAACATGCCAATACAGAAGAAGGAGAGGGAAAGGAGATTAGATATGACCAGATGACAGACAGAACATTCAAAACCAGGTGAATTCAGAGGCAAGATGGAGAAGGCTGAGTGAAACAGAAGAAATGCCAGGCAAGGGGAGCAAGAATTATTCTGAGAATATAGTTTCAATTCCTTAACTGTAGTAGATGTACCGAGAAAGAGAGGGGGCCTAGAGATGAGCAGAAGCAAAATCCTCTAGGGTTTGTAGGCTGTGACAAGGAGTTTGGATTTTATTTTCTGTACAGTGGAATGGGAGGTGGGGAAAGATCGTACCAGAGAGATTACATGGCCAGACTTCACATTCTGCAAAGAATAAGTTCTGTGCACTTAGAGTGAGGTCGAGCACACCTGCAGGTAACCCTGTTTAGCTGTCATTGTGATGGGACAGATGAGAGATTTAGGACCTTGTATAAAGCAGAAGCCAAGAACGAGAGTGATTAGGCCAACTTACAGGATTCAGAAACTGAAAAGCCTATGACCTGATGATGAGACATGAAAGTATGCTGTGTGGTAGGCTTTGTGGGAAGTGTGGGATCTGTGGCTTGGGAGACAAATAAATGCTGGTGTCATCACGGGAGGAGGAGATACAGGAGGGCTGCAGGGCTGATATGGGTAAGTGGAGCAGACTGGAGAAGGAAATGGCCCTCGGAGGCAGTTTGAGAGTGATGTGACTGCATGCTGTCTGAGGGGAAAAAAGTGTTATTGGATGGTGTCCTCATAAAACTCCCCTGGTGAAGGGGGTTCTCAAAATTGGTTTCATCTCATGTCTTTGGAACCCACGTTTGGCATTGTAACATAGCGTGTTCTCTCTATCCCTTAGAAAACCTGCATTTCCTCCAGTGGTTTCTGGCCCAGTTTACCTGACATATCCCACCTATTTAGGGGGAGCTCATTGCTTCCAAGTCAAGGTGGCATCGTCTTTCTTACCAGTCACCAGCAATCTTGTTGAACTCTTTCCTTCTATTAATGTTCCTGTTTGACCCATACACCCACCTCCCACCATACCCTCAGACTTCCACAGACAAAACTTTCTCTAGAGTCTCTTATTGGCTTACTTAGTCGCCATTTCTGCCTCTAGAGTTATTTCCCTTCATCTTTATTATCCATAGTACTGCCGGGAGCAACTTTCTCAGGAAACACTGCATTATTTTGTCACTTGGAAACGTTAGTAGCCCT
The DNA here is from genome assembly GCF_004785775.1 of Grammomys surdaster. Lineage (NCBI taxonomy): Eukaryota > Metazoa > Chordata > Mammalia > Rodentia > Muridae > Grammomys > Grammomys surdaster. The sequence continues at coordinate 5,530,413 of NW_021604678.1, forward strand.
TTGATACTAAAATGGTTGCACAAAAACCCTATTGTTCTCCAGTTTGCTTCAGTTCCGCTCTCTAGCACAGGTGTCTGCCGTGTCATTCATAAATGACATAACTGACATCAGATATCACTATAAAAGATACTCAGACATAGATGCTCTTTGAATGCATCATTTCAGATAGGCTCCAGACAGGTGGAGAGAGGGTCTTTTCCTGCTTTATATTTCTGCCACCATTGCACTCAGATTTAGTTCTAAATTAGTTAACTAAGGATACTATTATGGGTGGACTGTGTTACCCCAAAAGGTAGGCTGAACCTTTGACTCCTAGTTCTTATGGATGTCTTATTTTAAAATGAGTTTTTGAATATATTGTAGGTAAGAGGACTTTCTGAGAGTGGTCCTGATTTAGTACAGATACTGTTCTTATGGAAAATGGAATTTTTAATATAAGAAGACTGCTATGGGGTGACGGATGCAGAAGATGAAGTTCTATGGTGATGAGCTAAGGGACACCAAGGCCTGGTGACCACCACCTACAAGTTCAGATGAGGGTATTTTTTAAAATAGGTTTTAGAGAAAGGGTGAACTGCTAACATCTTTAGACATCTAGTTTCTAAGTTTCTAGAAGTGTGAGGCAACATGGTTCTACTGTTTTATGTAACCAGGGTATAGCAAGTTGTCATGGTAGTCCTAGGAAATTGATTCACAAAGCACATTTCTCGGGATAACAAGTGGTATATAGACTTTCCGGGGCTTACCTGACTATATTCTGGATGTTGTCCCTACTTGCCTCAGACTTTTCTCTCCCCTCCCCACCGTGTGTGTGTGTGTGTGTGTGTGTGTGTGTGTGTGTGTGTCTTTAAGTATCATCCACAAAGAACGTATAATCTAGGAACTGTTTTGAAGAGAATATTTACAAATTTGTTATGCTCCTCTGGCTCTCAATAGAAATTCCACATTGTCCAAACCAGCTCACTAAGGAGTAGGAAGAAGTCCAGCATGTGCTCAAGCTACTGAATCATCTCAGCTTCCAACTCATTGCAAAGCCCAGTTTTTTTTTTCTGTCTTACTTTAAACATCTAGAAAACAGAGAACTTGCTTTTTTTCTATTTGACTCCTTAGCTTACAATTCTGCTTGTTGAATCAATGGTCTGGTTAGTGCACGAACTGACAGTTTTAGCTATTAAAAGACATCCATATAGTTAATTTTCCCTCTGTATTTCTTAGAGAAAGTGATAAAATATTGTTCAAATGGCCTGAAATTAGCTTCATTACTTGTAACCACAAATAGAGTAAGGCTAATTCAACATCATGATGAGGACTGTAATTTATTTCCAAAGTCAAGAAAATGCTACCCTCTTCCCCATGCTCCATTTTCCAGCCCACAACTCTGCTTGCTCTCCTGGAGACCTGCCAGCATAGGGACAAACAGGTAAGACCCCTCCCAAAACCCTTGGCTGTTGAGTCTCATTAAAACACACCCAATAACATTAAACTGTGCCCTGTCCCCTAGACTCCATTTTCTAGCCCACAACGCTGCTTGCTTTCCCTGAGACCCTCTGGCTCTAGGGACACTAGGCCACAATGGTACCAGGGTCCCCAGAGGCAAGGTTCGCACCCAAAACCCCAGAGTGTACACAGGCCACAGAAACCCTAGGGGAGACACCCTGCTGAACCTGAAGACTTGCTAGTCACTAGCACTAGAAGACAGAGAGGAAACAGAAACCAAGGGAAAGAAAACATGCAAAAAACACCCATCCAACAAAGATAGACTAGATGTCAGCATCTAAACGTATGGCTAAAGGCCAGCTTAAGAATATAATCAACAACATCCAGTACAGTGTAGCACTTCAGATCCCAGCTTATCCTACACAGGAAGCCCTGGATATCCTAACACTGCTGAAACACAAGAAAACTATCTTAAATCCAATCTGATGAAGATGATAGGGGCCTTTAAAGAGGAAATGAACAAATCTCATAAAGAAATACAGGGTAATACAAGTAAACAGGTGAAGGAAATAAACAAAGCTGTTAAAGATCTGAAAATGGAAATAGAATCAATAAAAGAAACAAACTGAGGGTATCCTGGAGATGAAAAACCCAGGTCAGTGAACTACAGATGCAAACATCACCAAGAATACAAGAGATAAAAGAATATCAGGTATAAAAGATATGGCAGAAGAAATTGATATATTAGTCAATGAAAATATTAAATCTAAAAAGTTTCTGAAACAAAACCTTCTGAAAATCTGGGATGTAGGTAAATAGCCACGGTGGAGTCCAGGAGGCTTTCCACACGACTGGTCCCACACACAGGAGAAAGTCTAAGGCTCCAGAGGCTGGAGGCTGTGGTGATGGCAGGCCCCAAAGACACGAGAATGTCCATAGTTCCAGAAGGGTTTATTGTCATGGCGGATGGTAGGTGGATCTGGATGTACCCCCCCCTGAAATTCAGGACAGACCTAAGTTAAATAGGGAGGGAGAAAAGGGGAAGGGTCTTGGAACTTAATTGGCTCTGCCCTCTGGCCTCATTAGTATGTAACTCTAGGGCCTGAGGCCTGTAGTCACGCCCTCTACCTGTGCACTTTCGGAGGGGCTGTAATGGCCTACGTGACTGAACGATGTTGGTCCATGGAGACTAGACTGCGTGTCAGGATTCTGGGTTCTGGGGATGTGGCCGAATACCTGCTGTTTCTCCCTTGGAGTCTCAGGGTTCCAGGCCCATGCCCAGCCAAGAATCAAGGTACTCTTACGCAGTCCCACACTGAGACATTAATGAAAGACCAAACTTAAGAATAATAGGAATAAAAAAGGAAAAGATTCCCAGCTCAAAGACTCAGAAAATATTTTCAACCAAATCATAGAAGAAAAATTTTCTATTCTATAGAAAGAGATGCCTGTAAATGTACAAGAAGTACACAGAACACCAAACAGATTGGACCAAAAAATAAAACCCTCCTGCCACATAATAATCAAAACACTAAATGTTCAGAACAAAGGATATTAAAAGCTGCAAGGACAGAAAGGCCAAATAACATAAAGACAGACCTACTAAAATTACACCTGACTTCTCAACAGAAACTCCAAAAGTCAGAAGGGTCTGGGCAAATGCCTTGCAGTTTCTAAAAGACAACAAATGCCAGCTGAAACTACTATATTCAACAAAATATTCAATCACCATACATGGGGGAAAGAAGATATTTCATGATAAAACCAAATTTAAACAATATCTATTTACAAATCTAGCCCTACAGAAGATACTAGAAGGAAAACTCCAACTCAAGGAGGCTAGCTACACCCAAGAAAACAAAGGAAATAAATAATTCCACACCAGAAAAAACAAAAGAAGGGAAACACACAAACATGGGCCCGTGTGCGCGGACACACACACACACACACACACACACACACTACCACTATCAAAATAAAAAGAATTAACACTCATTTGTCATTAATGTCTCTCAACACCAGGGATGCAGGGGTGGTTCAATATACAAAAATCCATCAACATTAATCTACCATATAAACTAACTAAAAGAAAAAAAATCATATATAATCTCATTGGATGCTGCAAAAGTCCAAAATCCAACATTCCTTCATATTAAAAGTCTTGGAGAAATCAGGGATACAATGCACATACCTAAATACAATAAAGGCAACATACAGCAAGTCAATAGCCAACATCTAATTAAATGGAGAAAAACTTCAAGTGATTCCACTAAAATCAGGAACAAGACAAGGCTTTCCACTCACTCTTTATCTCTTCAATATAGTTCTTGAAGTTCTAGCTAGGACAATTAAAAGACAACTAAAGGAGATCAAGGGGCTACAAACTGGAAAGGAAGAAGCCAAGTATTGTTATCCACAGATAATATGACAGTATATGTAAGCAACTTCCAAAACTCTAAGAAAGAACTACAGCTGATAATACCTTCAACAAAGCGGCTGAATACTAAATTAACTAAAAGAACTCAGTAGCCCTCATTGATACAAATGATAAACAGGCTGAGAAAGAAATCAGGGGATTACCTTTTATGATAGCTACATACACAATACAAAATATCTTGGTGTAACTACACAAGCAAGTGAAAGACCTGTGTGAAAGAACTTCAAGTCTTTGAAGAAGATGGAAATATATCCCATACTCGTGGTTCAGTAGAATTAATATAGTAAAAATGGCCATCTTACTAAAAGCAATCTACAGATTCAATGTAATTCCCTTCAATATTCCAACACAGTTCTTTATAGACCTTGAAAGAACAAAAAAGAGAAAACACATCTTATTTCATTCATGTGTCATCTTCCTCACTTGCACTGGAGAATTGGTGACACTTCCCATAGCCAAGTGATTCCCACACATTTTCGTCAATTGTATTTTATTTTTTTATTTGTTTATCTGTTGCAAGATGGAGCTTGGAGAAGTTAATTATGCCAGTGGGTGTAGCTGACTGAGAGACAACAAGATCTGGGACATAAGCTGTAATGTGTGCTCATAATATGGGGCATTATCTCAAAGAGTGGTGTGGTCTGAAATCCATGAGGGCCCCTAAGACCTTTAAAAGGCATCAGTGGTGGTTAATCTTCATAGTTAACTCAAACATGTTACACATGATCCTGGAGACACTTCTGTGGTTGTCTGTGAGAATGTTTCTACCTTTAGCATTGGTACCATCATCCCAGGGTCTCAAGTCTGGACTGGATAAAGGCTGAAACAAGAGAAACCTTAGTGTCTTAGTCAGGGTTTCTATTCCTACACAACGACCAAGAAGCAAGTTGAGGAGGAAAGGGTTTATTCAGCTTATACTTCCACACTGCTATTCATCACCAAAGGAAGTCACGACTGGAACTCACAAAGGGCAGGAACTTGGAGTCCATGGAGGGTGCTGCTTACTGGCTTGCTTCCCCTGGCTTGCTCAGTTTGCTTTCATATAGAACCCAGGACTACTAGCCCAGGGATGGCACCACCCACAATGGGCTGGGCCCTCCCCCTCTCTTGATCACTAATTGAAAAAAAGGCCTTACAGCTAGATCTCATGGAGGCATTTCCTGAAGGGAGGCTCCTTTCTCTGTGATAACTCCAGCTGTATCAAGTTGACACACAAAACCAGCCAGTACACTTAGTAAGCAGCAGCCTTCATCTCTCTGCTTTCAGACTGAGGGTGTCCCTCACATGTTGGCTGTCGTGTGTTCCTAACCATGGTGGGCTGCACTTCTTAACCTATGAGCCAAAATAAGCCGTCCACCCTTCACTGTTTCTATCAGGTCACAGTAGTGAAAGAAACAACAAAACAGCATCATGAGTCTGAATGGCTGTTCTGACAACACTGGGAACTTACCTTTTCCATTCTCAGTGGAGTTTTCTGGACACCTTGTGATAGGTGACTTATCACAACATTCCACATAGACATCAGTAAACAAATCCAGACTTACATCTTCCATAAGGTAAACATTAAAAAGATTTAGTCGAAAATAAATAAAACAATGATTCTTTTCATTAATGTTTAGAAAACATCTATTTTTATGTTCATATGTAACAGCTATTAATAATAGTTATTTTAAAATGAACAAATGTTTGTAAGATTTCTTAGCTTTAATTTTGAATATGATAAATATTGATAGTCATAACCCACATAAACAAGAATTATGGAAGGGTCCTCGATAATTTTAAGACTGTAAAAGTCTTCTGAGACCAAAAAATGACAACCTTTGGGCTTGACAAATATGGACTCACAAGAAGTTTCAGAACCCACTGTCCTCCCAGCAAGCCTTCCCTCCCAGAGGCTTCATTCTGGTGGCTGCACAGGTTGGGTGCCAAAGCAGACAGGAAACCACATGTGCCCCATCTGCCGCCATGTTTTTCTACCCACTCCCTCCACAAAAGCAGTTTTTTTTTTTTTTCCAGGAACCTGCAACCAGAACCAGATATTTCATCTCTGGTACAAGGCTAAATTTTGATGTCCATTATTCATGCTGAAAATCCTCCAAACTGTTCCTCTCTCCATGCTGAGGTACTTCTCTTCCCACACTAGATCTCAGGACATGCACTGCAATCAGCTCTTGCAGGAGGGAATACCAATCATGTCGTTCCTGAAATGTTCTCACAGGAGAGGAGCCATTCAGTCACGGAGGAAAGAGAAACAACTGTTAATCACGCCTGCAAAATTTCTAACAAAAACCTACAATTAAAAAAAAAATCAATGCGTGCCTCTTTCATTTTTCTTAAATTTAAACAAAAGTAGAAAGAAGTCATTTATCACTGATCTTACAGCTAGTAAATGTAGCAATGTCCACATACATATTCAAGAATGTTTCCTGATCACCCCCACTTGGTCTTCCTTCTTTATGGGCTTCATGTGGCCAGTGAGTTGCATCTTGGCCATTTCAAGGTTCTGGGCTAATATCCAATAATCAGTGAGTGAATACCATGTGTGTTCTTTTGTGATTGGCTTACCTCACTCAGGATGATAATTTCTAGTTCCATCCATTTACCTAGGAACCTCTCGAATTCATTGTTTTTAATAGCTGAGTAATACTCCATTGTGTAAATATACCACATTTTTTTGAATCCATTCCTCAGTTGAAGGACATCTGGGTTCTTTCCAGCTCCTGGCTATTATAAACAAGGCTGCTATGAACATAGTTGAGCATATGTCCTTGTTATATGTTCGAGCATCTTCTGGGTATATGCCTAGGAGTGGTATAGCTGGATCCTCAGGTAATGCTATGTCCAATTTTCTGAGGAACCGCCAGACTGATTTCCAAAGTGGTTGCACCATCTTGCAGTCCCACCAACAATGGAGGAGTGTTCCTCTTTCTCCACACCCTCGCCAGCATCTACTATCACCTGAGTTTTTAATCTTAGCCATTCTGACTGGTGTGAGATGGAATCTCAGGGTTGTTTTGATTTGCATTTTCCTGACGACTAAGGATGCTGAACATTTCTTTAGGTGCTTCTTGGCCATTCGAGTTTCTTCCATTGAAAATTCTTTGTTAAGCTCTATACCCCATTTTTTAATAGGGTAATTTGGTTGTCTGGGGTCTAATTTCTTGAGTTCTTTGTATATATTGGATATTAGCCCTCTATCAGATGAAGGATTGGTAAAGATCTTTTCCCAATTTGTTGGTTGTCGTTTTGTCCTATTGACAGTGCCCTTTGCCTTACAGAAACTTTGCAATTTTATGAAGTCCCATTTGTCAATTCTCGATCTTAGAGCATATGCCATTGGAGTTCTGTTCAGGAACTTTTCCCCTGTGCCCAAGTATTCGAGGCTCTTCCCCACCTTCTCTTCTATTAGTTTCAGTGTATCTGGTTTTATGTGGAGGTCCTTTATCCACTTAGACTTGAGCTTTGTACAAGGAGATAAGAATGGATCAATTTTCATTCTTCTACATGTTGTCCTCCAGTTGAACCAGCACCATTTGTTGAAAATGCTGTCCTTTTTCCACTGGACAGTTTTAGCTCCTTTGTCAAAGATCAAGTGACCATAGGAGTGTGGGTTCATTTCTGGGTCTTCAATTCTATTCCATTGATCTTCCTGCCTGTCTCTGCCCAAGATGCAACTCACAGGCCACATGAAGCCCATAAAGAAGGAAGACCAAGTGGGGGTGATTCGGTCCTTCTTAGAAGGAGCAACAAAATACTCAAGGGAGCAAATATGGAGACAAAGTGAGGGACAGAAACTGAAGGAGGGGCCATCTCAAGACCACTCCACCTGAGTATCTATCCCATGTGCAATCACCAAAGGTAGATGCTGATGTGGAAGTCAGGAAGTGCATGCTGATAAGAGCCTGATATGGATATCTCCTCAGAGGTCTTCAAGAGTCTGACATACTCAGAGGCAGATGCTCACAAGTAGCCATTGAACTGATCATGGGGTTCTCAATAGAGGAGTTAGAGTGAAGACTGAAGGAGAGCTGAAAGGATTTGCGGCACCATGAGGAGAGCAACAATACCAACCAACCACAGCTCCCAGGGTCTAAACCACCAGCTTGGGAGCACTTAGGGAGGGATCCAGCACTTCAGTTGAATGTGTAAGAGTGGAGGGCCCTGCTGGGCATAGGTGGAAGAAGAGAACCTTGACCACATGAAGGCTGGATGCCCCAGGGGGTGGGAATTTTGAAGGTGGGGAGGTGGGAGTAGGGGGGTAGATAGAGGTTACATCCACAGAGAAGAAGGAGGAGGGGTGAGGGGATTGGGGGTTCCTGGGTGGGTGGGGGATGGGGTAAGGGGATAACATAGGAAATGTAAATAAAACATCCAATAAAAATTAAAAAAAAGAGAATGTTTCCTGATGACCTAGCATGTGTGAATGTTTCTGAATGTCTGCAAACAGCCAGTCTGAAGGCTGCCATACATCCTTTTGTCCTCTAATAATCACTGACCTTGGCTTGTAAAACCAAATAACTAGAGATCAGGACAATCCATGTATAGACTCTATTGTATTCAACCAACATAGGAACATGTACCCCTCCCAGTTAGGGTCTCCATAGGAATGTCAGCTGAAGAAGTTACAAAGCTAGTAGTAACAAATAAGTAGAAGAAAGGGAAAATGATAGATACACAGGTTAAGTTGCTTACTAGTATTCCTACGCCCGAAGTCGTGAAACGGAACTAATTCTTTGCATTTGACAATGTGTTTAGATAGAGGATGAGCTGCATCGTAGAGCCTTCCCAGTGTCCATGCTGGCTGCACACAGGGCTGAAGGTGATTTATGATTTGCTGTCTCTAAGCAGATGGTTCTGCCTGGTGTCACGCCATCAGATGAGTTCATCTAATGGTACACTGTTTACACAGACAAAGCAAGGCCAGCAAAACAAATTGGCCCAATGAAGGACTGATTCTAAGCAGGATTCTCAATTATCCTTATTTCAGGGAAATATTACTGCTTACTGATTAAATGAAACTTTTGCTGTCTTGGTGGGTTTTCTGGAAAGATCTGTTACAGACAGACTGAATTTGGGAAATGAGACTGCTTACATCTCCAGTGAGGTCCTAATGGATTTAGCTTTTTTTGGATGGTTATTTGAAGAGACAAATATAATGCATTTTAAGCTCAGGTTCTGCTGTTTGACTACCAAGATAGGAAAATAACTGTCCATATCCATATGATATTAAACTCCAGAAGAGCCAATGAAAACCAAATAATAGCACTCAGATTATTCTATCTTCCTTACTTTGGCATTAAGTTAACATTACTTCAAATGTGCATTAGCATATAATGACAACACAGACAGCCTATAAAACAAATAAAGACTCAAGCACAGCCAGTGTTAAAAAAATCAACTGTCACCCTACTGATTTTCAGGTAGAGATGGTTGTTCTTTTAAAATTTACAGTCGGGAGTGCCATTTATAGATCTGTGGCACTATGCCATTTCTATTCGTTGGAGCACATGGCGTCTGGGATTCCAAACAGCTAGCTCATCTCTTGTTACCACGCTCAAGGACATGTCAGAGGATGCATTCTGGGACTCTGTTGCATCTGTATGGAAGTGATGACTGAATGGATTTTAACACCTTTTCCTCCACAGATATTCTCTGATAACCATAAAAGAAAGGTTATCTAGCTACTTTAGAGTTTGCAATTTCATCCTACCAGATACACGAGCATCTGGATTACAAAACCCTTTGATGGAAGCTGTCATAAAGGCAAAGATTCTGGCAGGGTCTAACATCATAAGATCAGTCTTGGGATTAAGCCTGAAGCTATATGAGTCTTCAGATAGTGCACATTTGTTTCTCCTGCTACTCACCCCTCATGTCTGGCTCTAATCCTGCCCATGGAAAGGCATCAAGAGCTCTATCTTCTAATTCTTATTATGTCTTTTGATGAACTTACTGTGAGGTTATCAGTACCTTCTAGTCCTTGAATGACCAGGTCCATGAAAGTTTCTCATTACTGGGGTGCCCAGCAGAAATATGAGGAAGGGACTTGTCATCCAAAGCTGTGATCAATGGGCCAGTGGCAGTGGAGTAGGGAGTGCGTGAGAGTGCTGTGTGGGATCTCAGACAGGACCTACTGGATCAGGACCTGCATTTTCACACATTTGTCTGAAAAGCACATACATATAAAAGTCAGACGCTCGCATCTGGGGCCTCTTAGGAAACAAGTATGTTTCTGAAATACAGACCTCCCTAGGAAAGCTACAAATGCAACTTTCACATGCTACAGAGCTCTAACAAAAATTCAATACTATCAGATCACCAATGCTATCAAGCAGATGATGACAGACCCATTTTAAGAGTTTTTTAGGGGGATTAGAGAGACGGCTCAGTGATTAACATCACTGACTGCTCTTCCGGTGGGCTGGTGTTTGATTTCCAGCATTCACATGGTGACTCAGAATTATCTTTAACTTTCTTTCCAGGGGTTTGACATCATTTTCTGGTTTTTACCTGGCGCCAGGCATGCACATGATGCACAGATATACATAAAGCAACTGCAACATAAAAGAGGTTTTAATATGAATAAACTATTCCCTTCATTTCCCGATCTACTGTCCATGTTTATGCACATGTATATGTGTATATGTATGTGTATGTTATGTATATATTCACACACATATATGTAATTACACTCACACACACTTGAATTGCTACTTGATATAATCCTTATGACTCTTGGGAGATATTTCAAACCAAAGTACTTCCTCTTCTTTTCCCTGTGAAAAGTCAAGGATGCCAATTACCACAAATAAGAATGCTGAAATGAACGTTTAAAAAAAAAGATGAAATGATTGGACTATTTTTATTTTACTTGCTAGAAAGAAAGCTGACAGGTAAGTTCAGTAGGGCTGTCATGGAATATTTAGTATCTGAATGAGACTGACTCCAAAGCTTTTACTTACTGGGACTGTGATCCTGCCCAAGCTTTCCATTTCTGAACATCCTCTCCCACACCATCCAAATTCTCTTGTGCAGAAGCCATGGACCTCCTGCTGCTCTTGGGACTCATTGAGCTCACTCTTTTCTCTGCCTTCTGCCTGGTGTGTTCCTCCCCAGATCATCCTATGACGATTTTGCTTCAGCATTTCAGCCCCAGTCAAATGCGTCCCCTTTAGAGAGGTCTTCTGCAAGCTGCCTCACCAAGAAATCCTCTACCTGCAACCCACACCACTGTAACCTACAGCCTTTATCTCACCCATCCAAATTAGAAAAACATTTCTCATATTTGTAAAGTTATTGTTTGTCTCCAGGAATTATCCCCCCCCACACACACTATTTATTTTATTCCAACATACCACATTCTACATAGTTAAACATTCTTATTTTGTGTCTTTTTATTTGTATATGGTTTTGCAAAATGAGTATTGTATTTTATTCATAGTCATTTTATGTTATATAAAGGCTATTAGGCTTTGTATACATACTCTTTTTATACACACAAACACACACACACACACACACACACACACACACACACACACCACCATGCCTTCAATTCTCTACTCTATTTGCCTTTTCAATACTTGATCTGTTATTTCCAAGTATTTCCTGGCATATATTCACTAGGAATGTACATGTTCATCTTCTTACAGGTAGACATCAACAACAATAACAGCAATAAAAGAAGTTATGATAGTGGGCAATTCAGTTTTTTTAAAAAATAGATCTGTGTGAGAAGCCCTCTAGAATATACAGCATATCCAGAAGTAGAACTGGCAGCAAGCTGTGCAGATTGTAATTTGAGCAAATTTTAGGTCTCTAAAATGGTTTCACCAGTCTAATCTCCTTTCATAAGCTAAGACTTTTGGGTTATGACAGAGGGACCCATAACTACTTTGTTTCACTAGCCCTCTATTGTCTAAAAATAGAGAGAACGTGGGAAGTAGACACTCTCCAGGATGACCAAGGTTGGGCTAAGTCCCCAAAATGCACAATCTAACATACATCATGTTAACTATTCAGGAACTGAATACAGACAGAAAGCAAGAAGGGCTCAAGGATCTAGATCTCCGCATAAGGTCAAAAACACATGAAGAGTAGGTAATTGAGCAAATAGGCATGAAGGGTGAGAGGCTATAATTATAGAGTATTCTCTTGGCTTGTATTCCCTAGAAAACAAAACCCATAGTGTCCACACTTATTGCCAAGACTTTATTCAAGGGTTTACCACAGGGGTGCAGGAGGGAGGGAGAACCTGGAATTGACCAGGCAGAAGAACAGACACGGGGTGTTACAATTCCAGTCTGAGCTCAGTTTTTAGCAACACGGCTGGTTTGCTGAGTCATGGAAGAGATGCCAGAGGTGCAGAACCACTGAGTCTTACAACAGCTCTTGGGTGGGCGGACAGGGAAACAATTTATCTGTTGTCTTCATCCTGGGTCCTTCCTCTCAGTGGTCAAGGTCAACTCCACAAGGCATGGGCTCCACTGTACTTCTGGGCTTTGATTTGGTTACATCCAGGCAGCATCGAGGGCAGTCAGAACTCCTGTGGGTTTAGTCAGGTCATCCCGTGGGGCAGGACCCAATGTGAGAGGATTACAGAGGCTGTGTTGGTGTGGTTCTCAGTTCCAGGGAGGTTGAATTAAACAGCAATCTTAGCTTCAGCATTACAATCATGGAGATAGCACGAATCACTGCTAGTGCTATTGTGGCTGAGAAGCAGAGCCAGAGGCTGAGATCTTGGAGCTAGGTGTAGGCTGCTATGGGTGCACATGTGCTGTTAGAGCTAGTTCTTTCAGTAACAACCCCAGGTGAGACTGCAGAAGGGAATGCTTGAAGTGGAGTGAGCTGTATATTAGGTATAAGATTAGTTATGAGAGAGGTGAAGAGTTTAGAGGCCAACATGTGGTCTTTTGAAACAGTGCAGACCAGCAGGATGTCAAACACGGTGAGCCTGATGCACTGGCATGTTAGCTATGCTTTGGTTATGTTAGCTATGCTTTGGTTGCTGTGACTAAGCTGTCTGATAGAAGTCTAGGCAACACTGATTTTGGCTTATCTTGGGTGGAACTGTTTGAATGCTCCATGTGTTCAGACAAAGATCATTGAGGTAGGAAGGCATGTTGGAAGAGTCTCCACTTCCAGGAGAACAGGATGCAGGGAGGATCAGGGACAGGTACACACCCTCTGCCCCAAGGACCCACCATCAGTAGCCTATTTTTTTCCATGATAGGTCTCATCTTTGGAACTTTCCAAAACTTCTTCAAATAACACCATTAGCTCAGGGCCAATCATTCAATACCAGAGTTGTTTTGAGGGATAAATCATATCTAAGCAACTGTATCATTTAAGGAACACCCACAACAAAGAAAAAAATGCTCTTTAATAAAGATAAATGAAGACAATACCAGATGATTAACTTAATTTATAATTTGGTACATTATAGGAAAATTTAGTATCTCTTGATTTCTAATTAGGCAAAGTGCTAAGTTTTAAATTAAGTAATTATCATTTTAAACCGTTGTCTTTATTTCATGAAGAAAATCAAGAACATTTTCCGAATTCCAAACTCTCAGAAGCATAAGTGTAATTATGCTGGGTGATCACTTACGATTCTGTCAGCTTCCTAGTCAGACCCGCTGCACGTATTAGGTGAGATGAAATAAAGAAGAAGGAATTGCTAGTCATGGCCTTAGGTGCTTACAGTCTACCAGAGAGGCACAAGCACAGACTCACTGAGATAATACAAAGCAGAAAACGATGCATGTCATGAAAGGGGCTGAGATGAAGTGTGGTGCTGGTGGAGGATGAGACATCTCCAAGCAGTGACTGAGGAGAGAAAAGGGGCAGGGCTAAAAACAGATCCCTGGGATCTTTGAGACTGGATAGAAGTTGAGGTATTCAAAGGAGGGGTGAACATAGGCAAGGCACTGGCCAATGTAGTGAGGGCCCACAAGGATGTTCTAGAGAGGAAAATAGGCGAAATGTACCCAAAGTTAATGCCCATGATGCTCACCCTCCACACACACTCACCAGAACTGGACTGGAGAATTAAACAAATGAGAGGTCACTGAGCCTTTCATGAGTTCAAGGGCTACTGAAGCAATGACCCTAGTGCTGGACTTGGAAAATTGTATAAAATGGTAAGACTTCATTCCCATGGAGGAAGCTGAGACACTATGTTTAGGTTTCTTCCAAGTCTTGGGTATCTTGGTGAATATTTTCTTAAAAGGAAACCTGGGAAGAAGTTTGTTAAAATTATTTCTTTTAAATAATGAAATAATCTCAGGAAGAGCTCAGAGGTGTGCTACATTCCTTTGTCAAAGACAGAGAAAAGGCAATGGGTGACTCTCCCCACCCCATAAGATGAGAGAACTCTCAAACTTATTAGCTTTCTGAATTCAGTGACAAGAGTGAGTTGACTCTGAGCTTGCTTCCCAAGTTCCACCTGCCTAGCACCTTAAATGGAGTAAGTGAAAAAAATGACTTGTAATCCTTTACCATAAGGATGAGGTCAGGCCACACAGAGGGATTCCTTCTGCTGCCAGGTACCTCAGTGACAGCATGTCTGAGCCTGCCTAGCCGACCTGACATTGCCTACTAGATATCATCGCTGCTACCACCTCCTCTTCTGTTCAGCAATCTAATTTGAGACTGAACCCCTGAAGATGTCAAAGGCAAATCTGTAGAGCCCAAGTCAAAGGACTGAAGTTCTACCCCACCACTCCCTGCTTTCAGAGATGGGCACGCCACCCAGTTTTGGGAAATGGAAGGTAAAAAGAAGTCTCATTGGAAGCTTCTAAGAGAGACTGTACTGTTCTTGAGAAAGACACTCTGTTGTCTTCTGACAGGATTAGAAACTGCATAGCTAGAGACTCTGCTGTCCAGAAGCTATGGGTGCAATGATTCTGGGGATGAAGCCAGCCCGCTAAAGAGAGCAGACAGAATAGCAGAAGCAGTTCGCAGTCCTCCCTGAACTTACTCAGCTGGTGAATTGACCAACTGGAGCCTCTTGACCTTGGGACTCCTTGCTGTATGAAACAATCATCAATGTTCTTATCATTTCAGACATTTTATGTAGGTTACTTATTAATGGCAGACTCCCACGAAGACCTCGCCTTCCCATTCATTTCTTTCGCGTTATTTATCACATGTATAGTTACACATTTAATGTCTGTTTCTCCCACTGGATTACAGATTCTAAGTTGGCAGGAGAAGTTCCTCTTGACCACCCTTGAATTTCCAGGAATAAAGATTGGGGTGAGTGGGGATGGTGGTGCTTAAAGCACTCTGAGAAAGAATGTGAGCCTTGTCTTCTTAAGCAATAGTCCGCCTCCCTCCTCCTCCTGCTCCTGCTCCTGCTCCTCCTTCTCCTCCTTTTTGTCCTCTTTCTCTTGCTTTTACCCCGCCACCCCTTCCTCCTCCTCGGATTGTTTTTTTTTTTCTTCCTCATTTCTCTTTTGTCAGTGAAGTTAACCTGCAAGAACTTCTACCTGGTCGCTAAGGGAGATCCCACGTTCCTCTTCAACACTAGTTTTACACCACTGCCTGTCCTCATCCGTGGTTTTCAAGATTTTATGTCAATGGACAAAAGTACCGTTACATGGTTGAGTTAGTGGACCACAGGATTTATGAAACATATTTACTATGAGTTTTGAACTCTTTTTTTTTTAAAAAAATGGTAGCTTTGATTCAATGTGTCAAGTCTGACTTAAAATCCTTTCTTACCATGACTTTTAGATATTTTCCTATGGAGTCTCCCTCTTCTTTGGAATTCTTCATCCCACCGTCTCTGGTTGGTCAACATGAAATGTACAGATTTGAGAAAAAGTACCTGGACTTAATTTTATCCAGTGAGTAGAAAAACAACCGCTCTTCGTCCTCTGAGACTTAATGGCCCCATTCAACAAGTGTACACAGGCCCCATTCTATGTGGGTTTATGTATGTATTAGTGCATGCTGGAGTTACAGGAGACCCACGGCGTCCGGTGGTTGATACCCCTAGGGAGTCAGGGGTCTAATGTTCTCTGGTTACAAGTTGAAGAATAGACCCTCACTGTGCCTCTCACTCAGCAAAGAAACTGCCCTTGTCCTTGGGAATCTGCCACAGACATTCCTCTGGGAGGAGGAAGAACTTGCTACAGGAGATCTCACAGCATCAGAGCACAGCGTACTGCGGTGGGTGAGTATATCTATTTATATTTAGAAAACCATAACGCACGCCTCGGGATACTGTGTCTAAAAGGCCACAGGAGAGTATTAAATTACCTGCTTGAATAACCAAGAGACCTTCATGCTAAAGCTCACAGATTCAGGAGGTATAATCTCCATCCTTTGAAACTTTGGTTCAGCCACCGTCCCCAGCATACATCATGTATAGTGGACTGACTAGATGCGAGTTAAGGCTCCAGAGTCCTGGAGGAGCGCGTGGCCAAGAAGCCCTTGGGTCACGTGCCACGTAGAAGGGCACCGCTGTGACACCAGAGAGCATGGCCAGGGTGTGTGCTCCCCTTTGCGCTCTGGAAGGGAAGAAAGAATAGAGAAAGACCCAGCAAGGGAGAGCAAGAGTCTGCAGTGAAGCAGGCTGGAGGCACAGAGGTGGAGAGGGAAGGCGATGATGAATACCCCCCTCAACTTTCCTCTCCCTCGGCCCACACACTTGAAATAGAAATAATAACACAACCAACCACCCGCTTGCATCCACGATGTTATCGCCCTACTTAAGTTGCCTCACTCTGGAGGTTCGGGGTATAAAGTGCAGATTGTCGCCGCCGCCGCAGGCCGGCTCCGGAGTACAGGTTCGCGCCGGCGCCGGTGACCCCACCTTCAAGGAAGCGGGCTCCCGGCTCTCCCACGCCACGCCGGGCTGACCCCCGCCCTCCTCCGTCCCTCCTCTCCGCCGAGCTCCCTCCTCCCTCCGGCGCGCCTCCTTCTTGCCGCGGCCCCCGCAGAGCAGCGAGGCGGCAGCACCAACGTCGCCGCAGCTCCCGCCCGCAGCGCGCCCGCCGCGTCCCCTGCTCCCACGCAGCGCGAGCGGCGGCGCCAGCAGCCCGGACCCCGCACCGTGCGCAAGGCGCGGCGGGGCAGAGCTGAGCTGAGCCCGGCCGGGGCCGCAGAGGGGCGGCGTGGCGGAGGACGCCGAGACGCTGCGACCGCGCGGAGGGGACGAGCTGCGCACCTGGAAAGTTACCCGGCGGCCTGGTGAGAATGGGGGGCTCGGGCACCCGGGGGGGCTCGAGACGAGGGTCGGGAGTGGGGACACGAGGATGCCCCTGGGTGTGCGTTGCCCGGTGTGCACCTCTCCCACACCCAGCGGGTCCTCTCATGCTGCTTGCATGCGGACATGTGGACACGTTTCGTTCTCTCCCTGTGGCGCGGGTGGCTCCATACAGCAGTTGGGTTTAGAGCGCACTGTGGCTGCAACGTCCTTTTGGCTCTGCTGGGGCTAGGGGCTCCGGGGGTGCTGTCACGGTGTGCCATCCTGGCTTGGTCCTCCAAGGTCTGAAAAGCTGTTTGGGCACACAAGACTCCTGCAAGGACTTTTACAAGTGCTTATAAACTTGTTTGGGTGTCTTGTCACTCAGCACCCCGAGGCGCTTGCTTGCACATTTCTGCATATCTTCCTGAAGGAACGAAGAGAGCAAACAAACGCTAAGAAAAGAGCCACTTTGGAAATGAGAGAAAAAGGAAATGGCTTCAAGTATAAGTATGAGAGCTGAACATATAGGCAGAGTGAGGAGGCCAGAGCTGAGAGCAGAACCAGCCCAGGGGACCAGTAGAAAGGGTGACCCTCACTTTCAGCATGCTTATCTTGTTTCCAAAGTTCTGTAGGAAACGGGCTTTTTTTTCCCTTAAAGAGAGTGCAACATCCACCTGCTCCCTGCCACACCCCCATGCGCACAAGCGCCTTAAAAACCATTTTTCATCTTTGCAAGTTTCTATTTAGCTCGCGGAGAAGGCGACCATCCCACAGAATATACAACAGCTGCTGCTCATGTTCCTGTTGCGTTTTGCACACTGGTTTAGTGAGGTGATGGGGTGAAGAATTCCCTCTGGAGAATTAGATTGGTCTCTCCATCCTAAGCCGTAACTAAGAAGAAACAATTTGCAGAGATGATACCTATGAACCCAGATTGTAACAGTCCTTGACTTCAGGCCTCTGTATCCACAGGATGCAAGTAGGAACTCTCTTCAGAGGGAAAGAAGGCACATGTGCTGCCCTGTTAGCCAAGCCCTGTAGTCTCCTGTTGTCTGATTTCTCTGTTTCCCAATTGTCTTCCTTTTTCCTATGTTTTCATTTTCTCCAGCTACCTCGGTAGCTCGTTTTCTTGGGCTTATCAGTACTCTTATTTCTACTGTTGTAAAAATTCCTCTGCATGCCCCTTTAATACCATCTCTGTCCCAACTCTGGCGTCAGCTCTTTCCATGGGACTTTTAAATGAGGTCTATCTCCAGTCTGCTGAAATGGCTAACCTCTGTGATTTCCCCTCTGATCTCTCTCATTTTGACACACCTGGAATTTGAGCTGTGGCCTGCTCGACTCTTGCAATGTCTATTTCCAAGCTATCTAGCAGACTTCTGTCATTCCGACAATGTGTCCTTATCCTTTTCTGTTTTTACTTCTCCCACAAATTATATTTTCACAGGTATGCCATGCCCACACTCGGCAATGTAGGTATTTCTTTCTTATTTCTTATTTCTCCATGGTCTGGTCTAGTCTAGTCATGTGAATTCAAGTCTTAACCTCTGCAGTATTGGCCTGATTTATTTTTTTATTAATTAATTAATTAATTTATTTGAATTCCAAACCCGACTTTCCCCTCCCAGTCCCTCCCTCACAGAGTCTCTCCCCCATCCCTCCCCTTCTCTCCTGAGAGGGTGGGCCCCCCTGGGTATTTGCCCACCCTGGCACATTAAGTCTTTGCCAGATTAAGGACATCCTCTCCCACTGAGGCCAGACAAGGCAGCCATGGAGACTGAGCTGCCCGTCTGCTATACATGTGCCAGGGGCCTTGTTCTAGCCCACATGTGTTCTTTGATTCTCAGTCTCTGAGAGCTCTCGGGATTCCAGGTTAGTTGACTTGCTTGATATTCCTATGAGGGTTCCTTTCCCCTTCAGGACCTTCAGCCCCCCCCCCACACACACACACACTTACACACACTTACTTGAGCATCCTTTACCTCCATCTGTCCAATGTTTGGTTTTTGGTATCTGTTCAGTCTGCTGCTGGGGAAACCTCTTAGAGGACAGCCATGCTAGATTCCTGTCTTCAAGCTTAACAGAGTATCATTAACAATGTTAGAGATTGGTGCTTGCCCAGGGGATGGGTTTTGAGTTGGTTGGCCTTTACTTCAGTCTCTGCTTCATCCCTGCATTTCTTTTAGACAGGAAAGATTTTAGGTCAAAAGTTTTGTGATGGGTTCGTGTCCTTATCCCTTCACTGGGGGTCCTGCCTGGCTACAGGCTCTTTAGGTTCCATGTCTCCGCTGTCCTGTATTTTGGGACTCTGAAACTTCCTAGAGATCCCCCATTCCAGCTGCAGATTTTAATCATTCTCCTGGCCCTCCGGGCTCTGTCCTGTCTCTCCCCACACCTGATCCTGCCTCCCCACTCTCTTCCCCCTCAGCCTCCCCTTTACCACTGTTCCCGCCCTCCCTAGGCTTCCTATGAGGATTTCATTTTCCCTTCTTAGTGGGATCCAAGAATCCTCACTTGGGCCTTCTTGTTTAACTGCTTTGGGTCTGTGGAGTGTATCATGAGTATTCTGTATGTTAT
Source organism: Grammomys surdaster (assembly GCF_004785775.1). Taxonomy (NCBI): domain Eukaryota; kingdom Metazoa; phylum Chordata; class Mammalia; order Rodentia; family Muridae; genus Grammomys; species Grammomys surdaster. The sequence goes on from NW_021604678.1 coordinate 5,550,062, forward strand.
GGCTAATATCCACTTATCAGTGAGTACATACCATGCCTGTCCATTTGGGTCTGGGATACCTCACTGAGGATGATATTTATTAGTTGCATTCATTTGCCTGCAAAATTCATTATGTCCTTGTTTTTAATAGTTGAATAGTACTCCACTGTGTAAACGAAGCACATTTTTTGTATCCATTCTTCAGTTGAGGGACACCAGGGTTGTTCCCACTTTCTAGCTATTACAAATAAAGGTACTATGAACATAGTGAAGCACATGTCCTTGGGTATGGTGGAGCATCTTTTGGGTATATGACAAGGAGTGATATAGCTGGGTCTTTAGGTAGAACTATTTCCAATTTTCTGAGGAACAGCCAGATTGATTTCCAGAGTGGTCTTGCCAGTTTGTAATCCCACCAGCAATGGAGGAGTGGTCCCCTTTCTCCACATTCTTACCAGCATATGCCATCCCTTGAGATTTTGATCTTGGCCATTCTGATTGGTGTAAGGTGGACTCTCAGGCTGACTTCTTTTCTTTGCATAGGCGTCTTGGCCCATGACCAACTCAGCACATCTTCTGTCTCCATCTTCCTTCCATGTGACCCCTCCCTCCCTCTGTTGGTGTCATGGAGGATTACTGTAGATGGTACTCCATGGAACACGTATCACTAAGTGAATGAATGACACGGAATGGAAGTCAAGCCTTCCTCTAACCAGTCCGAGATTAGAACATTGGGACTGACTGACTTGCCCTATGGTCTCTTGTCCATTTAGAGACTGCACCCCGAATTTGATTCTCAATTGCCTGTATGTTTTAAGATATTTTTAAATTGAGATTATGATATAATCACAACATTTCTTCCCTTTCTCTCCCTCCCAAAACCCCTATCTATCCCTCTTGCTTGCCTTCAGATTCATGGCTTTGTTTTTCATTGTTATTTTATGATATATCATAAAATATAATATGATACATGTGATTTATATGATATATATATCCTGTTCAGTCCATAGATAGTCCATACGTATGTGTGTTCACTTGTGTGTGTACTTGCTTGTATGTGTGTTAGCTTGTATGTGTGTTTGCTTGTATGTATATTTTCAAGGCCTGGCCCTTTGGCGTGGGACAGCAAATGAGTGTGCTCTTGTGGTGAGTCCTGGTCACATGTCCCAGGACAGGTCGTCTGGCCGGGAGCTGATTCCAATGCCTACCATTTTCAGTTATGGAATTTACCAGGGTTTGAACCTGCTTCATTTGTCCTTACCAGTTCTTCCATCCAGTGGCATGGTTCTGCTTGCCCCATGTGCCCTTCCTTGGGGAAACTCACCTCTCCTGGTCCCAGCTCTCCTCAGTCTTCTGTAGTTCTGTGTGAAGCTACCCCTCCTCACTTTAACAAATAGCTTCCTACCACAGCTCCTTTCTTTCTAAGAAAGAGTCTAAGAGTCAGATTTTCAAGCTGCTGTTTCTGGTGTATCACTAACCCTAGGGAGCGTCTTCAGTCTCCACTCATCTGTCAACTAATGCTATGTGTCTTAGGCTCCCCCTTTCATTTGATTTCCAGTCCTTTATTTATTACTGGTTACTGCACTTCTGTGCTTGAGATGTACACATCTCTCATTCTGAGCATGTCCAAAATTAAACTGGTGCTCTGTCTCCCAAATCTGCTCCTCATTCCGGCTAATGGCATCACCTTTCATCCTGTTGTCACAAGGTGAACATGAGGTCGTTACTCTCTTCCCTCCCATCAAGTTCCATCAGCTACAATGTCCTGATTGGTGCATGCCAGACCACCTGTCTGCCTTTATGGTTTATATGCTGTGAAGCATTCCCACCCCACCAAAGGAGCTGAATGGAGGGCTACTGAACTGTTTAACATAGAGGATACATAGTATTCATAAAATTCACGCTGTGACTTCTGCTGGGGGTGGATTCTTCCATAGATAGCTGCTAGTGGCTGGAACATTGGAATGACAAGCTCACGTGGTTGTGAATTGAGAGGAAAGCATTCTCAATATCAAGATGCTATGCATGGATAAAGCAGCAGCCGATTCCAAGCTGTGTCTCATGTCCACAGTCACAGGGCATGTGGCAAGAAGCTTATAATTGTAGCACTGATAGGGGACTCGGCTGTTTCTCACAGGGTCAACTCTGTATGGGTTGCTTCAGGGAGAAGAAGCAGGGGTTTAGGTACTCCGTGATGGTTACTTATTTTCTAAAAGAGCTCTGGAGAGACAAGCAAATGGCAGTATCATACAGCTATGTGTCATTTTCATATAGCCTCAGAATTTTATCTAAGGAAGTCAGTACAATCCCCTCCTCCAATTTCAAACTGAACTGCCAATATGATAAAAGTAATCTATTCTGCTTTTCATGATTGATTGAAGGAGAGGAAATTGCAGTTACCTGTAACCATCACTTCTGTGAAATCTTCTGTAGTAATGTTTTCCTCCTCCTGGTTACCATGGAGATGGTCTGTATTTTCCTTAGTTCAGGAAGTCTGAGCCATGAGAATAGGTTTGAGGCTCTCTGGGCTGGCTCTAATCTCGTAAGCACTTCTCACTCGGATGGGTGCAGTTGCCTTTGTTTTACTTCTCCCCAAGCTTTCTTCATTTCGTTCCATAGTTATTCCAGGAGAGTTATCTTCTAAAGGACAGATATGACTACACAGCTTGAAAAAGAACTTGGCTTGCATTAAAACCCAGATACCATAATAAGGCATGTGCATTTTCAGTTCCTTACTCCAGCAGATTCCTCCGTTTTAGCTTGTTACTCATTACTTTCCTTCTGCCCTTCATCCACTTAGCCCATTTCCTCAGTGAGTTAGGCTTCAGGTTTTCTTGCATTTAATTCAACGTAAGTGTTCTAAGTAATAGATGCTCTACTTGGGGACAGTTTTAGATTTATAGGAAAGTACAATGCCTATGTACCACCCCCTCAGTTTCCTTTGTTTCTAACAACATTAAAAGCAGATTTTAAAAGAATGTTTCAAATTTATTTTTATTCATGTGCATGTGTGTGCATATGTGCCATATGTGTGTGGTGCTCATAGAGGCCAGAAGAGGGCACCAGAGCCCCTGGAGCTGGAATTACAGCCACTGGTGAGCTGCCTGTATGGATGCTCGGAACTGAAACCTGGTCCTCTGGATTTGCAACAAGGGCCGTTAACCTCTGAGTCGTCATACCATCTTGTAGCAGTGTGATATATATCAGTGTTTGTTACAACTGATGAACCAATATGGGCATATTACTAAAGCCCATGATTATAATTGAGTTTATTCTTTGTTGCAGCATTCATGAATATGCCATGGGTTGGGACAAGTGCATGATAACATATATCTATTATTACAGTATAATACAGAATAGTTTCAATGTCACAAACACCATGGTATTTAACTTGTTTGTTCCTTTCTCCCTTGTTCTCCACAGCTCTTGACAGACACTCATCTTTTAACTGTCTATACCTTTTCTACTTCCCATAATGCTGTGCAGTTGGACTCATACAGTATGTTTGCTCTTCCAGCTGGCGTCTTTGTTTAGTGATATGTATCTGAAGTTCCTCTATGTCTTCTCATTTTTTTTAAATGCTCCTCCTTATTCTTGAATAATATTCTGTTAAATTCATGGACTGGAGTTTCTTTGCTAACCAACAGAAAGGCATGGTTGCTTCAAAGTTGCAGCATTCATGAATAAATCTGATGGTTTTGAGGACACCGTGTGATTACTATTTGAAAATTGGGGAGTGGGGGCATGATTACCTGAGTGACAAAAGCCTGCTCTGTTTTCCTAGGTGACTGTATCACCTTACAGGCCTCTACTCCTGTCAGTCCATACTCTGCCATCTTCGGTGTGCTCTGTGCTGTGGACTGTGACCTCTGTGTCTCGGGATCTCCAGTTAGTTTGATGCTATCTGCTCACAGATGACTGTGTTTCCTCCTGCCTTTCTTTGCTCTCTTTGAAACTGGGGTGAGACATCTGCTCTGATCTTTCCCCATTTTTCAGGCTTGTTTAAATTGTTGCGTGTTGAGAACATCTCCTTTATTCGCTTGTTCCAACTACCTTATTGTCTTCTTTGGCAGAGTTTTCAGTTGTAACAAAGTATAAACATAACAATTTCTCCTTTCCTAATTTATTTGTAGTTTTTTTTTTCTTCTTAAAGTTACCACTGAATCCAAGATCATCTGGACTCATCTATGCTAGCTTCTAGGTTTGAGAGTTTTATGTTTAGACCCATGTTCTACTCTCAGGTTAGATTTTGTAAAAGCTTTAAAGTCTGTGCTTAGGTGATTTTTTCATTGCCTGTGTGTGGCTCTTAAATGTGCCCTGTTCTCCGTCGGCTTCCCTTTGCTCTTTCTTCAAGGGTCAGATGTGCACCATCTGAGGCCACTTCTGGGCTGCTCTGCTACATTGATCTATGTGGCTATTGTCCCCCCGGGGCTCTCCCAGTGCTCTCCTTCTCTTACCCTCTCAATGTTTGTAGCTTTGTTGTGAGCACAGTGTGGGCTAGAGTCAGCTCTCTGAGTGTTCTCCTTTAATAGCTTGCTTATTTGGTGTAGTTTTTAATCAATAATCTTTGCTTTGATTGAGATAAGCCATTCCATTGAGTAAATAATGCTAATAGTAATAATACTGTTTAGTATTCATTATGCCATAATGACTTACACCAAGAACAGTGCTAAACTCTTATCATTCTCTCTGTCATATGACTCTCTAAGAGTTCTACATGATATGCAAATTGTTTTATCTGTTTGGCTATCTGTCTGTCTAAGTGTCAATCTGTCCCTTCTGTTCTTATCATTAAAGCCTAAAAGCTGTTCTGAGGGCTTAGAAAACTAGTTAAAAGTTCTTAAACGGGGACTCTGGCTCTGCAGCCTCAGCCATCTTGCATGTTGTATGTTTGTAAATACTCTGTGTGTGTGTGTGTGTGTGTGAGAGAGAGAGAGAGAGAGAGAGAGAGAGAGAGAGAGAGAGAGAGAGAGAGAGATTATATATGTGTCTTTCTGTGTGTACCTGTTTATGTGTATGAGTGTGTGTGTGTGAGTTTGTGTATGTATGTCTCTGTGTGTGTATCTGTTTATGTGTATGTGAATGTGTGTTGTGTATATGTGTGTATCTGTGTGTGTATATCTGTGTGTGCATGTGTTCAAATATCTCTGTGTGTGTGTGTATCTGTGTATGTATCTGTGTGTGTATCTGGATATGTGTGTATTTGTTTGTGTCTGTGTGTATGTCTCATTCTCTGTGTATCTATATGGGTGAGTGTATGTGTGTGTGTATCTGTGTCTATGTGCCTGTGCCTGTGTGTATGTGTGTGTGTGTGTATCTGTGTCTCAGTGTGTGTATCTGTGTGTGTGTGTGTGTGAGTGAGTGTCTCTCTCTGTGTGCTTGTATATGTGTCTGTTCACGTGGTTGCATTTCTATCAGACTCTAGGAGAGTAGAGGGAGAAGCAAACATTATCTAGATCAGAGCCATGCTTATGTTTTTAAACTACGTACAACAAAGCAGGCATTGACGCCACAGTTTGCCACACTGACTGCCAGGCGTGGCTCAGCCCCCAAGTCCTTCCTAGAGTCTTTGCTCTGAACTAGCTTCTTCTGCAGAAGGAGAATTAGGATATCTACGGACACTGTGGTATTATCCTCCCTCTTGCTAAATGCCATGGCTTCCTCTCCTCTCTCTCCTCCATGATTCTGAAGTGTATCCCCATTCCAGTGAGTACTGTTGTTGTGCCTTCAGAGATAACTCAGTGAGCCTTTTTGGTTTAAAAATTTCTCTTCAGTGTGTGAGAATAAGTAGAATCTACACTAAGGAGGTGACAAGCTTGAGGAGGTGACAAGCTTGAGGAGACCTAGAAGTTCTTGATATAATTTTTGTTGTCATTCAGACTGTTTTCTCATATCCAGCCTTTTGGTAGGGCTTCTTTCCTGTTTTTGTTTGTTTGTTTGTTTGTTTTGTTTTTGTTTTGTTCTACAATGTGTTCTTTTCTCAATGGGATATAGTGTCCAGGAAGAGTAAGGTCTCACTCTCACAAAGGAGTATTTGCATCTTTAAGAACCTCTTGTCTGGAAGGTATCCACTTTCTTAGACTTCTGCCTCGTGCAGGAATTCAATTCTGTAATTTTCCTTCGCTAGAGACATATAAATCCATCCCTAGCCCCATTCTGCCAAAAGAGCCCTTTCTGCACCTCATGTCTCCTGCGTGTTTTGCTTCGCATGGGGGTGCTTTGCAATCTTCATCATGACCCATATCAAATGGAGACAAATATACCCATTTTACAGATACAAAAATGAAATTGGAGATGTCACGAAACTTACAGGAGGTTGGGAAAGGGTGGGTTGCTTCCTCCCCTTGTGTATCTAGAATCTGCTGCCCAAGTTAAACTGGACTTTTCATCTCTAAAGTCATTTCTTATTACATCATCCACTGTCCTCTAATGTAAAAATGATTTTAATAATCTGTAGCTGCTGGATTGATGGAACAGCATCCTACGGCTCAATTCTTCTTGTGGCTGGCAATTCATATTTGAGAAATTGCTTACCCTAGTGACAGCTAGGCAGCACACAGTGTGAATCTAATCAGATTTTATGTGGCCAGAGGCTTGATACCTTGCTTTAGGAGTAGCAAAACTTAAACAGGTGAAGTGAAAGCTCACACCAGTCTTGAAAGGCCTAGTAGCTTGTTTAAGTCAGTGACTTGAAAGGTAAGCTAGCTGCTCTAATTTCTTCCCGTTTTAGGAATTCTAAACACTCCACAAGGTTTGTACAGCTTCCAAGGTGACCTCAGGGAAACAGAGGAGATTGTGAGGGTTTAATGCTCTACACTTAATTGTGCTTTAGGTTTGTAAGATGACTGGATTGGTACAGATTTTGCTCTGTCCACATACAGCAATGATTTTTGACTTTTTCGTATTTAGGATGTTATAACTTTTTATTGTTAAATCCAAGTGCTAATAATTTCCATGAGAGGCTATGGATATACTCCAGAGGGTATATGGTACTCTTGGCTCAGTAAACAGTTGTTTCATGAATACAGAATGAGTCATTAGTTCAATATTAAATTTAAATCTGTTTATGCTTGCCGAGTTCTCTATAAGACAATTCTGTTTCCTCCTTACCTCTCCTTGGCTGAAATGCTTGCTCACAAACCAAAAAGTTTGTCTAGAAAATAGCTTAGGGTACATGACAAAGACTTGCACACATGTTAATTCAGAGACCTGTGGGAGCACCTTTCAGAATATCAGTCAAGTTAATTCTCAAGTCTCAGATTAATGTCTGATGAATTGCTTATTCTGGATACGAGTCTGTCCAGGCTCACTTCTTTAAATTCTTCTCTCCTTTATCTTTCTATGCGATGTTAATGGGTAAAAATAACAAATGCTGCTCGGTGAACAGAAGCTTAAAGGTTCTGCCCGCTCCATGTCCACTGCTGTGGAAGCAACTTGGCATAAGCTTATGTTTATTAATGGCTGCTCCCAGCGAGAATTAAGTGTTAAAAGACAAATCACTTCCTTTTTCCGTCTTGATCTTGTGGACCTTCCGTTGGATGGTTGCTTCTGTTTAAAATTTGGAGACTGTTAACTTTTTGCATCTAGTCAGCCTCTGTAGAGGCCACGATTAATCTGGTAGAACTCGTGAATCAAGTCAAGATCTTTGTTTCTCTCTGAGCTAGAAATCCGAAGTGGGGAGCTGGAAATGCGTGTTTATAAAACTTCAGTTTTGATCCTCTGTTTCTGATTTCATAAAATCATAATTAATCCAGATTTTTTTCACAGTTGATATACAGTTCCCCAGACTAAGCCATCTAATACTGCAGTACTCGGTGTTCAAAGAGCAGTTAGTCAGGGCAACATCTGCTGAACTTGAGCTGTGCAAATTCTGCTGTTATTTTGCTCACATAGGTTTATGACCTGCAGATGATTTACTTTTATAAACTATTATATCATTTAATCTTTGATTACGGGTAGGCTCCTGTGAGTGCAGTGCTTATGGAGGTCGGAAGGGGGCGTTGGATCTCTGGAAGCTGGAGGCACAGGTGCTTGTCAGCAGTTGGGACTCTGAACTGCTAAGCCATATCTCTAGCCCTGATTTAATTTTTTAAAAATTTACTCTTATTTATGTGGAATTGACTTAGTAAACCTAAACATGCTACTTGATTTCCATTGAAGTAATAATATCAATGAAAGAAAATGTTTTGGTGCCAGCCTTTTGAATTTACAGTAAATGTCAAAATAAATACAAAGCTTTGAAATTTTTTTTAAAAATACATGGCAAATCAATAAAAATTATTTCTAATAATCCCTAATCTTCTTCTTGTACTCTGATTAGTGATAACTTTGGGAATTCCAAGAGGCTGTGCGAGTGCATGTGCGTGTGTATGTATGTCGTATATGTGTTGTGTGTGTATATACATGTCACTGTTTAGAATACACTCGGAAGCTACAGGCCATAGAGGCTGTTTCTCAGCATCTATCTACCTTGTATTTTTGAGACAGGGTCTCTCACTGGGATCCAGGGTTGGCAAATTAGGCTAAACTGCCTGGTCACCCAACCCCAGGCCTCCCTCTGTCTCCCAGCACTGGGATTAGAAGCCTGACTGGGTAGAGTACTCAGGTCTCCATGCTTGCATGTTCGACACTTTCTGAACTATCTCCCCAGCCCTCCTGTGAGGAGATACCCATCTCTTTTGAAAATGTTTGTGTTGTTCATACATGTATGTGCATGTTCCTGTGTGTGTATGTGTGCATGTACATGCACGGATTTACATACATGTCTGTGCCTAGGCAAGCCGGAAGTCGATGTTAGGTGTTATACATTTATTTCTACGTTTTGAAGCATGTTCTCTCACCCAAACCAGGAGCTCACTAATTTGGATGGTCTCCTCACACAGTTTGCTCCAGTTGTCTCCTGTCTCTGTGTCCTGGGCACTGGGAATACAGGCAGATTGCCATGTCTACCCAGAATTCATGTGGATACTAACTTAACTCCTCACACTTGCTCGGCAAGTGCTTTACCCACTGAACTATCTTTTGAACCCTGAAGATAGTCTTAATATAAGAATCGAGCTTCACACCAAGGGCTGTCATTTTTGCACAACTTGGCTTTGGGACCCAATGTGAAGAATGTAGAAGAAGAAACTTCATACTGATGTTTTCTTCTCAGTGATCACGGTTCAAAGTTTTTAACTCCAGCACTGGCATAAAGACACTTACTAATGTACCAGGCAAGAACAAATTGCTAATAGAGCAACACAGGCTTTGCCTCTACCCTGTGCGGAATGCAGATGTGTTATTTCTAAATCAAGGGGAGTTTTTTGTTTTTTAACTGTAACCCAGTGGGTGTGGTGGGAGTTGTGACATTTTTCAAGCCTCTGTCAATGTGAATGCTCCTTTGCATTTAATCTCTGCCATGGTGACATCCAAGTCGCAGCCCTGTTAGGATGTTTTGACGACTCTCCAGAGATAAGCACTGGAAGAGAACAGTAGGTAACTAGGGCCAGTTGTAGAAAACGCTCAGGTGTGACGCCCTGTACTGCTGAAAGGACAGGGAAGAGCGAACCCAAATGCTAACAGCTCTCTATAGAGGGATAAAGGAACTCTGTCATTAGTTTCCTCTGTAAGAACGGAGGGCTTTATTGCTCACCAAAGGATGATGACTGCTGCGCGTCTGTTTATGAAGCAGACTGGAAAGGGGAGGGCCGTTAGAAAGTGGACCTCCGCCTGCCTCCTCATTCTCAGTTCTGTGCCCTCCCTTAGGCTCCTGAGCAACATGGGAAATGGTTCGGTGAAACCCAAGCATGCTAAGCACCCAGATGGCCAGTCAGGGAACCTCAGCAATGAAGCCCTGCGGAGCAAGGTGGCAGAACTGGAGCGGGAGCTGAGGAGGAAGGATGCAGAACTTCAGGAACGGGAGTACCACCTGAAGGAGCTCCGGGAGCAGCTGGCCAAGCAGACCGTGGCCATCGCGGAGCTCACAGAAGAGCTGCAGAGCAAGTGCATCCAGCTGAACAAGCTGCAGGATGTTATACATGTGCAGGGAGGAAGCCCACTGCAGGCCTCTCCCGACAAAGTGCCTCTGGATGTTCACCGCAAGACCTCAGGCTTGGTCTCTCTCCACAGCAGGAGGGGGGCAAAGGCTGGAGTGTCTGCAGAGCCAACAACGCGAACCTATGACCTCAACAAACCGCCTGAGTTTTCCTTTGAGAAAGCGAGAGTCAGGAAGGATTCCAGGTAAGAAATTTCTGTGCCCTGTTCATTCCAGTGGCCTTCACAGGAGGAAAGACCTGTGAGGTGTCTATGAACAGCCAGGGGCATGAAACTTTCAGTTGTGGGTATGGAGAGCTTTGTGGAGAATGTATCTCTTACTATGCAGCTTCTTCTTCAGATCTGGAGTTGCGACCGGAGGCTGAGGTATATAGATTCTGAGACAGGTGCAACTGGGGGACCGAAGTGTTCTCTTAACACTCTCAGAGGATGGAAGATCACTCAGGAAGTGTGCATGTCTGTTCCTAAGGAAGCTGACTTAATACACACAGAGCACAGTGGGGTCGAACCTGCCCAGCAAAGCTGCTGGTCTGTGAGAGTCCTGAGAAGGACCACAATGGGTGCTAAGGGAGGACGACTTTATCCACTCACTGCACAGTTCCTGTTGAGTGTTGTTCCTGTCAGCCACCACGATGGCTGCTTAAGATAAACAGGCAGATCTCCCTGTCTTGCAGGGAGAGAGAGCACACAGAGAGAGACAGATGAGGACTGTATAATTATTAATTGGGATAAATGACACAGTGAACGGAAGTGCTGTCAGAGGTGTTGGGGGACGCTGAGAGAAAGTGGGGTTGTCATGGAGGCCCAGCTGATGGATGAGGTGACCTTTAGCTGAGACGCAAAGGACAAAACTGGAGGAAATTAGGTGAAAAGAGCAAAAGGAACAAATTAAAAGTTAGAATTGATTTCTAAAACCAGACTGCTTTCCCTTTCAATGTCTTAAATCAACATGTAGTAAGCATGCATATTTATATGAGCAGTGTGATATTTTTAACATATGCATATGGTGTGTATTGACAAAATTGGAAATTTAGGGTTTGTGTGTTTTTAACATGTATTTATGTTTGGGACGAAATTTTGAAACTTTGAAGGAAATGTAGAATTTCTCCACTACTTTCTTCTTAAGTGTATTCCAGTGTATATTTAGGAGTACAGTTTGATTTATATATAATATTTAGGAGACTAAAATTTGATTTCCTGATTAGGAGAGAAAGTTAAGTTATGGTCTCCTTTCTGTGTGGCCTTTCAATAAGCACTTGTTAATTGACATGAGCTCTTCGCCTGATGCTGTCTTGGCAGAGCCTGCCGCTCTGTGCAAGATCTGTGAAATTAAATCAAATTTTAATTTACTCACAGGCGCAAGCAACATAAATCAAGACAAAACATCCAACTTAAACAAATAACTGATTAATCTTGACAACAAAATTATGAAGGGAGGTTTAATTCTTCAATTTGTTGACTGCAGTTGAAACAGTGAATAATCAATAAATACCTGAAAGGAAAATAGTCATACTGGGTTATTAATCATAGAATTCTGTAGCTGAGTGAGTCTGATTAATATTAGTCATTACAATGGTTTTGTGGACAGAATCCAAAGTTTTATTATTAGTTGGTTTAGAAGGGTCTTATCTATTTATTGCTTTCAAAATAATAGCTACTTTAGAGGCATGGATTTATAAATTATAATTATAAACATACGCATATTTTCAGAGCTTGCATATTATCCACCATTCTTTATGGTAGACTATGTATTTTGATACATGAATGTATACTTATTTCCTATACATCATCATGATTATACTCACACAAACATTATGTGGGCATAAGTAATAGATTATTTACTGTCATCCCCAAATATTCTCAAATTGAATCTGGCTTTATATATGGGACAGTAGCTGAGAAAACTTAGAACTAATCTATCTTTGACTTTCTCTCTACATAAGCCATTATGTTCCTCCTCTTGAAACCAAGGATTTGTTTGTCTGTTTTGTCCAAAGGCCTGCACTCATCTTGCATAAAAGCACTAGTCTCCTAGAGCGCAATAACGTGAGGCAAGCATGTTCCTTTGAATTGCTGGTTAGCTTGGCTATTACATGGTAAAGAAAATTATTATTTATGTGCTGAGAGTTTTTAAGCTAATCCCCTGTAGTCTTTCTTCTGTGTTTCATGAAGGGATCACAGAAAAGGCAAGGCAGTGTGTCTCTGAGGAAGAATTATCAGTGATTCCTCTTACCCCAGTAGAAAGCCAGATGGGCACAAATCTACTTGTAGATCAGGATAAAGAAAGGGGCTAATTGGGATTTTTTGTTTTGTTTCAGTACTGGAGGTGAAAAGATGAATTGATTTCTTTAATGATTAGTCCTAAATAGGACAGCAGGTAGTTCATGCCCTAATAATGCTTATATACTTTCACAGAGCCTTGAGGCCATAGGTGAACCACTTAAGTAGACTATGGGCCCACCACCCCTTATTAACCAGCTTGTGTTTCAGTTTTACTTGATAAGTCTACAAAGGCATTTCCCCTTCAGTCTGAAACGACTGACTGAGCACAGCTAGCTCAATCAGTTCATAGAAGTAATCTTATACAGTGTTAGAAGTATTTACCAAGAACAATTCATTTTCTCATTCCTAAACACTTCTAGTTTTGGAGAAAAGGCCCAAACAAATCTTGAATGTCTTATAGGCAGTTTATGAAGAAATTTTATAAGAAACAACATTCTAGAAGTCAGAGTGCTAGTAATACAGGGTGTTGCTCACTAACGAGGCCTGATATACACAGCCCGTTGATTAGACCACTTTCCATGAAGAACCTGCTAGAGATGGAAGAATGTACTGTTAAAATGGCTCTCCTATTATTCATTGAGCTTGTGTAATGTTTCCTGGATGGAGTAAAATCTAAAATCTAAATTTATTATATCTATATCTATATCTATATCTATATCTATATCTATATCTATATCTATATCTATCTATCTATCTATCTCAGATACATTTTTGGATAACTTTTCTTTTAAAAGAATATCTTTGTTAACAGAGATCTCTTAAAATCAATAGCTTAGGGATCTAGTAACTGCCATGAAAATCAGAGGATAAAATTTGATGGAATGACGAGTTAAAAACTTCAAAGTTCAGTTTCAATAATCCATGAGGAACTGTCACTCACAACACCCCAGCCTCTGACTTTGAGACCTCTACTCAGCCACACTGTGACTGAAGAGAGCATCATTGATTATCAAGGCAATCTCAGCTCATGCCAGCTTTGTTGACCTGAACACACTAAATATACTTTTAGAGTTTGAAGGGGCAACCCATACATTTCACCTCTGTGCTGGTCTAGAAATTTTTATCTTCTGCAGTTCAAAGATTTGTTCTCAAGAATTAGGCTGTACAGTGGTTTGGTGCTGTCTAGTAGATGTTTGTACAGTGACTGAAAGGCTCTGTACCCTGTGCTGTCCAGCACTGTAGCCAGTAGTCAGATGTGGCTCTGGGATGGTTGAAATGTGTTTGTAACGTCTGTAAGGAGATGAATTTTCAGCTTCTGATACTTATGGTTATATACCTACATGTGTCTAAATAGTACTGGTGGTTGCCATTCTAGAATACGTGTTTTCTGTTACTGTTATGGCCATTGATGGGGTTGTGACCTCTGTGGGCTTTAGGAATACTGTATAGATAAAGTAAGAGCAATTATAGGCCCAGCCACAGAGAATGTGGATGCTTCAGACAGACTGAAGTGATCAGAGAGCAGAATCTCTGTGAAGCGGCTCTGGATGTGCACGGTGCTTTGTAGACATTTGGCACTGAGCCTGTGGACTGGTTTAGATCTTCAAGTGCAGACGGCTGAGTAGGCACGCCGTCTGCTTCTGTTACAGGCTCCAAGGTTTATCAGAGTATCCTAACTCCTGTGACACTTAGTACATTCTCTTAGGTGTTTTGGTCTCAGGTTTCAATGTAATGTAGGTGAATATCAGAAGTCCTTGGAGCTAGAGGAAGCTTAGGGATCATTTCCTGCTACTTTTGTCTGGAAAGAGTATGGAAAGGCTCATGTAAACATTACAAAATATACCACAGTAGGAGAAGAATTCAGACTAGATTCTAAGATTGACTTAGAGACCTCTGATATTCGGAATCTACCCACAGACGTCAGTCCCTCAGTTCAGGTCCTGCAATGCTTTATGATAACAAACTCTACTGGTGAATAATGGTGGTGGCTCCTCCCTCCGAGTGGGACCTGCCCATTGCACCAATGATTAGCGTCAGTCATGACCTAAGAGAGGCCAGTGAGTAAAGGGAGTGATGAATGGATTTGACCCAACCCATGTTGCAACATGCCAGAGCACATGTGTATGAATGAATCCCATGCTTCTCAAGGCTGAATCCAAGAAAGAGCTTAGTGTTTCTGTCCGTGTCTGATTTGCCACGAGCACCACGGTAGCCATGCATCCAAAGGTCAGACCAGTTACTGGAAGGAAGTTTTCTGTTTCTGTAGATGTTGCTTAGCAAACTCCAGCTTTGGCAGAGCAAAAATTAGAAGCTCATGCTGGGTGTCTGGTGGAGCACAGGCACATTTATCTGCCACATCTGGCAAGTGGCGGCTCTGAGCGCCTTTTGCTAAGAATGCTTAGACTATCATTTGAAACTATTGTTCTTCTGTGAGAAGGAAAGATAAAACAAAGGCTTGCCAGGGGCCTCAGACAAGGATTTCAGTTTCAGAGAGGACAATTAGTTCTGTTTGTCACTCCCACCCCAGGGGAGATGAACAGGTAAAAGTGGAAAGCACTGTTGAATCATACACTGGAGCAAGATGGGGGGGTGCATGAGGGAGAGTGTGTGCGTGTGTGGGGGGTGGTGTGAGGGAGAGTGTGCGGTTCTTATTTGTGCTTCCTTTCTGAAGGAGAACTGTAGGTGTGCGTCAGAGAAAGAAACGGGATCCCATAATTCAACAGGAACGTTCTTATGGGGAGAAATAATGGGAATCTATTAGCAACTGTGTGCTAGTCACCAGTCTGGTGCTTCACGAGCATGGGAACACATAATACAACAACCCCTGTAGACAGTCACTCCCCTACTTTATGTACACACACACACACACACACACACACACACACTAACTGTGTGCTAGTCACAAGTCTAAACACTGCATAGTTTCGGTGAGATGTAATGCTTACAACAACTCTGTAGATCATCACAACCCACTTTACATAAGAGAAATCTGGGCCATGAGGAATTACGTCACTCACTTAAGGGTGCAAAGTTCTTCATTTCGGGACAGGAATTCAAAGACCCAGAAGTGGCTCTATCTTCTTCTCTGCATGATTTTTCCAAAATTAGAATTAGAAGAGGACTTTCTATGTGTTGGTTGAAAAGCCTTGTAGTAAACTCATTACCAAATAATAATAAATAGATCATTAAGTGCTATAATTAGCAAAACAAACAAAATACCACAAAGAAAATCCCTCCGCTTTTGTTTTTCCAAGAAAAATTATACTTTCAGCAAGGGTTTCTCTGACATGAGTTCCTAGTACCAGGAGTTTGTGTGGGATGGAGGGGAGAGGGACTGAGTTAGTACCATAGGCATTGCTATCTGGGAGCTTTTAACAGTTAGAAATGTTTGGAGTGAACTCTAGACCTTTACCTATCAAGTCTGGTAGTTAAAAAATTGTTGTATATACTTAAAATACTTGTAGCATAACCTCATTATTTAACATAGTAAACGTTGGATCGCTCAGCTCAATGAAGGCATGGGAAAACAGAAATCCAATTGTTTGATTTGATTGCTAGAAGCCATGGGTGATGATTGCCAAGTGCCGTGTGTACTGGAAGGCGTCAGTGTGTTTGGAAACAGAGACTATGATATCTAACAATAATGCTCACATAGACACCCAGATCCAAGCTAGCTGCTGATGGAGGGGATCAGGAAACAAAGTTATTATTTAACTATTAGCTGCTGGTTCTCTTCTATACATTATCTCTTGGATGCTTTGGACTTGCCTAATCAGGTATGTGTGCTTTCTCCATTGTACCAAAGGTGAAATTAAAGCTCGGGGTAATCAGTCACTAGACTGAAGTGTTGATAGATTGTTGAAGCAGATTTTCAGTTTGGGTCTACCTGATGTCCAGTGGATAGTCTCAACCAGATGCAGTCTACAGCATGAATGGCTTCCCTTAGGGTTGTATAACCTGGAGGGGTTTACAGAGTTGGGGTGAGTGAGGGATACCCTTAAGTTTTATAGAAAAAAGGAGGTTAAGTATGGGGGAGTTTTAAATGTGTCCAGAATTAAATGCAGCTGGCTTGTCATCTAGAAGCAGTTAAATAAATTAATGACCTCTCAAATGCTGGCATCTGTCCCCTCTCACTTTAAGCCACTTCTCTCTAAGAATATAAAGGCTCTGCACTAGAGCACTCTGTCTCTTTGTCTCTGTCTTCAACTCTTACGTGCCCTGCTTTATTTATTTCTATCTATTATTCCCTCTTACCACAATCCTGACTTCCAGTCTGTCAGCAGCCATGTGTTAGGAAATCTGTAGCAGAGCCTTAGAAGATGTCCAGGATTTGAAGCCTGACTGTTTTGAATACTCTGAAGTTCAAGTGCTCATATATAAGCCCTGTGATAACTTACCCAGAGGCCACTTGCCATTACTACAGTCTCCTAATGAAACTCTGATATTTTATACTACCCAGAAGCCATATCGATTCTAATCAATAGCTTCATGTTAGAGCAGGCAGTGGGATGGCCCTGTACAATAGCACATTCAAATCAATACTTATTAACTGAATACCGAATCAATGAAGCTCAATCTTTTAAATATAACTAAGCCACTGTTACCACTGTTATCTCACAGAGTGACTCACAGGTCATGGTCATCACCTGCAGTTCCTTTTTAGAAACATTTTTTTCTTTGAGAATTTCATAAGTGTAGTTCAGTCAGACTCCTTCCAACACCTCCCAGAGCCACCCTTCCCTCCTCCCAGATCTAGTCCCCTCCCTCCCACAACCACTGCTATATGCCTTCCAGATTCACCCCTATGTCCACACTTCCCCCAATCTGTTCCCTCTTCCTTTTTTTCTTTTAATAACTCACAGTCTCCAGTCTGTTCTGTCAGTCAGTGTATACTCATGAGTATGGGACTATGCACTGGAGTATGGTCAACTTACCAGGAGCCACAGCCCTAAAGAAAACTGACTGGACTCTTCCCCAGAAGCCATCAGCTACCCATAGCACCTTGGTTAGGAGTGAGACTCACAAACGCCTTCCCACTCCATGCAAGAACGTTGGCTGGCTTCATCTTGTATGGGCAGGCAACCATATTTTTGGTAAGTTCAGGAGCACAGCAATCCTATCATGTCCAGAAGACAATGTTTTGCTGTGGTCTTCCCCAATGCTCAACTCTTACAACCTTTCTTTGAGATGGCCTCTGAGCCTTGAGGACATGGAATATTCTAGAGGTTCCAAATGTGAATGAGGTGCTCCAATGGATGCTTTGTTTCTGAGCCTTGAAGAATTCTGAGCTTCTGCATTAACCACTATCAGTACAAAGAAACCTTGCTCATAGGTCTGAGACCTGCACTAATCTATGAGTAGAGAAGTACCCATTTAGAAGGCAGTTTGATACTATGTACATTTACTAAAATAATAGTGGATATAGGACCAAGGGCCTAGATTTCTTACCGGTTTCAGCTGAGGGTTGAGCTCAACAACTTAGACCTGTTGAGAGTTCCCTGCGTTGTGTGCCTCTCGGGCCTCCTTACCACATGGTACTTCTTTGTGGCGGTTGGGGAGTCTCTTTACAGTTGGCTTAGATATGGTCATAAAACCCTGAGGTGGCCTTCCACTATTGTGTGTTTTGTTAGGGAGGAAAAGGTCCTTGGACCTGTCCCCATTCTATGGCAAGGTATTATGTAAGGGTGTGAAGTAGAAGCCACACCAAACTCTTCTCTGAGGTGAGACTCTCTGGTCAAAATGGCCATGTATATGTGTAAGGCACATGTAAGAAGTGCAGAGTCACACATCTGTGTTCCGGTCACCATCAGAGCCAAGTGATGGGAACCACTTAATATCTATCACTGGATGAATACAGAAACAGGATGTGGCATGTAGAAAGCACACATATGGGACATTTTCCAACCTTAACAAGATGTAATATCTTATGCTATAACAAAAATGAACCTTTAAGACATTATACTAAGTGAAATAGATCAGGCTCAAGAAGGAAAATGTTGTCTAGTTCCACTTAGGAGCTATCTGAAGTAGTCAAAAATTAGTGATAGAAAGTAGAGTGGATGCAGCCGGGGTAGAACAGAGAGATGGAGTGTATAATGGGTGTGAGCTGGAAGCAATTGAGTGACGGTTACAGACAATGGGAACACACTTAATGCTACTGAACTGTGCATTCAAGTAGTTCAGCGACACATTTTATATAACATATGTTTTGTCACAACATAAAGAAATATTCAGAATCCTAGGACTGATTAACAGTGTTCTCCCAAATGTCAGGACATGCTTCAAGTTCCAGAACAGGCCTGGGAGGAGAGAGAAGGGAATCAGGCTTTTCTCAGTTCTGTATCCATTTGCTATACCATGAGAGTATGATATATCAAAGAGCTGTAGTAAACATTGTATTAGTCAGTTCTAATTACTCAGTGTTAGCCGATTGCTTGCTTGAAGTATATACATTTGTTGCCTATCTTTTTGTTGTTTTATGTATCTTCCCCTTCCTCTTGGTGTTGCAGAACTATAGAGGGAAGGATGACATCTCATGTTTACACCTACAACACTTCAGAAGAAGAATTTTACATTATTTTTTTTACTGTGTGTGAATTTGTGTGTGTGCATACATATGTGCAAGTGCCTTTAACACACTGAGCCATCTCATTGTCCGACAGCTACAGTTCTTAAGTGTAGCTGTAGTCACCTGGGGAATTATTTTTAAAGCTATCTGGGTCTAGTCCTGGGAGAACCTGATTAAATTCGTCTGAGGTGAGAGCTCAGGCTGATGATATAAGATTCATAAACACGGCTTGCTGCTAGCACTAAGAACCCCTGCGTTACAAGGATGTGCCCCCACCCCTGCTGACTTCCAGAATAATCAGCTGAACGATCTAAGATCAGTGCTAATTAGATACTCGGAACTGTTTACCATTTATACCTAATTACCGTGTCACACCATCAAATGCATGCATATCATCAAGTGTGTCAGGCTAGCCTCCTTGTAAATTTTGGTTGTTCCCAACCTTTCGTTATTAATCTCTGTTCTTTGATACTCTTGGGGAAATAGCCATCTGCAGAAACTTGCGAAAGAGACAGAGAAGTGTTTGTTTTGAGCAGGAAATAACAGCAACGTGATTAAACTAGAACCATGCTTGATTACATGGTCAGTAGGTAAGAGGATGCATAACCGAGAAAGTCCTGCCTGTTTTCTGGTTACTGCTGGAATGACCTCATCCCTTCCTAGGCTGGTTTGTCAGTTTATAAACACATACGTTTATTAGGTATCTTCTTGTTGTTTTATCTATCCAAAATGTAGGGTTTTGATGAAAATCAGGAAACAAAGAGATGTGTGTTCTGTTTATCAGTTAGTTGTCTCTGTTTATTAGGTGACTGAAATCATTTTTACTCACTCTTGCCCTTATGTGTATAATATTTAAACAAAGAGAAGAAACGTGAAAGTTTTCCAGTTTTCTCAATATCGTTAAATTTCTAATAGGTGTCAGGTATATCTTGAGAGGTTAAGAAATAGGTGGGGGAGGAAAATATAGCCTTAGTCTTGATGATCTGAGTCTCTTTAGGGAAATTAAAATTATTTCTCCCCATGTATGGTGAATACTATGCTTTTAGAGGTAGATATAAGGAAAGAAGAGACTTAAAAATAAGCAAGATATTTTGCTTATTTTGAAACATGTTCTCAGTATGTAGCCCAGGCTGGCCTTGAACTCAGTAGTCTTCTGTTTCCACCTCCAGAATGCTGGAATTAAAGGTGTTCACCGCCACACCCAGTCTTAAGAGAAGTTCTCAAGCTAGGTAGACTATAAGGTTATAAAGTGGGCTGGCATATTTGGGAACAACGAATGCTTCCATGGGTGTGTATACCATGAGGAGACTGGACAAACAGAGAGGTTAAACCTTAGGAGTTTTATCAACATTTTGAAGTGATTTCCCTGAGTGAGTATAGGCAGAACTTCTGTAAAGAATGCAAAGTTTTGCAGGTCTCAGTTTTTCCATTGGTGTTGAGTAGCTGATTCACCTAGGTAATAGCTAACTCTTGAGCAGTATATTTTATGTCCCACATACTGTTCTTACTGCATTATGCTGTTAAATAATTTAATTCTCAGAAATTCTATGACCTGTGGACTGTGTTTATTGTTGTTTTACAGCTTAGAGAATCCAAGAGGCTAGGTGACATGCCACGTTTCCAGAGTTAATAGATGGGAGATCTTAGAATCAAACTCTGGCATCCCTTTTCAAGGTTTTGTGTCCATAGCAAGTGTGTCCTAAGTATGCTTCTTATTGGATTACATAGCCAAGCTGTGAAACACAATGCCATACAATGTAGGATGTTAACATGGAGCTGATGCTTGTGAGAAAGACTTGGTGGGAAGAAGCAGACAAGGGGTATTGGCTAAGCCTTGAGTAAAGAAGCTCACTAGATATCATGGTCATTGAGGGAGTCTGAGCAGACTTGTGAAGAAAGGGCTCTAACATCCAGCATGTAGAAGGTGGCCTGAGATAGTAGTGAGAAATGTGGGTGAACTTTGATAAATGGAATTTCCTGAGCCAACTTAGAAGCTGGGAGTTTATTGCTTTGAAGAATGTTGATTATACAGATTGGTGCCATAAACGGACTATGAAAAGGTGTGAGGTCCCCTCAGATGGGTACCCTGCTCACCGAGGGAACTTTGGACAGAGCAGAATGTCTTTTGAAATGCTTCTATGGTTTTCAGAACCTTCCTTTCCAGAAAAACATGCTATAATTACTCCTGTTGCCAACTGCTGATGTTGCTATGCATCAAGGACTTGCTGCCATGTTATCAGACTTAATATGCAGAGTATCCCCATGGGATAGATGTGAGTGCCATGCCCTAATCACCGCTGAGGAACCCACAATTCAGAAGGTTAAGTAGCTATTCCAAGGATGTGAAGTTGGGAGATCACAGAGCAGAAATGTGAAGTGAGTAGTTTCTAGTTACTGAGTCACATACATTTTAAAATAATTTGGGAGCAGTGCTGGTTCTGGGGAGGTGGTTGAGTGGCTAAAGTACTTGCCTGGGATGCTTGAGAACATGAGTTCAGATCCCTGTAACCAAATTACAAGCCACGTGCAATCATGTGCACCTGTAATCCCAGCACTGGGAGGTGGAGACAGGGGGACCCCAGGATCTTCCTTGCCAGTCAGTTTAGCCAATGAGGAAACTCTATGCTTACTGAGAGCGCCCCTCCCCAATATAATAATGTGGAGAATGAGGGAAGAAGACACTCAGAATTGATCTCTGATCTCCACATGTGCATGTGCTCTCATGATACACACAGACTGATTTCTCACGGAAGCACAAAAACAATAAAGCGACCATATCCACGTAACCATCAACTATTACTTGAGAATAGAGCATTAGCAGTCTAGGAAGTGCCTTCCTCAATCTCCCAATTTTATCTATTATCCACTTGAAGTTACTCTCTATACTACCCTTACTATAAATTCTACATGTTTTTATAACTTATTCTAATGGATACATGGATCGCAATTGTACAGGCTCTGAAATTTTCTTTATATAGCAAAACTCACTGATGTTCTATATAATGATGGTTTAGAATTATCACTGCCGTATAGTGTTTATTGTGTGACTCTACAGAACGGACCAACTCTCTACTGGGCATTTGGGGTTTAATGCAGACCAACACTGCTGCCATGTCTCTCCGTGCATGGATGTGTGACATCTGGTGGATATGAACCGAGAAATGAATGGCTTGGCAGGATGGTATTTCTAAATTGAAATTTAGCATAGATGGCCAGTTTTCCAAAGTGGCTAAACAAACTGATACCCATATCAACGTAAGTGTATTACCTTTCTTCACATTCTCAACAGTACTTGGTAACATTAGCAATTTCCACTTTACTTGTTCTGGTGAATATATTCTAATCTTCCATTGTGGCTTTAGTGTGCTTTTCTTTTTCAATTAAAACTGATGAGCGCTTTCTGATATATTTTCCACTAGTGTCTGTTTTGGCCCATCATAGCACAGTATTACAGCTATTACCTGTTATCATGTATTTCTGCACATCTAGGCTGATTCCTCGACTTTGATATTTATGCCAAAGGTCTTTTCGTCCATCTCCATACCACTAACATATTAGTTATTTTAATATATAGTAATTAACATAATGTCTCATCTTTAACTTTCTGAGATCATTGTTTAGCCTTTCTATAAGTATAAGAATTTTAGAACCAGCTTCTCAGTTTTCAAAAATAAAAAAACACAATTACAATTAGAATTTTATCAACTAGAGAATAGGTGACATCATTAAACATTTTATTTTAGGGAGCAGCAGCAAGATAGATCAGTGAGTAATAGCACTTGATCCAATGCCTACTGACTTGAATTTGACCTCTGCAGCTCACATGGAGTTAGCAGAGAGCCAGTTATACAGACTTGTCCTCTGATCTCCACACACTCAATAAAATATCATTTTAAAATTCAGTTTCTAAATCAGTAACCTCAATATATATGCTCTATTATTTATTTATCCTTCCTTCCTTCTGGCCCTTCTTGGAAAGAGCAACATCTTCTCTGGAATTCACTGGGAAATGGGAGACAGGCTTTGTGTCTGTGTGTGTCATGAAGCCTTTGATAGCATTCCTCAGAGTGAGAACTCAAGGCAAATGTCAAGCATGCTGTGCCAGGCCATGCAAATATTGCTTCACCATGGCCAGGGCCCATGAGGCAGTCCTTGATTGCAATGGCCAATTCTTTTATTTTTTTCAATTCTCTAATCATGTCCTCATTTACTTCCTTAATGTTTAAGCCCCAAACCTTCTTAGAGGAGGTGGAAGTAAACAAGTGCATATTCTGTCCCTTTATTGTACACATATCTTACACTAGGTAGTGGAATAAGTGTTATGTGATTTATATGATTTTATACACACAGACAGATGACAGACAGACACATAGGTAGATAGATGGATGGATGACTTGTGCTTATTTTTGTAATTTCACTTCCAGTCTCATTGACATTTATATTTTTAATATTGCATTTATTAAAAATAGATTTGTTTCTCATATAACAAATTCTGATTTCAGTTTCCCCTTCCTTTACTCCCCCTACAATGTGTGTTGTTTGGGGGTCTCTATGGGACTCCTTTGACCAACGAATTAGATGTAACCCATTCCCAGTGCTGGATGCTTCATTTGCTGACAAGATCTGTCCAGTTGAGTGCTGTCTCCTCCTTATCTGGTGATTTCATTTAGATCACCTTCATGCATGTACATATTTCAGGAGGCTTCTACTGATTAGGTTTCCCTTCTACCCCTCAAGTGGCTCTTACTTTTAGCTGTCTCTTCCTGTATTATTTCTCTATCTTCCTTTCCCCTCCACCTGACTCTCCCATTCCAGTCCTCCGTACCCCTGTTCATCTTCAACTATCTCTGTTCTATGTCACTTTCCTAGCACAGTCTAGCCATTCTCCCTATTTCTACTTGCGTACTCTATGCCTACCCTCTGTGGTTCTATGTATTGTAGGTTGGTTGTCATTGACTTAAGAGCTAATATCCACATAGAAGCAAATATGTACCCCTTTGTCTTTCTGGGTCTGTGATTTCTCACTCAGGATGCAAATTTTGTGATGTCATCTTTTTAACAGCCAAATAATATTCCATTGTGTAATTGTACCACATTTTCTTTATCCATGTTTCTCTACTGTGGGGCATCTAGGTTGTTTCTGGTTTCTGGCTATTATGAATAGAGTCACAGTGAGCATGGTTGAGGAAGTGACCTTCTGGAAGAATGAAGCATCCTATGGATTTATGCCCAAGAGTGGTACAGCTGGGTCTTGAGGTAGATTGGTTTCCCATTTTTCTGAGGAACAACATGTTGATTTCCATAGTGGTTGTACAAGTTTGTGCTCCCACCAGCAACAGCCGAATGTTCCTCACATCCTTGCCAGCATGAGTTCTCCTTTGTTTTTTCTATCGTAGACATTCTAACAGGTATAAGATGAAATCTCAAAGTAGTTTTTATTGGTGCTTCCCTATTGACTAAAGGTGATGGCAATCATTCTAAGTGTTTCTCGGCCATTTGAGTTTCCTCTTTTGAGGGTTCTCTTTTTAGATTTGTGCTCCATATTTTAATTGGATCACTTGTTTTCTTGATATCCAGTTCTGTTTTTTGTTCTTGATATACTTTCGATATTAGCCCTCTATTGAATGTGTACCTGGTTAATCTCTTTCACCACTCTGTAGGCTGTGGCTTTGTCTGAATGACAGTATCCCTTGCTGTGCAGAAACTCAGTTTCACAAGGTCACGTTTATTACTCTTAGTGCTTGTTCTATCAGTGTTCTCTTCAGAGAGTCTTCCGTGCCAGTGAGTTTCAGGCTATTCTCCACTTCTATCAGGTTCAGCATATCTGGTTTTCTGTTAAGGACTTCGATCCATTTGGAGTAGAGTTCTGTGCAAGGAGATAAGTATGGATCTATTTGGATTCATCAACTTGCAACCATTCAGTTTTACCTGTACTATGTGTTCAAGATACTATCTTTTTTCCCAAGCATGTGTTTCTGGCTCTTTCTTTAATCAAAAATCAGGTATCCATAGGTATGTGGATCTATGTCTGGATCTTCAGTTCAGTTGCATTGATCAATATGTCTTTTTTTTTTTTTGAGCCAATACCATTTTTTTAACTATAGCTCTGGAGTACAACTTGAGGTCATGGATGACAACACCACCAGCCCCTTCTTTGTTATTCAGGATTGTTTTAGGTATTGTGGTATTTTTGCATTTCTATATGATGCTGAAAATTGTCCTTTTAAGATATGTGTAGAATTGGATTGATAATTTTGATAAATTTTGATTGACTCTGTAACTTGCCTTTGGTAAGATGGCCATTTTAACTGTATTAATCCTACTGGTCCATGAGCATGGGAGATCTTCCCATCGTTTGAAATCTTCTCCAATATCTTTCTTTGTTCTGCACATGTAGTGTTTTGATTACTATGTGCCAAGGGAATTTCTTTCTGGTGCAGTATATTTTGTGTTTACTCATCTTTTTTTTTTTTTTTTTTTTCGAGACAGGGTTTCTCTGTGTAGTCCTGGCTGTCCTGGAACTCACTCTGTAGACCAGGCTAGCCTCGAACTCTTGAACTCAGAAATCTGCCTGCCTCTGCCTCCCAAGTGCTGGGATTAAAGGCGTGTGCCACCACCGCCCAGCTTTTATTTGTCGTATATCTTGATAGGAACCTACTTCTTTAGGTTAGGGAAAGTTTCTTCTATGATTTTGTTGAAAATGTTTTCTGTGCCTTTGACCTGGGTTTCTTCTCCTTCCTTTATTCCCATTGTACTTAGATTTGGTCTTTCCATAGTGTCCCAGATTTCCTGGATATTATGTGGAGAGTTTTTTTGTTTAGATTTAACATTTTCTTTGACTGAAACATTCACTGTTTCAGTTGTGTCTTCAATGCCTGAGATTTTTTTTCTTTTTCCTTTTACTATTTTTTCTTTTTTTCTACAGTCCAGATTTTATTCCCCTCCAAGTCCACCCTCTGACTGTTCCACATCCCATACCTCCTCCCCACCCCTTGTCTCCACAAGGATGTCCCCACCCCCCATTCCACCAGACCTCTAAACTCCCTGGGACCTCCAGTCTCTTGAGGGTTAGGTGTATCTTCTCTGACTGAACCCAGACCTGGCAGTCCTCTGCTGTATATATGTTGGGTGCCTCATTAGGCCCAAAGTGAGATTCAGCTTAAGGGGGGGCCCCAAGGCCTGACACTATTACTGAAGCTATGGAACGCTCACAAAAAGGGACCTATCATAACTGCTCCCCAAAAGACACAACAAGCAGCTCAAAGAGTCAGATACAGGTATTTGCACCCAACCAATAGACATAAGCTGCTGACCCTTGTGATTAAATTAGGGAAGAGCTGGAAGAAGCTGAGGAGGAGGAGGGCAACCCTGTAGGATGACCAGCAGTCTCAATTAACCTGGATACCTGAGACTTCTCAGACACTGGACCACCAACCAGGCATTATACATGAGCTAATAATGCCTGAAATTCTTTCTTCCATCTCTTGTGTTCTATTGGTGATGCTTGCCTCTGAGGTTCCTGGTCGAGTTCCTAACATTTTCATTTCTAGATTCCCCTCAGCTTGGATTTCTTTATTAATTCTTTTTACTTTCTGGTCTTAAACGGTTTTATTCATTTTCTTCCACTGTTTGTGTTTTCTTAGATTTCTTTCTGGGATTGATTCATTAGTTTTTAAGGACCTCTATCACATACATAAAAGCTATTTGAAAGTTTTTTGTCCTGTGCTTCAGTTATGTTGCTATTCTCAGGGTCTACTGTGGTAGGTTGCTGGGCTCTAATGGAGCAGTACTGTCCTGGCTATGATTGACTATTTTTATGCTGACATCTAGGCATCTGGGTTTGGGATGATTGTGATTGTAGGTGCTGATATAGCTGCTCTTGCCTTTGTTGAGTGGGTGCTCTGTTCTTTGGTTTCCGTTTCCTCTCTGGTTCTTAGGAAGGTTTTGTTGACTGTGTGTTATCTGGTATGGGAATTCTTCTGGGATCCTGATGAATGTGGCCACTGGAGGTCTGAAAAAAAATGTGTTCCTAGGTATTAGGACTTGATATTTAGGGATAGAGATTGACTGGGGGCAGGGATATCTGAGTAGGTCCACAGGAGAATGTTGCACCAGAATCTGCTTAGTCACTTGTAACTCTGAGCAGAGAGTTAAGAGACATCACAACAGGTGGTCTGCTACTGAGCTGGGCGTAATGATGGGAAATCAGATATAGAGGAGAGGGCTACTGAGCCGGCATAGTGACGGGGAATTAGATATGGAGGAGAGGAAGGAGAGTTGAAATTTGAAGCTTGCCTCCCAGTTTCTCTGGTCTACTTACTTCTCAGGCAGGTTTGACTTGTGGGTTCCCAGGTAATGCCTGCTAGATTGGGGGGCTTCAATAAGGTAATGAGTGGGGAGAGGCATCTTTGGAGGGGAAAGAAGGAGAGGAGGCCGAAGCATCTGGTCTGCTACTGAGTTGGAGGTGACTGAGGAACTGGGCTTGGAAGCAAGGAGGGAAGAAATCTGTAGTTAGCTTACTGCTTTTCCAGCCCCAATGTTCTTCTCTTTCTCTTAATAATTGTAGTAGTTTCCTCTGTGTAGGAACTGTCTATGTTAGATATAAACCTACTAGCTGATGATTTAACTTCTATCTTCAATGATGCCATTTACTATTTTTATTTAATTATTTGAATATTCATAGAATATATAGGAATATAATTGAATTTATACCTTGCTTTTCTATGAGGCCAGAGACTGTTGAGAGTTTTGCAAATTTTGATAGGTTTCCTTCATTTTTCGCAACTATGACCATGTCTTTTTGGATCCAGTGACAGTTTACTTTCTTCTACTGCTATATCTACATCTTCGATGTTCTCCTTTTGTTTATCTTTTTTAAAAGAATAATTCATTTATTTTATGTATATGAGTACACTGTAGTTGTCTTCTTCAGACAGACCAGAAGAGTGCATGGGATCCCATTACAGATGGTTGTGAGCCACCATGTGGTTGCTGGGAATTGATCTCAGAACTTCTGGAAGAGCAGTCAGTGCTCTCAACCATCTCTCTGAACCATCTCACTAGCCCTTGTTTATCTTTATTAAGGGCCTTATAAAACTTGCTCAAATGTCCAGTTCCTGTTAGACTTTAGTGTCACATTGCTGACTGAAATGTGGAGCCTTTCATCCTCTATGGTCTAACACACTATTTCCTGACATTTGGAGCAACCTCCCAAAGCTCCCCAGTCTAATACAATGTTTCCTGTTGTTGAAAGGATGCTTCCAGCCCCCTCAGCTTACTAAACTGTTTTCTGGCTTTGTTTATCAATATGTTCAAGATTCCTGTCCATTCTTGGTTTGCTGAGAGCAGTTTCGAATTTAAAAATAATTATAAGTCTTTAATTTTATTAATGCCTTTAAAAAAATCTAATTAGGTTTGGTATACTTTTTTTTTGGCCTCTTTGTTCCTTTCATGTGGCTAATTACTTTAATTTTCTAGAGACAGAGTCTCTACTGTAGCCCTGGCTGTCTCAGACCTGCCTTCTGACTCAGCCCTTGAGTGTTGGGACTGCAGGCATTGCCACCACACTGGCTACATTCATTACTTTTCAACCTCAATATTTATTTGAAATACTTTGTTTTATTTTTCACATTTATGTTTTTAGAGATAACTTTTTTCCCTTGGATTATTAATATTATTTTTTACATCAGTCTCTCTGATCCTAAAATGAGTTGTCTAAAGTATCTCTTTCCTGTTTTCTGGGAAAAAATGGTGTGATAATATTATTCTTTCTTCAAATATCTTGGAATTTTAATGCTGGTTATTGGAATCAGGAATTTTGAGGGGATAGGTTTTAATTTTATATTCCATTTCTTTATTATTGAATTTTCTATCTCTTGTGTCATACTTTAGGGATTTTAAAAATTATTTCATGTGATGTTTCCATGTACATTTGCATATCATTCAGTTATTTTTCTCATGCCTGCAGTACAGGAAGGGATGGTTCTCCTTTGCTGGATTAGCTACATCTCCCCTGCAGCCTCCATCTTGCCAGGAATTTAGCCATTTTACCTGCTCATTAGTCTAATAACAGATGTTTGTATTGGCGCCCTTCACTGGATAGCTCCTTCTCTTTCACTCCCTCCCTCTCCCTCTGCCTCCCTCTTCCCTTTCCTCTCCAACATCTGTCCATTGCTTTTCTTTCCTGTTTTCTCCTTTCTATGGCTTGTGTGTGTGCAAGCATTAGGGGTCTCACTTTGTAATACCAACATGCTTTGAATGGATGTCCTTCTGCTTCAGCTTTCTGAGTACTGGGATTACCGACAGGCACCGTGTCCCTTGTATGAGTTTCTTTTCCATTTCATGTCTACTTAAATCTAAAGGTTTTTACCTACGCTCCATTTTAGCTAAATTCCTTAGGACCTAACATAGGATCTGTGACATATTTAAACTGTGGTCCTCAAGTCTCACACATGTGAGGATTTTGTGGCTTTTGGGTTTTAATTTCTGTGTAGTCTATAGGATTTGAGGAAGAGACTGTCATTTCAGTCTTTTGAAATATGTGGAAGCTTTATGCTTCCTGCCCCCCATGGTTTAGCATGTGATCAATCTTCATGAAGGTTGGTGTGTACTTAAAAGGATGTCACATGTGAATGTAGACTTAAAATATCAGCTGTCGTTAGAGCTTAAGTAAACTTTGATAACCAATGGTTTAGATACGGCTTCCAACTACTATGTCTACTTGGTTGGTTTAGAAAGAGATGTGTTAAAGTATCCAAATGTTATTGTGAGAGTTTTGTCAACTCTGTTTTGAGAGTTGTTGCCTTTTTAAACACTTTGACACAGTCCTCCTAGGTGCATGCTTCCTTAGCATATTGACTGAGCCCTGATGCTGGAAACATCATCAGGAAACTGTGTGGATTCTCTTTAACTGGTACCAGCATGTCACATATCTTCCCATTTTCTATTCCACCACTATGAAGAATTTGTTGTATGTGTAACAAGCATGGCATTGTTGTTTTGATATCAGTTTTACAATCCTGCCTTCTCAGTGATATATTTGCTACACTGGTACTTAACATCATTGTACAGCCGTGAGTTTAAACCTTCTATGTTACTGTTTGTTAACCTGTTGTCTCATCTTGTTTCCTTGCACTGATTAACTATGTATTTTATTGCATTATTTTTAACATTTAATTTTAATATTCTCTGATTAATCTGTAAAGAGTGTTCTAAATTATAGCACGCCTCAGCAATTTATAAAAGTTTCATATTGCACCTTTATTAATATCTGGGCCTTCTGTGATGTTAGCTGTACTTTTCTCTGTCTCCTTCATGTCTTGCTTGTCTCTTACATTCATTTATTATATATTTCATGCTGCCCAAGGCATCACTCGTGTATAAAGACAGCCTTCCTTTAGTCCCCTGCGTGTTTGCTTCCTCGGCAACTCTTTCTCTGTAACATCAGCCGCTCTGGTCAGTATCACATCCCTCGCGTCTGAGCCATCCACTATTACAAGTCTGTTGCCAATGGGAAAAATACTTTCAAAATGTGTTCATTTCGCTTTCACTCTTGAAGGCTGTTTTCAGGGCAGTGAGGCTGAATGGGCTTTGTGGGGCACTCGGAGACTTTCTATCGTGCTCTGGCTTCCAGTATTCCTGCTGAAGAGTAAATTAGTCCTGTTGTTGGTCATTTGAAGGTTATTTGTCTCTTATGTCTGACTGCTTTTCCCCCCACTCTTCTGATTATATTTTGCTTTCAGAAATTCAACTTTGATGGGCCTAGATATAATTTTAATTTAAAAAATATTGTTATTATTTTAAATGTGTGTGTGTGTGTGTGTATGAGTGTGTGTGTGTGTGTGAGTGTGTGTGTGAATGTGTGTGTGAGTATGTGTGTGTGTATGTGTGTGTGTGTGTGTGTGTGTGTGTGTAGGGTGTATGTGAATATGGGTGCATGCCGTAGCTTGGGTGTGCAAGTCAGGAGACACCTTTCAGGGGTCAGTTCTCTGCTTCCAAGTTGGTTTCTAGAAATTAAACTCAGTGCTTTATCCACTTTTATCTATCTCACAACCTAGATGTAATTCGATGTTAATTGTATTTGGTCTGGGGTTTATAGTGCAACTTTCCTGTGGCTTGATATCTTTTAATTGATCTAATGACAGTATCAAATATGATTGTTGTAGCTGACTGTGCTGAGGAGTTTTATGTCAGCCAGATATAAGCTAGAGCCATTGGGAAAAGGGAATCTCAACTGAGAAAATGCTGCTAGCAGTTGGGTCTGAAGCCAAGATTATGGTGCATTTTTTTTCCATTAGCATTGGTTTTGGAGGGCTTAGCTCACTGTGAACTGTGCCACTACTGGGCAAGTGATCTTGGGTTCTATGAGAAAGCAGGCTGAGCGAGCCAAGGGAGAAAGCCTATAAGCAACACTCATCAATGGTCACCACAGCAGTTTCTGTCTCATTTTCCTGCCTTGAGCTCTTGCCCTGACCTCCTTGAATGATGGATACAAGCTATACATAAAACAAATCCTTTCTTCCCCAGGTCAATTTTGGTCATGGTGTTTTATTGCAGCAATAGAAACTCAACTAATACATTGAGTTTCTATGTTATGACAAAAATACATGAGATAAACAGATTAGAGGAGAAAGGTTGATTTTGTTCAGTGTGTAAAAAGTTTCAGTCAGTACCCAGCTGACTCTGTTTCTTCCGGGTAGTCAGTGAGATAAAACATAGTGGGGAAGTTCCTAGAGCAGCTTAGAATATAGTTGAGACTTTTGCTGTGGTGTCTGTGTCCTGTTAACATTGCTCTGCTACGCTCAGTAGCTGTCTGTCTGTCTATCTGTCTGTCTGTCTGTCATCATGTATCTATCATCTGTCACATCTTTTGTTCTTGCTGAAAGTTGTGCTGATAATTAGCAGGTCGATCTCTGCCATAGCTGAACATTGAATTAATAACGTTTGTGTCCATGAATGTATGTGATGTTTGTGTGTTTGTATTTGTATGCGCAGATACAAGCAGAATTCAGAAGTCAATGTTAGGTGGTCTCCTCAGTTCCTCTCCATTTTTATTATTTATTCTTTTAGAGACAGAGTCTCTTCTGAACCTGGAGCTTATCAATTCATTTGGCTGGGCCTGCCTATCTCCATCCCAGTACTGTGGTTAAGGACACATTCTAACCCTCCTGGCTTTTCCATGGTTGGTAGGATCTGAACTCAGAACTGTATGTTTTGCATAATAAATTAGATTACCAACTGAACCATCTCTCCATCTTCTGTTAATTTTTTAATTTAATTTTATATTTTTACTTAATCCCTTTATATCCTACTCACTGCCCCCTTCCTGGTTACCCCCTCCCAAATCCTTCTGCCTCCCGCTCCCTGTCTCCTCTGAGGCCCCTGGGTATCCCCCATCCTGGTACTTCAAGTCTCTGTAAGGCTAGGTGCTTTCTATCCCACTGAGGCTAGACAAGGCAGCCCAGCTAGAAGAACACATCCCAAGGACCGGCAACAGCTTTTGGGGCAGCTCCAACTCTAGGTGTTCAGGACCCACATGAAGACCAACCCAATTGCATTCTTAATGGCTGCTATATGTGTCCTGTGTAAGTGTTTGAAAAAAAAATGTGTCCAATGTAGTTTGCATGAATACAAGTATCCTGGGAGTAGGAAGGAAGATTCATGTGAACTGTATGACAATCAGGACCTGGGAGGAACTTCTGGTTTATGGATAAGTTGTAAGTAGCTTGAGAAGAGACTAAGTAAAGCTGGAGGAGAAAATTTGTTCTGCTCTTTAAGGAAAAGCTGACAGAAATACGAGACAATAATACTGACTTATTTCATAAATGGATCTATGCAAGAGAAGACAGATACTGTTAAAAAAATGCTGAGTAGTATATTATAAAATACTGATTTCCTCTATAGACAGAGGGTATTTCTCAGCATTTCTATAGGATGTTCATAGAAGTCAGTATAAAGAGAAATACATTAAAACTTTTGTTGAAATACCGCTTTTATGTATTTGTTTACTGGCAGACGTTTTTGAACTTTTAAGTTATGGTTTGTGAACTTCCAAAGTTGGTTAAACTCAGGACACTTTACATAAGTGTTGCTTCTAAGAATACATGTTGGAGAGTTAGAGTGTGTGGGCACCGAGGAAACCTAAATCGGAAATCTACACAAGCACAGGCAGTCCACTGATGATGTACACAAGCACAGGC